>NC_085085.1:1863795-1926295 GCF_963422355.1 Corticium candelabrum
AGGTGGCCTCATGTCCTTCAACGGTTTTACATTACTTGGCATTATTTCATAACTAAACATTCCTTTGGCAAGAATGGTACATGGATACGGGTAGGTCAGAGTGTCAACAGTTGAGGCTGCAATTGAAATGAGTGCATAGAACTGAAGGCGATCACGAGGACAAGACAGATGGCATCCCATTCTGTTATGAATTGGTGACCAATGGTTGGATGTAATGTCATTCAATTTAGACACTCCGAGGGGTCAGATTTGTGATACTACTAGGAACATACATGGATCATTGTACATGTACAGTCTGAGTCAACAAGATAAGGGTATTCAATATTCCCTTGCTGTTGCCAAAAAGTGTTGGCCGTGCAGCTGTACACACACACACACACACACACACACACACACACACACACACACACACACACACACACACACACACACACACACACACACACACACACAGACAGATAGACAGACAGATAGATAGACAGACAGACAAACAGACAAACACAGACAGACGGACACACCACACACACACACACACACACACACACACACACACACACACACACACACACACACACACACACACACACACACACACACGTGCACACACACACACACACACACCACGTGCAGACAGACAAACAGACAAACACAGACAGACGGACACACACCACACACACACACACACACACACACACACACACACACACACGTGCACACACACACACACACACACACACACACACACACCACGTGTGCACACACACACACACACCACGTGTGCACACACACACACACACACCACCTGCACACACACAGACAGACAAACAGACAAACACAGACAGACGGACACACACCACACACACACACACACACACACACACACACACACACACACACACACACACACACACACATGTGCACACACACCACGTGCACACACACACACGCACATGCACATGCACACACACCACAGACAGACACACAGATAGATATACAGACAGACAGACAAACACAGACAGACGGACATCACACACACACACACACACACACACACACACACACACACACGCACACACACACACACACGCACGCACACACACCTGCACACACCTGCACACACACACACCACAGACAGACACAGATAGATAGACAGACAGACAGACAGACATCACACACACACACACACACACACACACACACACACACACACACACACACACACACACACACACACACACACACACACACACACTCACCACACCACACACAATGACTTCATTACTGGGAGCAAGCTGAGATCGATGAGAGATACCAGATACTCAGACTGTTAGGTTTCGTGGTCGCCGAATGGGCTTGCTCTCTGTTTCTTAGTCTTGTATGGAGCGACACTGATTGTTGTCATGTGTATGTGTAGCACAACTCGCAACAACAGTGCAAACAGAAGAGTGGTGCACGTTCAAGTTGACAACGGTAACTTTAGGACTGCACCTTCCTGCCCGGCCAACAAACCGACTGCCAATGTCTCCACCAAACCGGTAGTCGTGAAACCGTCTTTTCCACCACCTGCTCCTCCATCAGCACCGAGGCCACCCACAAGGCCTAGAACATCAGAGAAGAATAACCCTCCAGATAGGCCTCCCAATCCGAGGCCTGTTCCCAACCGTCCTCCTGCACCATCATCTCAGCTTCCTTCTCTCCCGTCCGCAAAGCCTCCACCTCCCATCAAACCAAAGCCGCCAGCAAACTAATGTCTATGTATCAAGGATGGTTGATGATAGAATTGGATTTTAAAATTAATTGGTATGGAATGTATTGTTGACATTATAGTTTTATTTTTGTCGAGCTTCGATGTACAGTGAGTTGATGTTGTGTAATGTAAACCCTATGGTATATTAGATGGAAACCTATTTACTAGACTGTTGGGCTGACATCAGGATGTTGATGCTAGTCGAGATAAATTATCAATTAATTAATATGAACTGTTTAACTGTTTAATTAAGAAGTGTCTTGCAGACTTTTTACTCTGCATTACTACAGTATACTAAGTCGCGTCCATGTGATCTGGACATCCGAGGACATCACGTGAGTCCACACCCTAACTTGTTGCTTCATCTCGTTCTCTCTTCCGTCGCGCCGTTCGTCGTTTCTCTCTCTATCAGCGGCCGTAACGATGTCCGAACATGCGGATAGCACGGCTGCTAGTTCGTCGAACGAAGGAGGCCTTCAGTCGGGACCACCAGACGCCGACGGCGAAAGAGACAGAGAGGTGAGATCACGTGATGGCGTCGGCATTGCAGACGTGCAGACGGACTCCCGCGTCGACGCTGAGTCAGACGTGCCGCGCCCGGTCGATTCGAGTGAGAGAGCCGATGGCAGCGCGCGGAGATCACAACCGGAAGCGATGAATGAGGGAATGAATGGGTCGGTTGTCAGTCACGCTTCGGAGAGGATGACTCAACCCGAGACGCCCAACGTTATCGTCGAACACGACACAAGCGGGAAAACTCATTGCGAGGCGGAGCCGACAGATGAGACACCGGCCGGTCTTGCTAGACGTTTATATAGTCTTGATGGCTACCAGAAGTCTCAGGTTGCCGCCGAGTTGAGCAAGAAGACGCATTTCGGATATCAAGTTGCTGAGGAGTATTTGAGATATTTTGATTTTTCATGTGATTCACTGGATCAGGCACTTCGAAAGTTTGTGTCTGGGTTTTGTCTCACCGGTGAGACGTTTCAGAGAGAGAGAATCATTGAGCATTTTTCGCGTCGTTTCCATCAGTGTAATCCCAAATTGGGTATCGGATCGAAGGAGGCCGTACACACGCTTGCGTGTTCGCTGTTGTTGCTCAATACCGATTTACATGATGAGAATATGATTGGGAAGAGGATGTCGTTTGATGATTTTGTGGAGAATTTAACTGGAATGTGTGACAGCGGGGACTTCCCTCGCGATTACCTCAAGATCGTGTATCACGGCATCAAGTCCGAGGCACTGGAATGGGCAAAGAGCGAAGAGAAGGATTTCCTAGAGACTCAAACACCGAGGAGGAAACCGGGTCGAAGTCCAAAGAAATCGGTTGTAAGTATAACAAGCGAAGGAGACGATGGCGAACAGAAGGTGACGCTGGCTGGAACGTTTGTCGAAGTCGAATTGGATAAAAATGCCAAAGTATTTCGCGAGGGAATCATAAGGAAAAAATGCATCATGGAGTCTCTAAGCAAGAAATCGGGGCTTGGCAAGCGATCGTGGAAAGAATGCCATGCAGTCTTGAAAGGCTTTCTTCTCTACTTGAATAAGAGATCGGCGAAGGGAAGTCACAGCGACGACGTGAGCTCGGCACTTCCCGTCACTCACGCTTATGCGACGGTCGCCATGGACTATACCAAACGCAGTGGAGTCCTACGATTTACGACGAGCGATTGGAAAGTGTATCTGTTCCAAGCACAAGACCCAGCCGACATGATCGCTTGGATGCAAGCCATCAACTTGGCCGCCGCCCTCTACTCGTCTCCTCCTCTTCCGGCACCAATCGGCTCAAGCAAACACTTCCAACGACCCGTCCTGCCTCGTCATCCGTCTCAGTTGAAACCCTTAGAGCAACTACAGTTGCACCACGAGAAGGACCAGCAGGCGGTCGACGAGCTGATCGAACACCGAAGCTCAAAGCCGTACGGAAGAGGAGCAAAACGCAAAATGCTCGATTGGCAGGAGAAACTCTCGTACTTAGAATACGAGGCACGCAGATACCGAGGCTACGTTGGGGCAATGGAACTCGATGGCAGCAACAGAGATCCAATCACCGCCAAAAGCGGTCTGGACTCCGTGGGCACAGCAAACTCGTCAAACACAACTCTCTCAGACGACGAGGCAACAGTCACTCCGAGTCGGCAGTCAATGACACGCCACTCATACGAACGAAACAGCTACAAGCGAGCGATATACAAATCTCCGTCTAGAAAAGCGATTGACACGAAGTAGCATTGTGTGGCGCTCATCGAGTGTAGAGCGCCCGAATCTATTTTTGTACATTTCGCATAGTTTGTGTTGAGCGGATACAGACAGCTGTATCCTGTGCTATCTCTTTCTTATAAAGCTATTGAAACATGGACGGGAATAAACGTCTCGTAACGACGAATATGACAGTAGAAGAGAAGAGTAATAAACCAACAAAGATGAGGAGGCGGTCAGTGAATTCGCGGCGATTGTATTTGTTGACGAGAATGCGACTCGTACCGACCGTGCTGCTGAATGTCTTCAACTCCTCGTGAGCATGTGACACGGTCTTAGAAGATCCGGCTAGAAAAATAGAGATTAGGATGTGAATGCAGATGCAGCATGACTAGGTAAAACATAGATTTATTTATAGCTCGTCTATTATTAATTATTATTTACTAATTTTTATTATTTATTATTTATTTATTATTTATTATTTATTTACTACTTATTATTTACTTATTTATTATTTATTATTTATTTATATATTGATTTTTTTTATTTATGCTTATTTATTATTTATTTGTACTTTATTATTTACTATTTATTTATTTATTCATTCATTTATTGTTTTTTATTTATACTTTTTTACTATTTATTATTTATATATTTATTTACTTAATTACTATTTATTGATTTATTGATTTCTTATACTTATTTACTATTTATTATTTATTTACATTATTGATTTTTTATTTATACTTATTTATTATTTATTTATATATTGATTATTTATTCTTATCATCATCTATTGTTATTATTACTTATAATTATTTATTTTTATTATTTATATGTATTAATTATTTATTTTTATTATCTATACGTATTAAATATTTATCATTTACTAACACTGTCTCTGTCTGTCCCATTTGTCTGTCTGTCTGTCTCTCTGTCCCATTTGTCTGTCTCTGTCTGTCCCTTTTGTCTGTCTGTCTGTCTCTGTCTGTCTGTTTGCTGCTAGTTAGTTATTTATAATTTATCTATTTATGTTACAAATGCCCACAATCCATTCCTTGTTCCAACTTATACATGCATCTCTGCCATTCTGTTGGTGCCCTATTTTGTGTATCTCTATCTACTTGGCTATTAAGCCCAATGCGTGGTCGACTACTCCATTTGCACTGTTCATGTCTTCCAGTCTCTTCCTGCCCAAGTGCATCCTCCAGTATGATAATGATCTGTCTGTCTGTCTGTCTGTTTGCTGTATCTGTGATTCTGTTCTAATGTTATAACAATCCCAGTACTTACCTAAGACTTCTGTCGTTGTTTCTGACTGATCAAGACTTGTTGCCATCATTTCCCGTATGTGCACAAGGTTTTCTGTGACATTATTGGCCGAGTGAACAAGACTGTCTCGACTTCGATGCCGCAACTCTGATTCCCTCTCTTCCTTGCTTCCAGCATCCAACAAAATGTCTCGTTCTGCTTTCTGAACAGCTTCCTCACATATCAGAGTTGCCTTACGAAGCTGAATCTGCAACCTCAACAAGAGAGAGTTGTCAGTACTACAGTACAACAGAATAATAAATACAACTGGATGACAATTGTTGTATGGTTATGTTAGATATTGTGCCCGTGGTGATACAGTTGACAGACAGACAGACAGAAAGACAGACAGACACACAAACACAGACAGACAGACACACAAACACAGACACAAACACAGACACACACACAGACACACACACAGACAGACACGACACACAGACAGACACACAGACAGACACACAGACAGACACACACACACACACACACACACACACACACCACACACACACACACACACACACACACACACACACACACACACACACAAACACACAGACAGACAGGAAGACAGACCAAAAGATAAACAGACACACACACACACAAACAGACAGAAAGACAGACAGACAGACACACACACACACACACACACACACACACACAAACACACACACACAGACAGGCAAAGAGACAGACAGACAGACAGACAGACACACACACACACACACACACACACGCGCGCGCACACACAGAAAGACAGACAACAGACAGACACATAAATAATACATACATACATACAGACCAATGAACAGACAGCTGGACAAACAGACGGACAAGTGACTTCGATATACTTGCTAGCTTCTTCCTTGTGTGTGAGCAGCGTCGCTTCTATTCTTTTCTGATCTTCGACACCATCTTGTTCTATAGCAATTCGTTCCAACAGCTACACAAACCCACCACTTAATTGTACGTCACTCTCTCATATCCTGCATGCATGCAAATTATTCCCCACCCACCCCTGGATAGTATTTCAGTGATCAATAGTTTAGTAATTTAGTAGCTTTATAGACACCCGATCGCAAGAATGACTGAAACAATTCTTTATTGATTTGGCATAACGCGCGCTAAGAAATGTAATTACGTCACGTGACTAAATTCAATTATGTATGATGTGGTGCACAACTCAGCTTGATCTCCACCATGCATGGCTCACTTGACGAGCTCCAGAAATATATTAATTATTTAATCAGTTATAACCTAATCAGAATAACCAGCATTGAGCACACGAAAACGTCATGTTTGAGTATTAGTATTAGTCCAGACCACAGGACGTGTGCCACAATCTCCGAATTGGTGTTTCATCCTAACAGAGCGCTTGAGTGCTTTTAGTGATCTTTACTGTTGGTTAGATTGTGTGTGTGTGTGTCTCTAAATTAAACTACATAATTGTATATATATGGTCACCACCCTCACATTCTAATAAGGACTGGACCCTGATGCGGAGGTGTATAGCTAGAAATTTTCCATGTTGTCCAGTGACTGCGGAGAGTGCACGTAGCCTATAGAAAGTAATGCACGATATAACATGTGCTCTACACTTGCAATACACAATCACTCTGTTCGTCGACTGTAATGAGTTCGAAACATCAGTTGATGCTCACAAGACCTTGTGTCTGTGTGTGTGTCTGTGTGTGTGTGTGTGTGTGTGTGTGTGTGTGTGTGTGTGTGTGTGTGTGTGTGTGTGTGTGTGTGCGTGTGGTGTGTGGTGTGTGTGTATGTGTGTGTGTGCACGTGCATGTGTGTTGTGTGTGTGTGCACGTGCGTGTTGTGTGTGTGTGTGCACGTGCGTGTGTGTGTGTGTGTGTGTGTGAGTGTGTGTGTGCATGTGTAATACAATGTACCAAGAAATATAATAATACATAATGTTGATATTAACAAAACAGTATATTATAAACAGTAAATATCAATATTAACATATAATTGATATTAACTATAACCTTTTAATTAAAAATCACAACCAGAATAAAGTACAAACATACAAAATTGTGGCCTAAAATGTTTAAACTCTTTTGAAATCAATGTGTTCGTGTGCATACCTTACACTTGCCGTTCACTTTCTTCATTTTCTCTCTCGCCGCCGCGTTCAGTCGCGTCAGCCGCTCTCGCGGGCCTCGGCACACTTTGAGGTCTTCGATAATTCCTCTCACTTCGAATTCGAGCCTGATCAACTCCTCGATGTGATGAACTTCGGACATGACTGTGGGTCACGTGAGACGACAGCAATGCCTCGCACTTCCAAACACCTAACAATAAATTTCTATCAAGGCGACGCTAAATTTGCTCTACTTGACATTTTTGGCGCTAAACTAACTTTTTCTATTAAAAATGCAGCAAGTCTTCAAATCATCGCTTGTAGTTATGTCGCAGAATGTCACTAAGTTATTAGGATTACAGAGGTCGCGGAACGGTTCCTAGTGAGTCAAAGTATGTTACTTATTGTTTAGCAAAATAGCTCGACAGACACGAACACGAAGTGATCGATTCTATTAGAAGAGCGCGCCACGCAGACTCAAGAGTTTGCTGGGCACGCGAGCAAGGGCGTGGTTTAACCATGCAAAGTACCCGGATCTAAATAGCGTACCACGTGATACAATCCCGTTGCTACCCTCGCGCGGTCGGACCACCAAAAGCAAAGGGAGGCCCTAGTGTCGAGGCTACTTGTGTACGGTACAGCAGGCGAGCTGACAGAAGTACGCATTAATGTAAGTCAGCTTGAACTTAGTAACGAACAAGGTTTGTATCAAGTGTTGGTAATCTAGATGACGTAGATTGTGTTAGTTAGTCTAGCTAATTAATTGTGCAAATGAAGACCACATGGAATCTGGGAAGCCGTGACCTACCCAGATGCTTGCAAATTTATTTTGGGCCTGGGGAGGTCAATTATAAGTAACCCGGATTATGTTGCATTGCACGTGCTCAAACATAAATGGCACGTGCAGTTACCGGGTCACTTATTCGAGATCTAAACGAAAAAAGCTCTAGTGCGTGCACAAATTCTCGCTTCTAATTTGGAGCGACGCGCTAACGTCAGTAGCATCTTTACGTCATCAATTCTAGGCGGTTTTTTTATCTACTAAGACTGTACACAGTGGCGTAGCTCGGCTGCACTAAGGGGAGGGGGGTTCACAAATCTCGAACAAAAAATAATGTATGTAAGTACATTAGAATATTACACGTACACACACACACACACACACACACACACACACACACACACACACACACACACGCACAAACGCACGCACACACACACACACACACACACACACACACACACATTGCTCAATGTTAGTGCACAGGATATAAATTAATAGCCACTAACTCAATGCCAATCATTTTACAGTATTGTATGCTCAATAATGTCTGCTTCCTACACGGAAGCTGAGATGCGGAAGACATCTGGGAGAAATTGAAATCTATGGCCACGTGTGCATGTCTGGATGGTCGAGGGTTTGTCCGCGAGCAGAGCCATGTACATGACACGGCATGACGCGAATTCTTTTTGACACGCGAGCAACATATGTGTGGCCTCGGAATCAATCCCAAACTGAGCGCAAGTATCACGCGGCTCTGTCGAGAGCTGCCAGATGATCGAAAATAAATTGCTAGCCTGGGGGGGAGGAGTTACGTGCAACCTGTGAACAGTGGTAGCTACGCCACTGGTACAGATAGATGCTAGACCTAGTGACTCCGTCTCACACATGCCTGGACTCTACCCACTTGTAACTTCTCGACATTTACACAATCTGTACTACACGCTAAAGAAAAATTCATGGTCAATCACTGTGCTCACGTAGTTACGCTCAGAAGCAGGAAGGGTATTGCCAGTAACCATCGCAGCTGAAGCCAATGGGAAGGTAACAAGACACCGTACCCGTTCCCCTACAGCATACGTCATGCTCGTAACATCCCCTGTTCCAGCAGCAGTTTCCGCACACCCATATCCAACAGTTGCAGTTTCCACCACACATTCCCAGACAAGCATCATTGTGATGATCGTCTTCCAGGGATCGACACGATCGTGCTACTCTATTAGCCGGTTCGAGTATTCTTTGCACCAACGGTGCAAACAGCCATCTACGCTGTTGGCGAGAAACCATGAGATTGCCTTTTTGCATCCGTTGCTCAAACGATTCTAGATCCGCCATTTTCTCAGTTTCGTTGGTTGGCGACTGACGCCAAACAGATAGGGCAGTAGCGTGAAGAGGAAGCGAAGCTGGAGATTTGTAGCCGTAGATTCCGAACTCACCTAGAGCTTGTGACAGCTTGGCGAGCAAACGAGCGTGCGGATCTAGCGACAATTGATGAAATGCGTCTGCCATTTCCTTTTCATTGGACGTATGATTATGTTCTCGTCTGGCGTCGTATCTCTCACGGATTTCTTTTTTCGATCGACTGCGTGACGTTAGTTTGTACGTCTTACCGTCTGCTTGCGTGTCGTACACGAAATGGTGATCTCCCATCTTTGCAAAGTGAATGCGTCTGCTTGATGCTAGGAAGTCGTGCTCGATGATTGTGCTGCCGTCGGAACGACGCACGTGCAAGCTACCGCTGCTGGTCGACGAGAAGTAAAGCGAAACGCCGGAGTGCGAGATGAAGTGACCTGTAAGATGCGAACTGTTGAGGAGGAGAACGTCGAGAAGTTTTCCGGTTGATGGAAGAAACTGAGCGCCCGGCCGTGCCACAGACGTCACCAACGACAGAGACGACGCATCGCTGGTAAGATTGGGGACAGTCGGTAGGCAAGCGGTGTGGCTCCAGTAGAGGGATAGCAGCACAAATTCCCACAGTGAGAGCGGCAGCATTATCACGTCTTCGTTCTGATGTCTATAGTGAATTTGGCGTACTGCAGCTGCGCATGCAACACTTTGATTTCAAGAGAAAGTGATTTGACGTGCTAAGTATCCGGTCCTTCCTAGATAACAAGGTTAGTGAAACTTGTACATACAAAAGTAGAGAGATTTCTGAGATGCATGAAATCGCGGCCAATTACAACGCGGAGCTATGGTTATATTTCTAATCTTGTCTGTCTACTAGATATGGTGGCGAGTCAGCTGCTTGGCATTGATTTGCTGCGTGGCATTCTTGGAAACTGAATGGAGACAACACAAACTCCCGGATAATTGGTTCCACGTCTCTATGACAACGCCATTTCGACGATCCTGTTAGACGTCGTCAGTTCGAAGACGTTGCTGCCGTTTTAGAAAACAGGTGTAGCGAACGTGGCAACTATTCAACGCGCGTACACGTGCAAACGAGTAGATGCGTATTTTTAATATAAACCCGGATATAGTCAAAAATGTTTTGCTTCTAACGACGTCGCCGGTAATAAACGACACTCTCCGTGCGTACCGTCCGAGGCCAGGAAAAAAAGGTATTTAAAATTTGGTGGAGATCCGATACGTCGTTGTAAAGAAATTCGCGCGCGAATGGAGGCTAGCCTCAATGGGGACCCTATTGAGTTGGATGTCAAAATCATATATCCATGTTGTTTTCCGTCAAAATTTACCCCCGTCGGTAGAATTTTGAGAGCGATCCGCCAACCTGTCTTGCCGTTTTACATTGACAGACAGACAGACAGACAGAAAATTTATTCTCGTACAGACTCTACTTGCACATATGCTAGGATTTTAAAAATACAAATTGGTCCTTGCGAACAACAAAGTCATTAACAGACATACAGACAGACAGAAATACATACATACATACATACATACATACATACATACATACATACATACAGACAGACAGACAGACAGACAGACAGACAGACAGACAGACGTACAGACAGACAGACAGACGGACGGACAGACAGACAGACAGACAGACAGACAAACAGAGGGCTTTCTTTTTATTTACAAGTGGTTGAGTATGGTGTAAGTTTGTGAAGTAAAGAGATTATAATACATTTACTAGCGGCCTACATGCTTGGCAAATGTGTAGTAAATGCATATCATATTTGATCTATGTTAAAGTAGCGATAAGTGTACTGTACTGTACTACATACTACATACTCAGTACAAACTTCCCTGATTTGTTAGTCCGTCAGGATACTCTCCATTTACAATATACGCGACCAGTCTCTCATATTGTTTCTTATCCATCGCGCGCCAATTTTGAATGGTTGGAGCATGCGCTCTTGCCGTGTCTTTGATGTAGACAGTCCAGTGATATGTGTGCGGCCCACTGCGGGGGGACACACGAAACACTAGGGATATGTGTGCGGGGAAACACATATCACTGTAACACCGGTAACAGTTAGATCTGGTTGTCGACCAAGATACATGCTTCCACACCATCTACGTGAATTGTATTTTCTACGTCTTGCGTGTTTACTAGACTCACGTAGCCAGACCTCTCCTTGTCGTCATTATCCGGCGGAGAATTTGACGACGATGCTGGACACATTTTTATAGTTGCGTCATGTTTACATTGGTTAATTAAATTGTAAGCATGTACGTATATTGTTCTCTAGCTAGATAATATTTAATCAATTAGTACTAGCTGTGTGCTGTGTGTGTGTGTGTGTGTGTGTGTGTGTGTGTGTGTGTGTGTGTGTGTGTGTGTGTGTGTGTGTGTGTGTGTGTGTGTGTGTGTGTGTGTGTGTGTGTGTGTGTATGTGTGTGTGTGTGACATGACCGCTGGCTTGGCAGTACATCATGCAGCAGACGGGTACTTGTGGGCCTTGGTGTCCAGTCCCAAAGCTGCGCCACATAGTTATTGCCCTTGGACGACTCTGGCCAAGCTCCAGGTGGAATGTAGCGCTGGCCCTAAGCCTCCACATAGCGCATGGAGGCCCTGTCTCTAGAGGCAGGGGGAGCTATCTCCGCAACTGACCTTAGGGTTGACGTCATTCACGAATGACGTGGAGAGCTTGACATTTGGCCATTTGTTTGTGTGTGTGTGTGTGTGTGTGTGTGTGTGTGTGTGTGTGTGTGTGTGTGTGTGTGTGTGTGTGTGTGTGTGTGTGTGTGTGTGTGTGTGTGTGTGTGTGTGTGTGTGTGTGTGTGTGTGTGTGTGTGTGTGTGTGTGTGTGTGTGTGTGTGTGTGTGTGTGTGTGTGTGTGAAGAACAACAACTATATTTACTGGTGTATTAACGGGGGCACACAAACACTAGTGACATGTGTGCTGGGAAACTTGTAACCAGGGGAAACATCTAGCACTGCAACACCGGAGGTAGGCGCGTCTGATGCATGGGCGCGGTCATTGAATTTGGTAGGATGCGGTGTCATGCCCAGTAGATTGTCAAATACGCAACACAAGTGCATATCTAACTCGATATACAGAATGTGTGAAAGGCAGGTAAATACACAAACTAAGCATATCTAGCCGTCTAGGACACACACACACACACACAGACAGACAGACAGACAGACAGACAGACAGACAGACACTGCAATTACATCACGTAAAAGATCCAAGAGGAAGGTATGTCAATTCTGAAGACAGATCAGACATAGTCGTATTCAATTCGGCATCGAGGATGGATCTTGAATTGGATATTGCTCTAGCGCATCCCTGGAGCAATGAAATAGAAGGTTTATCAGCTACAACTCAGAGAGCAGCGGCAACCAGAAGAGAAAATCTGAAGATCAAAAAGTACGACCAGGAACTCTTACCTGGAGGTTTTCGACCAACATTTGTGCCTATAGTCTTCGAACATTTTGGCTGTTGGGGAGAGAAAGCTGAAGACTATTTGAAGAAACTGTCACAGCTATCAAGAGACGAAGACGGAAAGCCAAATGCATCAACCTTCAAGACATACTGGAGATCTGTGTTTTCTCTGTGTCTACAACGATCAAATGCTAGAGTGATTGACAGAAAAATAAAGAAGATTGTTTCAAGAGACAGCCACATAAACATAAATAGTTGTAGGTAGAACCAAGCCCTATTGGCTTGGGTAGTATTTAGTTGCTTTGCTTAGATGGTGTATAATAGTTCAATGTTTGAAAATATATGTATGGACAGACAGACAGACAGACAGACAGACAGACAGACAGACAAACAGACAAACAGACAAAACACGCAGACAGAATTAGCTAATGCTGTGCACGTGTTGCACACAGAACTGAACGTTTGCTAAGAGAATAAATAAAACGAGTGCCTAAAATTTTAGTTGTACGTTTACAGTCTAGACAGCGACAATAGTAGCGGTCTCATATGCGCATGCGCATTTAGTAATAAGCCAGTCTATTCGTTGTATTGTTCTGTTAGCTAGTCTTATCTTTGCTGTAGCTGTACGTATGGCTTTCTTTGAAAGCTCAGGGTCGTCGTTTTCGTTCGAGGGATTTCTAGCGCTCACCGTAGTGGCTGCTCTGTGGCTCTACTACATTATTTTCTTCAATTCGAGGCTTTGGGGACTCGTAGTGACCTTAATTCTTCGTAAACTGGTACGCGGGGCGTACGTAAGGGTTGGTAAGTGGTTTCTTCGGCGTTGTTGGGTGTGTGGGAAGTTGTGGGTAGTGGATAATTTATGATAAGTTGTGCTCGTGCAGGTTCGTTTGCTGTGTCTATTCTGGCGGGAAAGATCCTGTTCAGGGATGTGAGTTATGTGACGACAAACTTTTCTATACGGTAGGCTTGTTGTGTTAGAGAGGCTGTGCAGTAGTTGCAACTGTCTGATGTACAGTATAGTGGTACTGAGAGATGTATCTTTGATAAAATGTTTAGGATATGTCAATGTGTTGAGAGGTGCATTCCTCCAATACAATACAGTAGTGTAATGTAGGAGAGGCGAGTCTTTCCATTACAGTAGTTTAGTGTATTGTGAGATGCATCCTTCCAATACAATAGTCTAGTGTATTGTGAGATGCATCCCTCCAATACAATAGTCTAGTGTATTGTGAGATGCATCCCTCCAATACAATAGTCTAGTGTATTGTGAGATGCATCCCTCCAATACAATAGTCTAGTGTAGTGTGAGACGCAGCCCTCCAATACAATAAAATACTGGCATTCAAGATTGGTATAGCTAAGTGAGCATTTGTGTATTCTCACTGTAGGGTTGTAGATGGGACTGTCTGTTATCGTTGGTGGAAACGTTTTGCCGACGAGCAGGACTACTTGTTGCAGGATCCAGCAACAGACAGAGATGAGTCTCAAGATGGCTTTCACTGTACATGTCAGATCTCGCTCGATTGTCCACTAAAAGTTGTTCTGAACGGATTTGAAATGCACGTCTACAACAGGTAATTTGATTTTGTATCATGTAATTGTTTGCAGCTATGTGATTGTAGCTCTGATGGGAATCAAGTCTACAATTAATATTAATCAGTAAAAAAATAAAAAATAAATAAAAAAATAAATAAAAAAATAACATAAATACATAAATAGACAATAAATTTTTACTGTAACAGTAACATAGCTACCTACTATCCATAGACTACCTAACTGCCAAAAAGCCGGTTACAGACGATTTGTACTTATGTTACTGTTACTGTAAAAAATAAAAATTAATGAATAAATAAATAAATAATATATATAATATAAATAGATAAATAAATAAAAATAAAAATAGAAAAATAAATAGAAAAATAAAAAATAATATAAAATAAATAAAAAAATAAAAAATTATATAAAATATATAAATAAATAAAAATAAATATATATAAATAAATATAAATAAATAAATAAATAAAAATAAATATAAATAAATAAATAAAAATAATTATATAAAAATAAATATAAGTAAATAAATAAAACTAAAAATATAAAAATAAATAAATAAAAATAAATAAATAAAAATAAATATATAATATATACAAATAAATAAATAAACAAAAAAAATTAATTAATTGATTATTAATTAATTAGGTGTACTTATGTGTGACTCGATAGAACAGTGACTACACCACGGGTAGTGACAACCCAAATTCTACTTTTTATTGTTTCATTTTAGTCTTTCTTCCTGTTTTACTGGACGCTCACTATCTATGTTTGCCTTTAGAACAGGTCTGTATAACAACATAGAGGAGGTTTTTAATGGAGTGCTAAACCAGAGTATGTGTATCTAACGTCTGAAGCGTTTGCATTTGTTGTGTATCTGCAATGTCGTTCTATCAGAGCCAAACGTGTCCACAGATGGCGATGCTTGTGATGATGCTATGCCATCTACGGGCAACGAGACTTGGAGACGACTGATACCTGCCGTTTACTTTCACATTTCGTCTGTGAGTGGAGATTTATTGTTCATTGTGTCTGTTTGTTTACCAATAGACTGGCTGCTTGTGTGTGTGTGTGTGTGTGTGTGTGTGTGTGTGTGTGTGTGTGTGTGTGTGCGTGCGTGTGGTGTGTGTGTGTGTGTGCATGTGACCGTGTGTGTGTGTGTGTGTGTGTGTGTGTGTGTGTGTGTGTGTGTGTGTGTGTGTGTGTGTGTGTGTGTGTGTGTGTGTGTGTGGCTACTGATGCCACATCTGGCTTACCCATCACTCGACTGCTTGCTTACCCATTGCTGGTTTCCCTAGCTCGTTTGCTTACCAACTCACTTTTCCACTCATCATTAGCATGGCTGCTCATCCATCACTCACTTTAGTCTTGAGTAGCAAGTCACTCTCCCCTTTTCTATTTTTGGTAGTGTGTACGAGACCGTGGGACTCCAAGGGTAGACAAGAAACTCACTGTATAAACACGCACATTTCCTTAGTCTACAGTAGCAGGTAAACTAAACTAAAGTTGTGTGGATTGTTTACATCGACTAAATCCTAGTTCGGTGTTGTTTTTGCGGCAGCTGTTTTGCTCTTCATACAGTGAGGTACAAGTCGTGCAATGCAAGTTGCGATTGTTGCAATTTCAGTTATGAGGCCGTAACTGTAGTACAAAGTCCCTATATGCTACAGTGTAGTACAAGTGTGTAGTCACTAGGTGTGTACACACACACACACACACACACACACACACACACACACACACACACACACACACACACACACACACACACACACACACACACACACACACACATACTGTATGTAGAACTCGAGTACCAGACGTTTGCATTAAAATGGTCTGTGATTCCAAGGCTAACACGCGTTACCTCTTTCTATCTCCCGGATGGTTATGGGATCCGGGCAGCGGCTGGTCCCGTACTGCCTGGATGAGGGAGGTTTGAGTGTACCTCTTTATCTGTAGCTGTTTATGTCATTTTGTCTGTAATATCATTTGTTCATCACTGACTCTACAGTTTTGTTTCTATCAAAATTCAGGGAAAAGTCGCTTTCGGCAATCGTCTTGTTCCCAACACAGTGTCTTTCCATTTTGAGTCGGGATCCGGATTCTACACAACATCTAAAGTGAGTTTCTATTTTTTTGTTACCGTCCATCTTCTCAGTTTGTTTGTGTTTGTATCAGGCTGATTCACTTCTCGACCCATTCAGGCATGTGGTGAAGATGAACTGTAAAGCCGTGAAAGTCAAGTTGTCCGAGAGCCACGGATATGTGAACAACAACAACAACAACAAGAGAGAGTAAGACTGGAGGGATGAGGTACACGTGTGTGGTTCATATCGTGAATTTCTTGACTCTACGCAGCGTTGCACCACGTCAGATGGGAGATGGATATATAGTTGCAAAGAGCAACTCTGTGAAGTTGTGTTATTTGTGGGATGAAGCAGGTTTGGACGAATTCAATTTTTGTGTGAAGTGGTAGATGGTTTAGCTGTAACTCGATGTATTGATAGTAGAGACTGCATGCCAATATGTAGGCAGAGAGGAGGATTATGCAGTGGTAAATAAGTGGATAGGCAGAGAGGTGGACAAACAACTGGAAAGATGGACAGACAGACAGACAGACAGACAAACAAAAGAATTAGCATTGACAGACACATGCACACACACACACACACACACACACACACACACACACACACACAGGCAGACAGACACAGACAGACAGACAGACAGACAAAAGAATTACCATTGACAGACAGACAGACAGAGACACACACACACACACACACACACACACACACACACACACACACACACACACACACACACACACACACACACACACACACACAGATGGACAGACAGACAGACAGACACACACACAGACAAAAAATTACCATTGACAGACACAGAGACAGAGAGACAGACAAACAGATCCTACAAGCAGACAGGTAGGCTTAACAGACAGACAGAAAGACAGACTAATGACAGTTAGGTGTTACAATTTGTAAACTTTCTTAAGGTTTAATTCCCATCGGTTGGGAGACAACAGAGGAGGCACCACCTCTTTGGTCAATGTCAATCAAATTAGGCCATGACACAGAGATCATGCATGGCCCTTGGGTTCGAAGACAGAGGTACACCGTTCCAGTATTTTTTGATTGATTGAACCATTTAGAGGTTTCTACTGTAGAATTCATCTCCAACAATTTTTCTTTCCAATTGACTATCAGAAAGCTCCAATCACAGAGAGGCCATTACCAGGAACAAAGCGGTAAGTAATACATTCGTGGTCAATAGGTTTTCAGTGGTTTACATAATATTAAAATATTTTATTTGCAAATTAAATTTTGTTAACTTTAAGATTAATTTTGAATTCAATAATTTACAATAAATTTTATAAACAAAATTTAAAATATTTTAATTTGCAAATTATTTAATATTAATTTTAAATTTAATAATTTACAATAAATTTATAAATAAAAAATTGAAATAATTTTAATTTGCAATTAAACTTTTTGTTAATTTTAATGTTACTTTTAATATTAATTTTAAAATTTAATAAAATTTACAATAAATTTTATAAATAAAAGTTTCAAAATAATTTTAAAATATTTTAATTTAAATTTTTTTGTAATTTTAATATTAATTTTGAATTTGCAATAAAATTGTATAGATAAAAAATTTTGAAATAATTTTAAAATATTTTAATTTACAAATTATTTAATGTTAATTTTAATATTAATTTTGAATTCAATAATTTACAATAAAATTTTATAAATAAAAAATTTTGAAATAATTTTAAAATATTCTAATTTGCAATTTTTTTGTTAATTTTAGTATTAATTTTAAATTTAATAATTTACAAAAAATTTATAAATAAAAACTTTGAAATAACTTTAAAAACTTTTAGTTATAATTTTTAAAAAATTTTAGTTAATATTTTTAAACTTTAAAACAATTTGAAGTTTTAATAAAATTTGTAAATTAATGTTTGAAATTTGAAAGATATTATTCTAACAACAAATATTATCAAACGTGTAGACAATATGCTGCGTTTGATCTTGACGTGGAGGTGACTAACAAGATGATGTTGAACGTTCTCTTTTCAAGTCAAGAGCAGGTTGTGTCTCCAATTTTTTACTCGTCCTCGTTCAGTGGCATACGCAGGGATTTTCTCTATTGCTGGCAATACACCCCTAGACTAAGGTCCCTTTGTCTTGAGACATGGACATGATGCCTCCAGGAAATTTTGATTTGGGACATCAAACTTGTAACGATGGACAAAGATTGAGTTATGCTTGAGGGCAGGCGCAGTCCTACACTCCTTGAGCTTGAGACAGACTAAGACCACGCCCTTTTAGCGCGCTTTAGGCCAGACCACTTTTGAATGCTTCCTACCTGACCTAACGCGCGCTAAAGGGCGTGGTTTAAAGATAATGCGCCGAAAGAATAGTCGTCTAGCATACAATTACCAGGAGCATATACTATAGTACACCTAATGTATTGCACAACGGGTTCTTGAAACTCTCGTTTACCAACAATTGTGATACGTGTATACATACATGGCTACACAGTAAGACCTCAGGGCAACGTAGCTAGATAGCAATTAATATATTAAGTCAAGATATGATGCTCTAGTTTACTTTCGCTTTAACTATAAATATATTAGTTATTTAATCACCTATAGTGTCAACAGAAAGTTTCGGCCATTAATCGTGTGACTGTCGCCAAAATTTCCCACTACGGTATTAGCGTTTTACTCTTCATCGTTGCACTGTTTTAAAATCATAAGTTAATTGAATAAGAGTTACACATAATTAGTTTGTAGTATTAAACAATTGATGACGTCATAAAATGACATCATAAAATTTGACGTCAAGAGTTACACATTAGTTTTTAGTATTAAGCAATTGATGATGTCATAAATGACGTCATAAAAATTGACGTCACGCATGCTGCATTCAGTGATACCCCTGTGAGTGACCCTGCGTATGCCACCGGTCGTTCTCTTTGTCTGTTGGTGTTTGCTTGTTTTGTTGGTAGCAAGGTGTGGATATGGAATTCATATGCTACTCACCGTTATGAAATTATATTTTTCAGGACAATTTGTTGTTGTACGTTGGTATTGATCAGGGATCACACTTTCACTTGCACTTGCCTTGGATTGTGGACGAGAGTGGGTACACAATGACTCTTCGAGGTTGTCTGAAACAAGTAGATGTAGCTACTAGTTTAGAGTATCGACGTTTGGCTAAAGCGAAGGAGATAAGTGTAAGTGTTTGAGAGTACGTAGTCATTTCTTTGTTCTTGTCAGTTTGTTGAGGTTTACATTGGTGTGTTAGTTTGTATGCTTTGTTTACATGTGGAGTTGTTTGTGCATCTTTGTTGATCAATCATCTGCTTACTTTGTCTGTTTTACTGTCTGTCACATTGTCTGTCTGTCTGTCTCTTTGTCTGTCTGTCTGTATGTTTGTCTGTCAGTTTGTCTCTGTCTGTCTGTAGCTGTCTGTCTGTATGTATGTATGTATGTATGTATGTCTGTATGTTTGTCTGTCTGTCTGTCTATTTGTCTGTCTATTTGTCTGTCTGTCTGTCTGTCTGTCTGTTTGTCTGTCTGTCTGTTTGTCTGTCTGTCTGTTTTTTCATAAATCACAGCTATTACAATGAAACGCAAACTACTGATTGCTAGTGTTTTCAAAGTCTAATACATTTTCTAATATTTCCAAGGCCCAAAGGACCTGGAAGACTGTCTGTCTGTCTGTCTGTGTCTGTCTGTCTTGTCTGTCTGTCTGTCTGTCTGTCTGTCTGTCTGTCTGTCTGTCTGTCTGTCTGTCTTGTATGTATGTATGTCTGTCTGTCTGTCTGTCTGTCTGTCTGTCTTGTATGTATGTATGTCTGTCTGTCTGTCTGTCTGTCTGTCTGTCAGCACATATATTTTCAAAGAACAACACTATTACATTCTAGTCTGGCCCAAACGGCCGACGCCATAATTTAACTATGTGCGAATGAACTGTCAACTGTAAAGATCTTAGAATGTCCCAGCCTTGCTAACTTTCTGCTAATGACGCTAGCATCACATCTTTGCAAAGCTACCGACATGCATCTACGCCAGAATGTCTTAAAATCACGACTGTTCTTTCTTCCGTCTTCGTCTATAGACTGAAGTGACAGGTGGTGCAGGAATTGAGCTGCCTCTGAGCCCCAACGTTCGAAGTGTTCGAACACTAATGGGATGCAGTTGGAGGGGAGGCTCCAGACATCCCTTTCTCTAGCATATTTCTCTGATTTCTTGACCTCACGGGTAGCTGCGGCCGCGCCGTCTTCCTGAGCTGCTCGAGAGATCACATGTAGTGCCCATGGGTGGGCCACCGAGATGTCCAGCTCAGTGTCACAACCCTGTTGATCGTCAAAGACAACGATGTCGGGGCGGTCGTCACTATTAACTTAAAGATTCCTCAGTTCTCGCTGATGGGACATCTTCAAGTGCTGTAGACAGTCGCTCCAAACACTAGTCAATGTCTCGTGAGTCCATGTTGGCCCACTGCCGGTCTTACACGTGAGAAGGTGATAGCCGTCTTTATCAATGTCTTTGCCGCATTCGCATATTGGGACAACAGAATCGAGGGGCATTTCAAGACCCAACCTCATGCGCATTGCTAAGCGAAAATTGCTGGGTTTTAATGCAAGCTTTGCAGAAGAAGTCTGTGTGTCTGTTTGTCGGTCTTGTATGTATGTATGTATGTATGTATGTATGTCAGTTTGTCTGTCTGTCTGTCTATCTGCCTGTCTGTCTGTCTGTCTGTCTGTCTGTCTGTTTCTGATTTTACTAACCGAGACTCATCCTGTAGCTTGACATGACCTTCACATATCCTCGTCAATGGAATCATCCCCAAGTCTGGGAGTGGAACATAACCGCATCAGAAACAACCATTCGATTCTTCTACATTCACGTGCCATTTTTCCAAGGTACACCACCAACTATTCTCCACATTTCTCACATACAGTATCGTCAAGTATGTACTTATGCTGTAGCTCTGATGGATGACTGGTCATCAGGCTATTCTCCTGATCTCCTACACTTTGTGCCAATGACACTCAACCTGAAGCTAACTGTCAACGATTTTGAATTACTTTGTTTTGTCAATCATTTCAATTGGCTTGACACAGCTCCAGCTGTCCACACAGAGAAAGAAAATGGTATGCACTTACTTGACTCGGTGCAACTTGTTTAGTGATTGTTGTGTGTTTGTGTTGTAGCAATGTTGGCGTTTTGTGGCCGGCAGCTGAGTCTGTCAACATTTTTTCCGTTTATTGAATTTCAGCCTCGACACCAATCTCTCAATTTTGACATTCAGGTAGTTTGAATTTGTTTAGTACTGTAGAGTGAACATGAACAATGCTCTGTTAGTTTACTATCTTTTGGTTGCAGCCTCTGTGTTGTGCTCTGATGTGCGGGCCATGTCGTATTGTGCCATGGCGTGTGTGTGTGTGTGTGTGTGTGTGTGTGTGCGTGCGTGCGTGCACGCGCACGTGTGTGTGTGTGCCTACATGTGTGCATGCATGCATATCTGTCTGTCTGTCTGTCTGTCTGTGTGTCTCTCTGTCTGTCTGTCTGTCTGTCTGTCTCTTTGTAAATGATGTTTGTTATTTGTCTGCTATACAGCAGTTTCCTCTTTCTCATTTCCACCAATTTTCAATTCTTGTTTCTGTGATTTTTTATAGGGTAACAAAATTGTTTTACGGCTTTGTGTTCCCGAGTCTCGTGGCTCATACTCAAGCATCCAAGCTCTCATTCACAGCAACAACCAACAATTTACGTCTGAAGAGGAAGTATGGCTACTACATAGACAACGTTCATACAGAGCACTAGATGACAACCGAGATGAAGACGAAATAAGCGAGGAGTATGACGTATTTATTGATGGAACTGAACCACATGTTGACAACATAACATGGAGAGGTGACACGGTGGTGAGCGACGGCTGGTTTGACTGCTGGTTTGCACAGAACGCTTCTGTACAATTTGTCTATGCGTCACATCCTGCACTATTATATGAACACAGTGTTGACTTGTCTGATGTGATAGAACAAGATGTGGGTAGTGAGCTTGATGATAGTGACTGGAGACAAGAACCAGACCATCTTGAAGTACATATTGATGTGTATGACTCTACTGTTAGACTGTTTGGCTCAATAATAAAGCACATCTTGGACTTTAAGGTAAGCATCGATTGATATAGTGGAGAATAATTATTAGCTTAGAATTGAGTAAAATGTTGTTTGTGTTGTTCTGTGTGTGTGTGTGTGTGTGTGTGTGTGTGTGTGTGTGTGTGTGTGTGTGTGTGTGTGTGTGTGTGTGTGTGTCGCGTGCACCAGTCTTGCTGTATGGCTGTGAGACTTGGCCTGTGATTCAATCAAACATTCAGAAGTTGAACACATTTCACACAAGATGTATTAAGACGAATCTTGCTTGGAGTGTCTAAATGGCATACAATAACCAACAAAGAAAATCTCGCCACAGCAAAAGAAAATCCAATAGAATTGAAAATTCAAAGACAATGACTGCAGTGGTTGGGACACATTGTCAGAATGTCAAACAACCGTTCCCCGAAACAGCTTGTACACAGTAAAAATTTTAATCGTAAACGTCCAGCTCATGGTACTTGACAACGCTGGGTTGATGTAGTTGAGAAAGATTTTAAAATCACTGAACTTATCTATAGAAGATCCACACAATCTCCCAGCTTGGCAATCTATTCTGCAAGACCTAAACTCATAGTGGGTATTGCTGAAATTGAGGTGTGAGTGTGTGTGTGTGTGTGTGTGTGTGTGTGTGTGTGTGTGTGTGTGTGTGTGTGTGTGTGTGTGTGTGTGTGTGTGTGTGTGTGTGTGTGTGTGTGTGTGTGTGTGTGTGTGTGTGTGTGTGTGTGTAAGATAACAAAATTGGCAGCAATTTAGTTTGGCGTTTTCTTGAAAAGAGTACAGTATATTAGAGTATCCTATTATTGTGAGTCCGTTTCCTGGATTATTGATATCTACCATTTACTATTTTCTCCTCTAGATTTTGTTTCAGCCACCCTTTGCCTTTCTGCTGGGAGGGTAGGTACAACAGATAGGAAGTCTGAGTCGTTTAGTCTGAGCAGCTGGCCTAATTTCATCCATAATACGTAGAGCACATGGTTAATGAGTTGCCTTGAACCATGTTGGAGGATTTTGTATTGGCAACCACTGCAAAGCCACCAATTCAACAAAACAAATTTTCTGCCAATATTTTATCATGTACGGTATCTGCTGTTACATCTTGTAATTGTACAAAAACACGAGTACAGTATGAGAAGGGTTAGTTACTGTTGATGAAAAACTTTACCGACATCATTGCTCCTTTCCATCCCATTGACTCGTGTTCATTTTCTCTTTTGTTATGGTGTCTGTTGCATGTGAATTTGTTGTTGTCTAGAATAACTACTTTGGAGTGTATCAGCCTTATCACGTATTCAGCTCTACAGAGCTTGCTAAGCAACGTCGAGGATTGGAGTCAATTGTGACAGAGAACGAGGAGAAGCGACCTTACCGCAAAAACGTATTGTCGTCGTCTTCTAATCAAATTGCAAAACATCAGGAAAACTATCTCGAGAGACAACTGGAAGTTGTGTTCAGACTAACTGCTCATGACAACACTGCACAGCTTCCAGTGGTGTGTTCTGGTGTTTCGATGTTGTGCCTTGAGTTGACTGATTGTGTGATTGATGTTTTATGCAGCATGTTGGGGGTTATGGTGGTCAGAGACATCTCCCTGTGGTGAAAACCCCGACTTTGCATATCGAGTTTAAGAAAAATGTTGATGATGGTCAGTTGAGAATTGACTTGTCGAATGTTCAGTGCTTCATGTCGGATCCTAATCAGGTTGGTTGTTTGTTGGAGTTGTCTGTTGTATCACAGTGGTTTAGGTAGGCAGGTAGTATGAAGGTTTGAGGGTATGCTGACAGGAGAGTCGGGCATTTCCTTGTTCACAACACGTATTTGCACGCACGCACGCACGCACGCACACACACACAGTGACACACACACACACACACACACACACACACACACACACACACACACACACACACACACACACACACACACACCAGTGGACGATGACTGTGTGTGCTTACTCCTTGAGCTGAATGGGTGTTTCATAAGTATTCACGGTTGTGTTCTACAGAGTATGACAGACCAAGGTTTCTTGCTGATGTCAAGTCTACATATGCTAGGACACGGATTCTACTCAGATTTGGGACCGACTATTGTCGAATACGGATGGTTGATTGAACTTAGAATTAGCGACATTACAGCTGAGATGTCAACATACGAGGTACGTGCGTTGTGTGTGTGTGTGTGTGTGTGTGTGTGTGTGTGTGTGTGTGTGTGTGTGTGTGTGCGTGCGTGCGTGCGTGCGTGCGTACGTGCGTGCGTGCGTGCGTGACTAATTCAAACTGTGTGCTTGACAGGCACGATTGTTCATTGACTGGTTACAAACATTTGTGTTCCACGTGATGGATGACGAAGGCGATCTGCAGCCGGTTGTAGGCGAAGAAGAGGCCACTGATGCTCTACTGGGCTTAGACATCGATCCCCTAAAATGCCCACCACCAGGCATGTGTAAAGTGATGCAGTTGAAGTATGAGTTTACAAGAGTGAACGTTAGTCGCGCTTCAGTCCGTTTGTTAGATGGAGAATGCTGCTCTTCTGTGCGGATCAACGACGCGTTCGTTTCCAAATGCAATCTACACAATGTGGAGTGTTCGAGTGGTGTCACAGCTGTCATACACGATGTCCGTGTGTCTCAACTCATGTCTGATCAACTCGTAGCCAACATTTCTAGACAACACAAGCAACAAGTCAAGACTAGAAATCGTCAACTGTCGAGAGAGGACGCCTGGTTAGAGGTCGGACACATTGTCATACCCGAGATTATAGTCGACGCGTCGATGCGTCGTCCGTTTGCTGCCTCACTGTCGAACATTCAGCAACAGTTCTTGCGCTATCATGACGAGCCATTCAGACGACTCTGGTTCCTGTGGAGGGATGAAGACGCGGTACCATTCGATCGCGCCGAGTGTGGCTGCTATGGCGGCTGCCATTTTTTCGATAGTCGTCGTCCGCCTACAGTGAGTGTCGCAAGGCATTCGGTTTCTGGAACTAAAGGCAGATTAGTGTCCAACACTGAGATGCCTGGAAACAACGCGAGGACATTTCGATCCGTCAGTGTGCCTCGATTTTTGTCATGCGACTCTGCGGCCGAAGGACGAGATCTGAAGTCGCGGAGTGAGAGTTTTCCTTCCCTGTTGAGTCCTCTTGTCGAAACGGACTGCGCGGTGAAGCGTAGAGACATGGCAGCAATGACATTCACGGTTGATGCTCCGGGTGATGGCAGTCAATCAATGTCTCGTGTCACTTCGTATGCGGAGTCGTTCCACAGCTGTTTTGAAGAGCCAATCAATGCGAACGCTGAATCACCGTCGACGGACTCCTTCACGTCTGCTGTCGACTTTTTCGACACGCAGCCGACTGTTGTGTCTCTCGATGTGCGACAGAGTGTCGAAGCTTCGTCGAGGCAGCGACGCCCGTCGGTCAGCTTTCGTCCTTTCGCTTTGTATTCGAAGTATGTGAGACGTAGAGACGGACGGAAGCGTCGGACGGGGATCGTCGGGGTGGCGGCGTCGCCTCTTGTGATGTCCCGCACGCCGTCGGTCGTCTCTGTTTCGGACGTCGGTCTGGTGTCGTTTAGACGCATGAACAGTGACGGACAACGGTTGCCTCGACTCGATGTGGTCGCAGGTCGTCACAATATGCTTGTTAGACATCATGCTTGCTGGCGGAAGTTAGATAGTGGGGGTGAGGAGGAGGAGGAGAAGGAAGAAGAGGAGAAGTCGATTGGAGAGGAAGGAGAAGAGATGTGTGTAACTGTCCGTGTTGATAGTATTGACGCGAAGATATCACCGCTTTGTACGGAGGTTATTGGAAGGTGAGACGTGTGTGTGTGTGCGTGTGTGTGTGTGTGTGTGTGTGTGTGTGTGTGTGCGTGTGTGTCATGGTGTGCGTGCGTGTGTCACAATGTGCGTGCGTGTGTCACAATGTGCGTGCGTGGCGTGCGTGTATGTTTTTACATGCTATTACGTGCTCTTGTCTAAATATCTAATTATTTTAATTATCATATCGTTTTCAGGCACATAGACTGTGCTCGTCGTTATAGTCAACACTTACACCCACTTCGTATTATTGACATTCTGCACGACCAACTCCTCTCCGCCGTCAAACACACAGCAACAATCACTTCTCCCAACCGTTTATTCCTCGCTGACAACGAGACCGACAATGCGACGTCGAGCGGACTAACCAACTTTCAGAAACGTCGAACACCGGTTGTAACCGTTACTGCGTCATTAGACAGTATGACTGTATGTGCCGTTCACGAGTATGATTGCCAGAGTTTGCGAGCACAGCAAATGGCCACGGAGGAAAGCACCCGGATGGTTTTACCGATTGCTGCAGTCGCTATCGGAGGTTTTTATTGCGACATGCACTACTGTTGTGATACTCCGTCAGCTGATGATGTACCTTCATCGTCATCTAGTCCTGATTGTCTTCTCGTTTCATCTTCGATCGCTTACGCTCATGTCCAGATGTCCGCGTTTGATTCCACAAATGCGAGTGCCGCAAGAGAATCTAAAGTTGCGTTTGAGATCGCAATAGACGGCACGAGAGACGACAACAGCAATGATGTCGCGTCCAACAGACCCGTCGTTCTACTCGAAGCCGGAGGGGAAAATTTCAGAGTCAAGCTGTTGATGTCTTCTTCAACAGATTCATCAGCCTCGACGTCTGCCGTTAGTAAGTCAATAGAGGGACAGATTACCGGAGAATTGGATTCTGTGTGGGCTTCTCTGCCGTTTGAACGCGAAGAGAGGCGTCAGTCTGTAAGCGAAGCACAAAGCTGTGATGTGGTGCGGATTGCTAGGGCTGTTTGTCGACTGTGGATGGACGGCGGGAATCGGCTGAGTCAGAGTGTTAAGAGGCTGATGACAAGACAAAATGAGAGATTTGCAAAAGTGATCAGCTGTCTTCTGACTGAGGCTTTGCTAGACTCATTTACAAAGCAGGTTTGTTTAGTTTTATGGTGGAACATATAACATTTACTTGAAATTTATTATTTTAATAAATATATTATATTTTATATATATTATAAAAATGTACAGAAATTTAAATTTGGTTTAGACACAAATCGCATTTAGTAAAATGTATACAATTTAATATTTTATATGAATTACTATGAATGCGCAAAAATTTAAATGGTTTTAACAGTATTCACATTTATTAAAATTTGTGAAATATATAGCAATTAATATATTATGTAAATTGCTATAAATATTAAAATTTAAATTTGGCTTTGACACTATTCACATTTATTAAAATTTGTAAAATATATAGCAATTAATATATTAATTAAGTAAATTACTATAAAATATTAAAATTTTAAATTTGGCTTTAACACTTCACATTTATTAAAATTTGTAAAATATATAGCAATTAATATATTAAGTAAATTACTATAAAATATTAAAATTTAAATTTGGCTTAAAAACACCGCTTCTAGTAACATGTAAAAATAAACAAATAATACAAAAATAAACAAATAAACAAAAAACACTGAGCTGTTGTAATTAAAGTGGAATATAAAATCTTAATTTTGGTACAATTTTATAATTATGTTGCTTTTATGTGGTTTAGACTTGTGCAGCTATGCTCCAGCCGATGGCCTACGTTTTACATCACGCCACGGCCGTCCAACTGATTCCTCTGCTTCGTCGTCACATCACAAGTGTGTCGTCCGTCAATCAAGTCGAAGGTCTCATCCAGGAATGCGGCTGGTCGTCGATCGGCGAGATGAGCGCCGGACTGGAAGCAGTCGCGTTGGCGTGGGGAGAAAAGGTGATCTCCAGCAGGCGCGGTAACGTGGCGGTGAGCGTGAGGCCTACCTCGCTTTACAGCGTGTCACCACCTCCGGATGCGACTGAAACTTTGCGAGATAATGTTTGCGTCACGTCAGAGTCGTCCGTGTCGGGAGAGAGCGCTCCGCTAGTGCGAACATCTAGCATCGATCGAAGGTCAATCTCGCGCGAGAACTCGTCTGAACGTAGCCTAACGAATCTATCACTGACGGACGGAGCCGTCAGACCGATGAGGCGGAACAGCAGGCGACTCAGTTTCTATAGTCTATTCTCCACGCTGCGACAGAGTTCACGAAGCGACCGACATCCGTGGGATAGTTGGACGGTGCTCGACGGAATGGCTCAGCGGCGAGACGTTTTGGGGTATGGAAAGGAGCTGTTGAGACTACAGAAACGGGAAGACATGCTGAGATCGAAGCACGCGCTCGAGCCGCTGCTGACGGCTTTGCGAATCGAGACGGATGAACTTGGACGTGGCAGAGAGTCGTACGTTATTGAGAATAGGTTGACATTGAAGGAAGCGACGGTGTTTGTTCCAATGTTGGACGGTCGTTACCCTCCGCCGTTTACTCTCCGTCAACTGAGCGTCGGTTCGTGTGTGAAACTGTCGACCGGTGTGAACACGCGACGCTCGTCGATAATCGACGCATTTGTTCACGTTTCTGTTCAGTCGATTCATCAGTACACGACGGGCTCTCTGCTGAGTGTAACTCGTCGTCTAATAACGTCGATCAGAACACTCGAAAACAAGAGGTCGTCGTCGTCCGAAAGCTCGCTTGGCGCACAGGAAATTCACTTGGACTCTCAATATTTGCACCCGTTTCTCGTAGACAGTAGAAGAAACGAAGATATTGAGGCTAGTGTATTCACAGTTAGACAGCGCCGACCGGACACGTTTACGGATGTCTTGCTAAGTCTAGCGGAAGCGTCGAGAGAACGAGAGAAATCGATGGAAGAGACACGCGGCGACGACGTACAACTTGAGGATCGAGGAGACGGAGATGGCAGTGCGGGCGATACATTACGAGGCAATTTGGCGACGGAACGAGACGTTGTCATTACCATCGACACGTCACAAGACGAACAGCGCGCCAGTTTAGACTCCGAGTTACCTCTCCTTCCCACTGCGAGCCCCTCGTCTTTCGACTCCGTCAGTCCACTCCGACCGCTCGTCGTTTCGAATCCGATCGGATCGATCTCCGAGTCTCAGTCGATACTCAGTGATGCTCGGCTAAATACGGACGAGTCGTTAGGCACCCGTCAGCCTCCTTGGGGGAGTATGGCGCCGTTGAGTGAGATGAGACATGTAACTCTTAGTTCGTGTGACGACGCGACAATATCGTCTGTGTCGCCGTCGTTGAAGCCGCTGGGTTTGCGCGGCGAGGGAGTCGGAGAGTCGATACACGATCTGAACGACGTCGGAATCGATGAGGAAGAGGAGAGAGAGTGGCAGGAGGTGGCGTCTCGTGCCAAGTTGACGTCGCAGTCGGAGGCGTTCTCGACCGTGTCGCTCATGTTTGCCGTCGAGAGCATTTGCGTGACGTTCGCAATCGAGGATATCGGCGCCGTCGTCAATGTTAACGACGCGAACGCGTGGTTGACCGTGAAGAGAAACACGGAAGGCGACGATCGGTCGAGTTCGACGTCGGATAATCGGCGGCTCCGCACGTTTGCAACGACGAGTTTTGGGGGAGTTGTGCCGTCGATAACGCTTGCCGTCAACGATCATCTCAATACAAAGTTAGTCGATTTGAACTTCTACAATTTTGAAATACGGTTTTTGTTTATAGCGACTGCTCGATAAGTCTGTCTGTGCATGTGACTGCTTGTTTCTATATGTTGTGCGCAAAGTGCAGATAGGACAATCCATGGATTGCCTGTACAAACCATGGATCGCCAATACAAACCATGCATACACCTACACCTAACCTCAACCCTAACCCTATATGTCACGAGAAATTCACGGTTTGTGCATAACATATATAATATTTCATTTTTCAGTCTGTCTGTCTGTCTGTCTGTCTGTCTGTCTGGTTTTCTCTCTTTACTGTTTTAAATATCTGGACGCATTGGATTGGGACTTTTGGGGGAAAAAAGATTAGAAATACGGGTTAGGGTGTTTGATTGCATGGGTGTACTCTCTGTTTGGAAAGGCTTTCCATCGTTTCCACCCTCCAGCCAGGAAAGGACGGAAAGAAAGGTTTGGGAAACGGCATCACGTGATCTAAAGTCCCGGAAGGAAAAAAGCCGCAAAATTGTGAAAATGCGAAGTTAGTGAGCAAACTGCATGCATGCAGTTCAGAGGAGAAAGGTAGATGAGTGGTAATAAAGTACGTCAGGAGAGCTATTGTATTGGGGGTGATTCTGCAACGCTTTTACTCATTCGCCTCTATGGCGACTTATCTGTCGACGTCATCGAACAAGCACTAATAGTCTATTGGAACTGAAGTAGCCGCGTGCATCGTTATTACGCGCATGCGCAACGCATGTCATTTGTCTTTCTAACAACTTTCTGTTCTATTTGCATGCGTTGGCTTTTCCGACCTTTCTTTTGTCCCCCCCCCCCCAGAAAGCCCAATCGAATACGCCTCTAGTCTGTTTGTGTGTTTGTCTTGTTCTCTATACTTGCTTATTTCACGCGCTATTGCTTACTTGGGACGTTTGCATGTTTTATAGGGGTAGCACGTTAGTGGTTGTCGATGTGGAGAACACGCAGGTTGTCGTTACGAACGTGGCAAACGGCAAATGGCAGCAGACGGTAGTTGGCGTGGATACCGTCGGGGTGGACATCAACTTTCTTCAATCTGTTGTCGCTCTGCACACGGCAATAGATCGCAGCTTCCCTATGCTCAACAGAGAGGCACAATCGATGATGGACATCACAGGGTGAGATGACACTCACACAACTGGTCGTTGATTGTATCATCCATGTGCTAGTGCTTGTGCTTGTGCTCTTCCTGTATTGTCAGCAGAGAGTCTGGTTACGACGAGGTCGACTCACCCGTGCTGGATACGAGGTGTCGTCACAAAGTGGTGGTGGAGGGAAGGTTGCCCAAGATTGCCGTGTCCGCTGTGTTGTTGCCGTCGCTGTCGGCGAGTTATCGAGTGCGTGTAATTGTGTTGCTCTATTTTATCGGCTTTTTGTCGACACGTTTGTCGTTGGTCGTAGATTAGTCGCTTGGGGTTTGGACTGACGGCGGAAGAGATCACGTCGTTTACGGCTGCTGTGGTGAATCAAAGGTTGGAGTTTACATCGAAGGTTAGCATGTTGTGTACTGCATGTGTTAATTAGCGTTTCTGTTGTGTCCTTTTTGGTTGTTTTGCTGCCTTTTTGTTGTTCTTTAACGGCAAAACTCGTACACGGTGTAGCCGAGTTAGTACACAACTTTCTATATATTGAGTTAGAGAAGAAGAGACAGTATGTCACTTGTTAATGATTACCCAATCATACACCGGCAAATTTCTACATCCCCGTATGTATATATCCGCACACCGGGTAGTGTGTGGGTCTGCAGCGCTGTTTAGTCTAAATGCGGTTAGAGTGAATGTATAGCATTCGACACTCACTGCATGCATGGCGGCGGAAGAAAACTGTACGGTAGACAGCGAGTGCCTCAAGCCTGCATGCTTCACAATATCTGCCGTTCACTTTGGCGACGCGGCGCGGAAAACCGCTGGCTGCGGACGTCTTCTGCGGGAACGTGTTGCCGCGCCCCAGTCTCTGTTCACAAATAACATTTTGGCAATTGCATGTGTATCCTTTGTCTGGCTTTCAAGCCATCGTAATTACAGTACCCGGATAAACTTGCCACATGCTAGATTATTGGACCAAGTTCAACGGGAACGTGCAGTTTTCCGCGCAGAGATATCACACTAACCTATCCTCAGTGGCACGCCGCTCACATATGAAGCTTGCCGCTTTTGCCGCGCGGCGTCTGTTCACAACGCTACCGTTTCCGTTCATTTCTGGCGAGCGGCGAGCCGCTTGTTGCCGATCAACTGAACGGCCCATATTGCACGCGATTCAATGTGAACCAGGCTTCACAATATGTTTCGCTCACCTGCGTGTTCACGACGCGGTGCGGCAAACCACTGGCTGCCGCGCCGCTCTCTGTTCACAAATATTTAAATATATGTTGTCGTTGGTGTCTTTTAGTTTGGCTCTCGAGTCTAAGGCAAGTATACCCGTGTAATAAGTGTGACCACGTAACTTTATGCTAGCTGGGCCCAACGTGAGCGGCACGGCTTGAGCGGCACGGCTCGTTGCCGCAGCCGCGAACGGCACATATTATGAACCTATAGCTGTATATGACCTTTCAATATAATTAACACGCCTCCCAATCAATGTGTCTTTCTTTAAAGTATTGCTTAGTTATTTAAATTTCGTAATGCGGCAAGCTTGTCGTCTTTCTTTTATATTGTCGAACGGTCGTTTGTCTATTGCAATTGCTTATCGTTTCGGTCGATTTTTTAATTTGTTATTGTGTGTTCACTTAGGTTGAACTGGAGATGGGGACACTTCCATCTGTCGGTTTGCCAAACGTTTCTATTGCCGGCCAGATGTCTCCAATATCTGCAATAGAAACGGCGGCGCTTTCCGACGAGCCTGTCGTTTCGCGCGCTGCTCGTCGGCGCGGCTCCGTCTCGCCACGTTTCGACGTCGACGTCGACATCGACAAGATCGCTGTCACGCTGACGACAGACATGGTCAAACATCTCGCAGTCATTCAGAGCAAATTCGTGCGAGTGAGTCGAACGTCGGTCCGATCCGAGTTGTCGCGTCGTTTCATTCGTCGTCGTTTGTTGTAGGAAACGGCCGACATTCTGAAGGATCTCGGAAATATTGGATCTCATATTGCAGGCGATTACTTACCGTCGGATACGGACGATGCGACGAAGGAAGATTTGCCTTGCTTTTGTGTTCAAGTCAACTTACAGGTACATATCTACAGTACTTTACATAACGTCGTGTTCACTCGCGCTAGTCGTGCCGACTCCCGTATGACACTCTAAACGGCGGGAACCACTTTAGGACTAGCACAAGTGAGCTTACTACTATACCAGGGTTACTATAGCAGGGTTTTCCTGGGCAACTCCCAACTTGCGTATAGAAGCTGTTTAATTTGCGTTCAGAAATTTTTGAGCTGTGATTGAAATGTAACTGCAACAGCTATAGCGACCTCTCTGAATGAATCATGGGATAAAATGCAGTATATGTATTAATAATTATCTCATTTATGCAAAGCAATCATTGAATGAAATGCAAGGGTTTCACCTCCAGTAAAATGCATCAAATAGAATGGCTTTTTTTGAAGTAGGCTCATTAGGGTGGAGACTGCTATATGATATGAACTTGGTTGTAATACAAAGAGCAACAGTGGTTGTCATGCACCGCCCACCATTTGCGTCTGTATGTGTGCTGTACTTCGGTATATAGTGCATCCATTACAGAATATCAGATGGTACTAAAGAGTAAACACTTTCACTGTAGAAATTTGTGAGGAAACTTTAACAAAAATGATAACAATTGCTAACACAACATGCATGCGTGCATTGTTCTTTGTTGCAAGCATATCTCGGCCCTAAGGCTTGCCGTTGGCAGGAAGCATGTTCTAGCAGTAATCAGGACAGACAGAGCGCTCTGTTTAGAGATCTGAAAACTTTCCCACGTGCTATAATTTTTTGAACGGACTCTAGAATTATACACCTGTGACACAGGCACACCTGGTTCAGACAACGGGCTTGCGTACAGGGATGCCAAAGTTGCGTACAGTGTATACGCATAAACTGTAGGAAAACACTGCTACTACGCGGGTATAAATGCTAATGTGCTGTAGACGATTATATGGAACGTTCTGTCGTTGGTCTAAGTTACTTTGATTGCAGGGAATTGAAGTCTTAGCGACGACGCCGACGGCGACTGCTCTGCGGGTACAGACGGGAGACATCAGGATGTGTGTGTCGAACGACATGGCGGAAGGTGTCGGAGCAGTGGCGATCAAAGCGGATTCCAATCTCTTGTTCGGTGCCGTCTCGGTCGCTTTGAAAGTGTCGCTAGGGAGCCAGTTCCAGGTCAGCACGGACAAACACAAAACAGACGTATCATATAATAGAAAGACATAATAATTCCGTCGACGCGCATGCTCACACGGATGATAAACAGAAACAATGTCTAATTATTTTTGTCGTTGACGATGCGACTGTTATTGTGTTCAGGTCGACGCAAACTCCGAGGAGAGTCTTTTCCGCGAGATGGCGTATTTTCACGCCGACATAGAAGTGAAAGGCAGCGGAGACGAAGGGCCATTACTACACGCTCCGTCCGCGTCCGGCAAGAGGACACTGATCATTCTCATCAGACAACCGCATCTCTTTATGCAGCCGCTGGCATTTGACAAAGGTCAGACGGCTGACACACAGTCGGAGGGAAGGAGGGGAGGGGAGAAGGAGGGGAAGGGAAAAGGAGGGGAAGGGAGAAGGAGGGGAGGGGAAGGGGAGAAGGGGTAGTTGAGCCACTCAATTTTTACCCGAGGCCCGGATATCCAGGCTAAGGTATAGTAGTCGTCTGACCGTACAGTACGACCGTGTTTTTGCATTGTAATATTTATGTTTCTAATTTGTCATTATAATTTTTATTTTGTGTTTTTTTCTAATTTTATAGTAGACAGTTATTTAAAATGTTGGTAATTAATTTTCCTTTTTTGAAATTTTAAAATTTAAATTCTAAAGTGCACATTTTCTTAAATATTATTTTTACGCTTTCAATTTTTAATTTTAAGTTTTAAATTTTAATTTTTAATCTTTAAAATTGTAGTTTTCTATTTTTGATTTCTAAGTTTTACGTTAGAAGAATTGATTATTAAAATTTTAAAAATTAAAAAAATTAAAATTAAAATTTAACCTTTATGCTCACAACTAAAAAATTAAAAAATTGAAACTTAAAATTTAAAAGGGAAAGCGTGAAAATTAAGATTTAAATGTACAATTTTTAAAGTAAAATTAAGAGCACTTTTAATAAGTCTATTTTAAAATTAAAATTTCAAGACATATATAAATTAGAATGACGAATTTTGAAATTTAAAAAATTGAATGGCCCAACTACCCACTAACTCAGTCGTTTGAGCGATAGTCATTGTTGTGTTGTTCTTAACTAATGTCGCATACATGCAGGCGTTCTGTTGTGGCTCAAATACAAGGAGGGATTTGATCAGTGGCAGGAGCAACAGAAGAGTGTGTCGTCCGACATGAGAGATGTAAGATGTCACGTGAAACGACGGAAATGACGGCTTTGATCCACTGCGCTGTGTGTTAATTGTTCTCTGTCTTTAGCTGCAGTCGGCGGCGGGAGTCGTTCTGGACAGACTGCAAGGTCAGACGCCGCTGCGCATGCCCGATCGAGCGAGTCGGACGGAGACGAGCTTTCTGTCGTCGCAATCGATTCAGATTAAAGTGGAAGATCTGGGCGTCGCCATGCCCGTGTTTGCCCGCATTCTCAACACTGTAAGTCACACATAACTAGGATTGCTAAGCCTGGTTCACAATATGTGCCGTTCGGCTGAGCGGCAACAAGCGGCATTCCGCTCATCAGAAATGAACGGCACGCGAATTGTGAACAAATTGCGGCGCGGCAAACGGCACGCTCCGGGTGCTAGCGGCACGCCGCAGGAGATATGTAGAAAACTTTCCTATTTCGGCGGCAAATCGCTCGCTACCACTGACCTTTGACCAATAGTAGCCTATATATAGCATGGACTCGACCCAGTTCCTCTCCGCCCTCGTCATTCCCCGGGCAGGGGATTGACAATCCGGAGAATGACGAGGGCGGTGGGAAACTGGGTCGAGTCTACTATAGCATGAAATCAGGTGGTCATGTATTCTTCTTTGGAATATCATTCGCTTGAAGTATCGTATCGCAACAGGTGCAGCGTTTAGTAGCTTTAAAATGGTACTCTGTAAAAAGTACATGGCTCTACATCGTGCACGAAGACACAACTCACGGACAAAATTGTTTCTGCTCCCTATAGCTACTCCGAAATATAGGGCGTACCTACTAACGTCTGTTGCGCGAATTTTTCGGCGGCGAAGAATTATGGAGCAACGCAATCTTTCTATAGGGTTATATTCTGCCTCGGGAGCCAGACAAAAGGACACCAGACCGCAGCCAAAATATTTGTGAACAGAGACCGCGGCGCGTAAACGCGTTCGCTCCGTAGAACGCGCAATGAGAGGTTTGCCGCACAGCGTCATGCATGGAGGTGAGCGGAATATAATGTGAACCCGTGCAGCTTATGACTACCACAATTTTGGTGCCACAAGTTTGAGGCATTGTGCTGTAAATTGCCATGGCAAATGGCAACTCTGTATTACAGTCTTTTGTGTACTATAACGCAGTGTGTTGTATAGATGTCGGTACAATGTCAAGAACCAGTCAGTCCAGGTGGGCTATTTTTCTAAAATGGTCTGTGCACGTGATGTGTGTACTATATGTGTGGATGTTGTTGTTTTAGTCGTTCATCTGGTTATGACGGTTTGCAGTGCGAACCTCTCCATTCTGTTTGGCTCGTCGTCGGAGCCGACGTTGAGTGTCGGACGATTCAACGGCTTCACTGTACGGACGGACCCGGAATTTGACGAAGAGATGAAATTGTGGACGCCGACGCAAGACAATGTCGTGAATTTCGGTAAGGAAATCGTTCGAGTAGTGAAGTGTCTTGTGTAGTGAATTTGTGGTTTGTATGATGTTGTAGCTCTCGTGCCGGATGGAGATTACAGAGTGTTTGTGCAAACTGCAGCAAGTGATGATGGTAATGGTCGTTTGCTAGACATGAATGGATGAAAAGACTGTCATATGATAGTGGTGTGTATGGTGTGTGTGTGTGTGTGTGTGTGTGTGTGTGTGTGTGTGTGTGTGTGTGTGTGTGTGTGTGTGTGTGTGTGACAGCTATTCTCTCGGCTCTATTGCATTTTTTCTTTCTCTTTTTTTTTGTATTTTTTACAACGGGTATTCCTCTGTGTGGTACATCAATAACAACATTAAATGTACGGGTATGTGCATTGTTGCAGATGCTGACACGGAAGGACAACTGACCGTTGAACTGACGTGGAACATGAAAGGCGTGAGCGTCATGCTCGATCCGCGCATCGGCTCCCATCTGTCCGCTCTAATCGCTACAATGACGTCTTTATCATCCGAAGACGACTTCGAACTGTATTCGGAAGACGACGACGAACAGGAGGAGGAGGAGACTGGAAACGATGTCACTCCTCAGGAGAACATGAGAAAAGAAGAAATGTCTGATTTTTGCGTCGAACTTGAAACGACTAAACAGCCGCTACCAATGGTAACCGATACGAGTCACGCGACATATCAAGATTCTTTGTTTTCAACTCATCCGGAGACACCTCCGACTTCATCCAAGTCTGACGGGTTAGGACAGGTCGCGCGCCGACCGACTGACTCGTCGAAACGCAAAGATTCTAGTCACAAACGGACAGATTCTAGTCACAAACGCACTTCTTCCTTCATTAAAGACTTCGACTTGATTGTATTGCAACGCGAGCTGCATAGCGAAAAACAAAAAATGCAGGCGCTTCAGTAAGTTGCACAGTCTTGTAGAGAAAGTATCTAATGACACACTCACACACACACACACACACACACACACACACACACACACACACACACTCACACACACACACACACACACACACACACACACACACACACACACACACACACACACGTGTGTGTGTGTGTATATATATATATATATATATGGCGCATAGAAATACTATATAAGTTGTACTATATGATTGGTGGTTTGTTATAGGAGCAGAGGTGCTAGTGTTACGATTGTTGAGAAGCAGTATAATGTCGTTGATGCCCTTGAAAACTCTCTGTCGAGCAGGCAAAAGGCTAGAGAGCTGGAAGACGCTAAGCCTGCCGTCTCTCCTGCTATCGAAGTAACCGAGAGTTGGGGTTTCGTTATCAAGCAGCCGCAGGCACCGCAACTTGCCGGAGATGCGACGGATAGAAAAGAGAGGGAAACGAAGCGTCGACCGAGTCAAATAGGAATACTACCGGAAGCGACGACGACAGGCGTGAAAGGTCATGCGTCGGAGGAATCATTAGATGTGGAGTCGACGAGTCGTTCGTTGTCGAGAAAGATGGGCTCGAGCGCGTCGCTGGCGAGTGGCACGACACAGTCGATCGATTCGTCTGCCGGGCTGGCATTCAGAATCAACGTGAACGTGACTATCGAGTCCGGCTCTTGTCTGCTCTTGCCAGTAAACATGGCGCAACTGGCGGACGCTCCAAAGCGACAGTAAGCAGTTTGAGTCTTTGTAAATACCGTATTTTCTTGATTAGTAACCCGTGGGTTACTGTTTATTTTTAATGTCTGCTATAGTGGTTCAAGTTGAAGTAAAGAGCTACACACACACACACACACACACACACACACACACACACACACACACACACACACACACACACACACACACACACACACACACACACACACGCACACGCACACACGCACGCATGCAAACTGTCAATTGCTTCAACCTCTATTCAGTTACCGGTAGTTTACTCAGTGTCCTCATCATAAAAACCATAATGTTCTCATCGTCATGATCATTGTCTTCATCATCTTCTGACTGTGTCTCTTCTGCCAAACTTGTTTTCCCTCAATGTTTTGTGTGTTACCCTATTGATCTCTGACATCCAAGGCATGGTTTACTAATCGAACATGGGGCTACTATTTTTTAAACTGATTAGATCCATGCAAGGGTTATTATTCGAGCAGGGTTAATAATTGAACACGGGTTAAAATATGGTACTAAAACGTGACTAATTGAATGTCTTGTTTAGATTGCTGACTCAACGAAGAGAGACATTGACGAATCTGTACGGATACTTGGCCGCCGTTCCGTCTGATACGAGAAAACGCTCGTTGGTGCCTCAACCGACCGCTTATTCGACTCCCGGTCGCTCGACGTTGGGCCGACACGCGGGCGACGGCGACGGAACGCGACTCGATGCGACGGAAGTCTTCATTCCGGGCCTCCTGATGCAGGCTCATTATCACACACAAACGGAACGCTCGAACTTTTCGTCTGGCCTCTTCGCCACTAATCTGGCATCCGTCGACGAATCGGTGGTGCGAACCGCCTCGAGTGCGTCTCTAAAACGAAGCAAGAGAATTCGACAGATCAGTGGGTCGTTCGTCGGACGGCAGGACAGCGTGCACGTGCAGAAACGAGGCAAACTTTACGTCAAGCTCTCGATCCGGTCGCTACCGGTGCAAACCGTTTTACGTGCGTCGATGCTTAGCTTTCTCGAGGCGGCTATGGAACCGGTAACGTTCGCAGCGAAGAGCAACACAGAGAAGGAAGCCGTCGACGTCGACGCGAGCGGCGACGACGCGTCAAGAAATCCGGCGCGGTCGGAGACGTCGTCGCAGTCGGGGCTTGTCGTCTCGTCACTGCCCGTCGACGTGACGGTCGTCTTCAATGTCGAACGGCAGCGCGTCAAGTTGAGCGGCGAGCCGCGCTTGCGTCTCGAATGTCTCGTCGAGACGCCCGAGATCTGCCTAATCGTGTCGTCGGCGCTTGCGGATAAACGTAAGGTTGCCGCCGCCGCGACGGAGCGTCCGTCGGCAAACGCAAGCGACTCCGACTCGTCGGCGCCGCGTGCCGTTTCTCCGTCCGTTAATGCGGCATCGCGTGCCGTTTCTCCGTCCGTTAACGCGTCGGGACGGTTGACTCTGGGTGTCGCTTCCAAGAGCACGGTGTGTCTAAGCGGTCGGCTGTCTAATTTTCGTGTCGTTCTTTATCATCCTCTCAGCGAGAAGGTCGATTTTACTCCGGACACGAGGCGACGGGCGTCGTCGCTTACCGGATCGTTGCCGAGTTTTGCTGGATTGCCGAGTGGAATTTTTGGTTTGCAACTCGATAGTTTGGAAGTCAATCTGTCACGTCGACATATTCAGGACAATTCGTACTTCGCCGGTCACCTCAAAGTGCCTCTCGAGAACGCGAATTACATGTCGTCCATACAGATATCAAGTGAGTGGTTGCTCAGTAGGTAGTTGGGCCATTTTGGCATTGTAATATTCACGTCTCTAATTTTGTTATTTTAATTTTAATTGTTTTCTAATTTTAATTTTAGAATAGGCAGTTATTTAAAATGCTCTTAATTTTAGTTTAGTAATTGTACATTTAAATGATAATTTTACGCCTTCACTTTTTAAAAAATTTTAAATTTTAGGTTAAAATTTTTAAATTGTGGAGCACTAAAGTTAAACTTCTTAGTTTAGTTTTTAATTTTTAAAATTTTGGAGGGTCAGTGGATGGTCCAGCCATTTAATTTTCTACATTTCAATTTCATGTTTTGTTTATTAATTTTCAATTTAGTTAAATTTTTAAAAATAATTAATTTTAATTTCTAATTTTTTACTTGCATTCTTATTTAAAAAAATTTTGTGTTTATTAAATTTTGACTTTTATTTTTAATTTGTAAAATTGTGGAGCACTAAAGTAAACTTTTTATTTTAATTTTTAATTTTTAAAATTATAGAGCATAATAGTTAAACGTTAAAAATAGAATCTTGTAACGTAAAGCTTAGAAATCAAAACTAGGAAACTACAAATTTCAAAAATTAAATTTAAAACTTACAATTTAAAGATTTAAAGTGTAAAAATTAAAATTTAAAATGTACACTTTAAAATTTTAAAGTAGAACATTTTAAATAACTATTTTTAAATAGAAAATTAGGAAACAAAATAAAAATTAAGTTAGTGACAAAATTAGAAACATGAATGACAATGCAAGAATTGAGTGGCCCAACTACCCACTGATCGTGGTTGTCTGCATGTTTGCTGATTTGTTTGTAGGTGTTTGTAAGGTGAGCTCGATCGAGCTGCAATACGATTTGCGACGCACATCGGACGTCGAAGGATTCGTCAACGTTTGGTCGAACACAAGCCTCATGGACAAACTCGTTTACGGCTCGCGGCGCTACGAGAAAGAGACAACAAAAACCAAAGAAGAGGAAGAAGAGGAAGAACGAGAAAGTGATCCAAATCCGAGATCGTCGCCAGCATCGAACGTAACGAGTGGCGATGGTACTAAGGAGTCGACGGGTTTTGTAATTTTTGTGTAAATTGTGGTTAACTGTTTAGGGACGCCAACTTCTGTCGTTACGAAACCATGGCAGTCTTGCATCAATTTTGCACTGAAAGTATCGCAAGTGAACATACAGTCGTATATCGGACATGTCATGGGACAGACAAGGTAAACACAGGTCGATACGTTATGGTAAGCATGCGCAGTCGATTGCACGTACATGTGTGATGGACAAAGTACTTGTGTATCGGATTAATAAATGCTGCCCTCCAATAGGCGCCGCACTTGATTTAGCGTGCATGTGGGAATAGAGAATAAACTGTTAATCTGGCTTGGCTTAGTATGTTAAACTGGCTTTGAACTGGATCGTTAATCATTTGTTATCTTTGCAATAGCCTTTACGCGCAGGCCCGACGGAAGCAACTTGAAAGTGGAGCGGCTTAGCGCGCGTTAGAGGGTGTGGCTTAGCGCACGCTAGGGGTGGGTTGGCACACATCCGTAAGTAGTGAGCATGCGCACAGTGTGCTGTCACAGAGGTCAAGGAATATAGTCCAGGTAACGAAAGAGAAGTCGTAGGAGACTTCAAAACAGTCACCAAATTAGTAGAGCCGCAATCCGGTAGATGACCAAATATATTATTTTATTTAATCAGCTGTACCTTTAGATCGAAAGTATGCGGCAATCGTTCGCTGGCTGAAGTCGAGTTTTCAAAAAGTGGGGCGGCCATGGCCGCTGCTGCCGCTGTGGCTTCGGCGGTCCTGACGCGTAAAGGCCTGTTCACATACCCTGCACTGGACCAACAGTAGGACGCTAACGCGAGCGTTCTGGACGTTGACGATGAGCGATTGTCAGTGTCACACTGTGAACATGCCAGCGCCCGCGACGCTCGCCTAGCGTCCACGACGCTGGAACAGACTAGCCGGAAGTGACCTAGCTTCCGATGACATCACGTGTTCATTTTCAACCAATCAACAGTCAGTCAGAGCAACTGGAGGTATCCGGGTTATTCTATTCGTTCACATGGCATCGATGGAAGTTTTCATTGAGTGTGCGCGTGGTTTTCCTTGCGTTTGGCAAGTCCAGTCAAAGGACTACAAGGACCTAAGGATAAAAGAAAACTGCGGCGCAGCAGCAACAAAAGCAAAACGTCGTCGTCCTTATCTGTCGCGAGTACATTGTACACACGTGGTTACTGTACAGCGCCAGACCACTGTCGCAGTGTGTTCTTTTGTGCGATGGACGCTCGTCAGACGGAATACTGTGTGAATGGTACAGCGCCAGCGTCTTCGCTGACGTTCGTGTGAGAGTCCTTGTCAGCGTTCTGGACGCTGTGCCAGCGTCGTACTGTGAACCGGGCTTAACGTAACGTGTCGTAACGTAACGTAACGTAACATTGCGAGCGTCGTCTGTGAACCAGGTGACGTTACGTTAGGATACGCTACGTTACGTTACGTTGCGTTGGAGTAAGATGGTTTGACGTAACGGAGCGGAACGTTTGACTAATAGTGTCTGAGCTATTCAGCACGTGATTTCTCTATTATCCAATCGTACGCTAGCCAAGAGAGTGATGCTACCAAAGATCACGGTACGCAAATTAAATAGCAACGTTGAACGAACGTAGTCTCTGAATACTATCTACGTTACGTTTGGTCAATGATATCTTTACTGTAATGTAAGAATTATCTAGTTGACTACTTGAGGACAGATTTTTCTGGACGACTATAGACTTCCCAGATTGCTGTTTCACAGTATGACACCTCAGATGCCTACTAATGAATAAACGACGCGGCGTTTGTTATTGTTATTATTGAATTTTTTCTCATGATGTGCATGATGTATATATACTGGGTGCAACAAATAGAAACAAATACAAACAAACAAACACACTAAACATTCTAGCTACCCACCCTAACTACGTACACATATAAGCATTTTCTTGTCAACAGTTACTCTAGACATTCCTATTAATATTTGAAGGTATTACCACTGTTGTTGTATTTGTTTAGCGTTGTGGCGGGGCCTCTCGATTGTTTTGGCAGCGTGAAGGTCGACAGTCGCGGTCGGCGGAGTGTGAATGCAAACGTCCGCCTTACGACTATGAGAGCCGACTCTAAGTCCGGCGCCGTCGGAGGTCTCGTCAACGTCGACACGATGGAAGTTTCAAGTTAGTCGTTGTGCTGTCGTTCCGACTGGTATTGGTATAGTCGTCATGTGCGCGTGCTTGTTATTAGCTTGCGTTGTAACGGGGAGGGACTGCCGTGTGTTGCATCGTATCGGCGGCGGACTGGAATGCTTGAAAGTAAGGGTCGATCATCTCAACTACCCATTCTTCATGGCCGGGCTAACGCGCGTTAGACTCCACGCAAAAGACAAGTGGTCAATGGCACCATCCGGTTAGTTACGGAGATGACTGCATCCGCTTGTTCGACGCTGTTCGATTGTTTCGTACTGTTTGTAGATGATTGTGATGTCCAGTTGCTTGTCGATGCGACGTGGAAAGATCTGGACGTCATCATTTCGAGCAAGACGTCGCCGGCGCTGCTCGACTCGGTGCGTCGCATTCGCGACTTTATCAAACAACAGCAAGCGAACAGTCGACGAGCGTTTGGCGGTTTCATGCCGGGAAACAGAAGAACGGCCAGCCCACACACTCAACCTTCTCCGTTGGCAAAACCTAATGAAGACGGCGGAGCTGCAGGTCGGTACTGATGCTTTGAGTGAGTATGTGCGAAGATGATTGAATGTGTTTGTTTGTGTTCTGTGTGAAGATTACAGTAAACATGACCACTGGAAGTGGGTGAACGACATGGAGGAGTCATTGTGTAGTTTTCTCGATCTAAACAAGACGCGAGCGCCTCGATTCGAAGGAACACTCGTGTTGAGCGGTGAGCGATTCGGTTTAGCTTGCGTAAAAGGCATTCAATTTAGAGACTCCGAGTGGGCGCTGTTCGTCTTACGGCAAGTTAGCGCGCGTTATCGAACGGTCAGTATGCGAGGTCACGAGGCGGCGGCGGAAATTGCTCAAACGAGTGACGTCACATTACGGTCATTCCCTACCGCCGTCTCGCTTCAAGAGTTTACTATTGGTTTGGGAAAGGACGGCGACTGTGCGCATTCGGAGAAACTCCTGATGGTGGAGAAGGTGTCGCGAGGACGCGTGGCGCCTCTCGGGAACACGAAAGACGTCGACGAGTGGCTCAACTTGCTTTGTAGGAAGGAAATCGGTACGCATGCGCGTTCTAAAGATACAGGTCAAGCTGGCAAACAGTTGGAATCGTTGACGATATTTGCTGGTCCTTCGTTCGACTTGGGATTGAGTACCATACATTTTTGGCCCGAGGAAATGAAGAAAGACAACATACCCACAGTGGAGTGCAAACTCACGTCGTCGTTTGTCGACAGTTTGTCGGTGGCTACTGATGTTGACCTTTACCTCTTTCTACACAAACTCATTATGTCATATAGAGCAGAACTGATAAGTAAGAGTGTCCAACTATAGCTTGACGTTTTGCTGTGCGAATAGATCGGTCGCTTGTGTGTTTTTCTAGCCGTTTTGCAACGTGGTTCACAGTTCGGTGTGTCTCCTAAACGCGAGGAATCGGATCTCAACGAGACGAAGGCCGTGCGACTGCGACGGTTTGTGTGCACGCACTGGCAGCTTGACCCTCATTTGAAGTTGCTGTTCTGGGGCGGCGGCGGTCACATCAATCCTCATATCAACTGGGTGTTGGAGAAGCTGGGCTTCAAGGAGGCTCGAACGACTATCCCGAAATGGATGCAACGCGGACTGCTCGATCCGCTCGATATTATAGTGTCGTCCATTCTCAAGGAAATGTTAAGTAGAATACGGTCAGTCAATAGTCGTGTTTAATTAATGGAGTTGAGGTAAGGAATGAATGATTACGTTTTGATAGTAATGAATTTTATGATAAGTTATCTAATTGAGACTGAGACTCGAGTCGAGATATTTTCAATTAAACGAAGTATATCGTGTTTTGCTCTCGAACTCTTAAGCAACCGAACTGTTTTGATTTTTACGGTACATATACTTCTGCAAACCTATATAGTCTTATCTCTTAATGTTTTATTACTGCATGCACTTGCAGTGTACGTATAAATAACACTTCAACGTTTACGTTTTCGTCATGTCTATGTATAGATGTATGGATATACTGCCCTTGTACCTCACGCTGACAACGGGGCCAGTCACGCATATAATATACAGCTAAACTGCCCGTCTTCTCTCGGGTGCATTCAATTGTGTCTAAAATTTTAGTTACAGTTAGATGTTCTAAGTAATTAGCAGTGAGTATTCCATTTGCAATGGCTAGTGACAGCTGACTCCAGTTGGCGTCAATTTAGTTCTAATCTAGAAAACTTGCAAGAAAGAATGAAGCGCTCCTCGAAATGCACTTACACGTACTAAACGTACGTCGTCTCTTGAACTCTAAAAGAAACCATTAATTAATTAAGTAATTCATTGTGGCGTCAATTCACAGAATTAGCAGCCCCCTGACAGAATTCTCACAAAGTCAATTAATTTAAGGTCGTATGCAAATTTATCTTGTTGCATGAGTTCACATGCATTTTTACTCTGTTCTGAAAAATTAGCAGCCAAACAGAATTCTCGTTCATAGGTATATCCCGTTCAATTACCGTTTCCAAAAATCCCGTTGATTGGATTAGCGATTGGTTGAAGACATTTCGACTTGGACGTTGCTGCCGTTGCGAGGAACAGGTGTATCGAACTTGGCATCTATTCGACACGTGTCCAGTTTCAAAAAACCCCGTTGATTGGATTATTGATCCCGTTGAAGCCATTTCGACAGTCCCGTTGCGGAGAACAGGTGTATCGAACCTGGCATCTATAATTTCGATGTGAATCCCGTCACGTGCAAGTCACCTGCAGTACTCACCCCGATAATCCGTTTCCCGTATATAACGAATGCCGACTCTCGCCATTTCGACAGTCCCGTTGAACGTCGTCACTTTGAAGACGTTGCTGGCGTTTTGGGGAACAGGTGCATCGAACGCGGCAGCTCTTCGACGGTCATGGACGGGCAAACGACTGTGGGCGCATTTTTTCAAGACCCGGATATCAGCAAAAATATCTTTCGTTTCCCGGCGTCGCCCGCAATAAACGACACGCTCAGCGCGTACCGTCCGACGTCGGGAACGGGCAGTTTAAATTCGGTGCAGATCCAATACGCCGTTACGGAGATAATCGCGCGCGAGCGGAGGCGGGTTCAGTCGGCTGGAAATCGCGTCGTCGCGGGAGAAGTACGGAAGATGACGACAGCTTCACTTTCGACCTCTATGGATTCGGCGTGCGCGAGCCAAATTCGGCGGAGATCGGACTTGCCCTTCTTTTTGTCCTGATTTACACACAGATACACACACAGTCAGACAGACAGACAGCTCTCCTTTATAATTATGTATAGAGATACACAAACACGCACACACACACACACACACACACACACACACACACACACACACACACACACACACACACACACACACACATGTACACACACACACTATATATATATATATATATATTATATCGTTTTGTTTAAGTTCTCATGTCTCTCCTAGTTGTTGTACACTGTTCCATGCACATTGTGGTTGCGGTGCTTTCTATAGTTGAGTGATTTATGGCTATATTTAAGGTCTAGTCTGATGCTGCAGGTTTTCGCCTTTGCTTTTTAACAGAGCAGGTTTACGAGCATCGTATACATATTTATATAAATGCTTGTCAATTAATTAATGGCGATACAGACAGCTGCAAGTCGAAGCTTGCTTTCCGTGCGAGAAATTGTGATTGTGCGACAGCCTTGAAAACAGTATACACTGCTTGTATATGCTTGTGCAGTACCTCAGGTCTTGTACCTGTAGATATAGACGGGGGTATGTGTAGACTTGTTGTTTGTGAAGGTAAGAAACTTTAAATGCCACAAATTTCACGCAAACTTCCAGCTTAGAGACGTATATAGTACTACAAACACGGTCCTCGGGTGTGCATGGAGCCACATTTCGGTGTGGCTTTAAGAGGCATTCATTGCCTTGAGCCGGAAAACGTGAATATGAGACTCCAGATTTCTTGATATCGTATTCCCCAGAAGGCAGTTTCTTAGGCCCATGCATATGTTGTATCACTCTGGCAAAGCACAGGGCAACAGGAGAAATGTTGCACTGGGGATTTGGAGCCTTCTGGACCTAAAGGACGGTTCTGTGGAGCCAAGGCTTTGTTGCCATGGTAACACCTGCCAATATGTGCGTACTGTACTGTATGTACGTAAAAACGGGTATCCGGTGATTCTGCTGAGAGCTTTCACGTAAAGTGTCTGGTTCTTAATTTCTTTAAGACTGTGGGGACAGATGACTGAATGATTATGTTTCAACCTGCTTGCTAACCATCGTCCCGGTTTATAACCCGGACAGCCCAATTACTAACCGGATGTCCGAATTACTAACGGGATAGCTAAGAGTAAGACAGCAGACAACCAATGCCAGCCACAAAAAAAGTTACGTGCTACGAGAGAAAACAAGAAGTTAATTTGAGTGAGGAAGCAACTTTGAGCAAGAAGCCCTGCAATTCGGTCTCTCCTGACCCTCGACAAGAGACAACAACTGCTTCGTCAATTGCTACGAAAACGTCTATAGGAATCGGGAAAAGGGACATCAAAATTCTTGAGTCTTCCTTTGCTTGCCTGAATGACTTGATAATTAATGCTGGGCAAAAGCTGATGCGCGTTAGTTTTCCTCTGTGGAACGGCTTTCAAAACACACTCTTGAGCAATAGGTTAAAGCTCTCTGTATCGCGCACAAAGTCTACTCAAATACATCACTCTCGTGGAAATCACTGGGTAACGTCAGCAAGTGACGAGGCTGGTGAAGTAACCCTTCATGACAGTTTGTTTCTGGGTGACATATCACAGGATGTTCAAGCTCAACTTGCTTCAAATTTACAGAACGGAAAAAGATATCCTTAACTTAAGGTTAAAGTAGCGTCTGTTTACAAACAGAAGGGCGGATGTGACGGTCACAGGCTTGTTCGCTCTGGCATTTGCGGTTGACGTAGCGTCTGGAATAGATCCAGCGTATGTCCGAGAGTGAGACCAGCCATTGTTGCAATCGCTGTACACTGCATCTGCCGTCTACCAGAGGAATTTTTAAATCCAACTGTTTCGTGTTTGAAATGTCAGAAGCTCTTTCACTTGCGTTGAGCGAAGGCATAAAAGTTGTGTTCAAGCACGTATCTGTGCGCCAGTTGTCGACATGGATAATGCATGCATGGTTGTTCGGTGACATTTTGTTGGTCGTTATATCTGACTTAATGTTACCGTCAAGGTATATACTATTTGCTAAAGTGGTTACGAGAGTCATGTAGTAATCAGTTCTTCATCCGGATTGCAGAGACCGAACAACTAGTTACTTAACTGTACAAATGGTTAACTGGTTAGGAATCGGGATGTCCCATTTAAAATCTGGACGTCCAGTTGATTAACCGGCCAATAGGTTAACTGGTTAGGAATCGGGATGTCACGTTTAAAATCTGGACGTCCGGTTGATTAACCAGACAGGTTATTAATCCGGATATAACAATTATACTTAATTGGTATGCAATTGGTAGAAGCTCTGTCTACCGTTAGTGTCATTGCATGCAACCAAACGATGATGATAGATTAATTGGTAATCGAGATTTATTCATAGTTACAGTCAAACTTTATTGTATCAACACTCTAGCATTTGCTGATATTCTTGATTTATACCGAAAGGTTTTACAAACACAAAGTAGGAACAAAGTCTAGTCGACTTTTAGATGTGAAAGTGTCGGGAGGTCTATTGTATTGTGGACTACAAAGATCCCGTATGGTCGATGGCGGGAGACTCGCCCTTGTGCCGCGGCGCGGAGCTCTTCCGCACGAAGTTAATCGACGAATTCAATCTACTTGAGTCGATTGGCGGTGGTGTTTCAGAGCCGGTCTATGATTCTAGCCAGGTTACAGGTACGAGATACCTGAAACCGCTAGTAGTCTAGATTCATTCACACTTTGAAATCTGACAAATTGAAATGAGCAGTGATGTCAACTGATGTTGATTTGGTTGTTGGATGTGTCTATACGTTACAGATGGTGAGATATTGAGAAAGATGCTTCTAGAAGCTCCTCATCAGCTCATCAAGTTTAAAGTGTACAGGCACGACGGGGAGACTGCTGAAACGAACGTAGACAGAAGACTGACGAGAGTCAAGAATAAGAACAAACTACCGTTGGGAGTGTGGGCTCGATCAGTGGTGGAAGGTCAGTGCGATGCGACGCTGTGTCAACACTAGAGGCGTTCGTTTGTTTGTCTATGTGTCTGTCTATATGTCTCTTTGTCTGTCTGTCTGTCTTTGTCTTCGTTGGCGTTTTTTTTACTGTGGACAGCATTCGACTTGAAATAATTAATTTTCAATGCTATACGTCAATTGACATTTTACTCTGTGTGTGTGTGTGTGTGTGTGTGTGTGTGTGTGTGTGTGTGTGTGTGTGTGTGTGTGTGTCTGTGTGTCTGTGTCTGTGTCTGTGTCTGTGTCTGTGTCTGTGTGTGTGTCTGTGTGTGTGTGTCTGTGTCTGTGTGTGTGTCTGTGTGTGTGTGTGTCTGTGTGTGTGTGTGTGTGTGTGTCTGTGTGTGTGTCTGTGTGTGTGTGTGTGTGTGTGTGTGTGTGTGTGTGTGTGTGTGTGTGTGTGTCTGTGTGTGTGTGTGTGTGTGTGTGTGTGTGTGTGTGTGTGTGTCTGTGTGTGTGTGTGTGTGTGTGTGTGTGTGTGTGTGTGTGTGTGTGTGTGTGTGTGTGTGTGTGTGTGTGTGTGTGTGTGTCCACTTATGTATGTATGCATAAATCGGTATCGCTACTATGGTAGTAGGTATGAAAAGTCTAAGGGTTTATGAACACGTTTGTGATATTTTGTCCAATAATTCTTTGGCGATTGCTTGCTCTGGATTAGACATTTACAATTGATCTCTTTGTGTTATCATATGTAATCAAGGTGCATCTTGCCATTAAGTAGCTACAGTAGCTGCACTGCTTTTTAGTTCATGATTGTCTGACTAGCTGGCGCATTCCAACACTTTATGTTGGCTCTCATTGTTGTCAACTCTATTGCTCTTGGTATCCAATCAGGTACACCCAAACCATTTATGTATTATGACCCTGACAGTTACCTAGCACCTTGTAAATTGATCTTTTCTGACAGAGCTGACGGATGCGGTTAGTTCTGGTGAAGATTCATTGATGGCTCTAGTGGTGATCCTCGACATGTTTGACTACTTCTGTCTGTTTTGGTTTGTGATCGAGATCATCTTGAAGTGGATCGACGACTTTCGGATGTTCTGGAAAAATGGATGGAATATATTTGATTTTCTAATTACGGGTTTGGTAAGTGAGACTCAAATTACTTGGAAACAGATTATGTGTGTAGCATGGCGATAGATATGTAGATATGTCTGTCTGTCTGTCTGTCTGTCTGTCTGTCTGTCTGTCTGTCTGTCTGTCTGTCTGTCTGTCTGTACTCTGCCCATCTTCATTAGTATCTCTAGTTGTTGCTTTGTTGATTCAGTCTGCTGCACCGGAAGTTATCACTTTATTTTCTGGAAATGAGAATTCTCCTATCGCGGAGACTGCTAGACAGCTTCGAGTATTTCGAGTTCTCAGGTCTCTCAAAATGGTTAGTATTTATTTATTTATTTTTGTATTTTTGTTTGTTTACACCAACGGCATCAACACGTTAAGTGACACGTGTGCAAATGTTTGCAGGTTTCGCGCTTTGGGAGCCTCAAAATCATCGTGCTAACAATACTACAGACGTTTAAGGTAAGAGCGCATACTAAAATTTTAAATACACCATATGTTAGCAAACATGGCAACATACACAATAGCAAAAGTTTTTCAAAATGTATAGTCACATACACATTTATCTTAGACTAGATGATTAGCCCTTTCTTTTCCCTGGGCAAATTAATTAAGTTAATTAACACCTTTCTTATATAAATATCTGGTTTTTAATTAATATTGAGCAGGAACAACACATAGTTAACTCGTATACAATCGAAAATGCGTTTGCATTGTGGTGTGGAACGCAGTCTTTATGGATGGTTTCGTGCCGATTGGCCTGGCAGTTTTGTCGTGATTAATGTGACAGGCAGACGTGCAGATCAGCCTTTTATATATAGAGAGACATAAGTTTTCTGCCAAAGAATTAGGTACATATAGGATTCGTTATTTTTCTTATCATCGCTTTATATCTTTAGTTAATTAAATTACATGTAAATTACATGTAGATCTCATTTGTTCATTTGTAAACCGACAAAAACTATTTTTAAAAATCCTGGATCCGCTCTTGAGTTGGAGTCATGATGCGGAAAGAACCTGCATGCTCTATACCTCGCACACTCAAACTTGTATGAGACCAACTTTTTTATTTATTCTTTCAGAAAGACGTGACGTAGTACAATCCAAACGTTTTCGTGCTCTAATTTGGTGTCTCCAGTTCTAAAGTGTTTACACACAAATTATCGTATTTTCATTTCAGTAAACTTGAGTGAGTAGGCATAACCCCTCCAACTTCTCCAAACAACGCCAGCTGAGTAGGTCGACTGAAATCCCTTTTGGTATTTTCCGTTTAAATTAGAATAATGACATCTGTTGTACCACCATGCACCGAAATATTTTGTAGCACAACTCCTTGAGTACCGGTCGTTGTCCCGATCTTTAGTCGAAAATTTCTGTCCATTGTGAGCAGATAGTGAATTGCCGGCATCGCCACTGTATTGTTTGAACGTGATCTTGTATTTATCGGCTTCGTCGGCCACCGAGAAGGTTTCGTATTGTGCGTAGCGACTTTCGTTATCAAAGTCTCTCAGATCGATTCTGAGCGTTCGGGCTGTAGCCGTGAGTCGATGTATCTTGTCTAATCCCAACCAAAACTCTCCGTCGAGATCACCAAATCCTGCTTTGTAATCCGCCCAGTTGCGATAGAAATCGACGGATCCGTTTTGTCTTCTCTGGAAGACAGTCCATCCACCTCCATTCGTCATGTCACAGAACACTCTAAATGCACCCAAACCGTCGCGAGGATCGACGTCATACACACCGCTGCGACTATTTCCAGCCGAAAAGATTTCTCCGCAGTTCGTATATATTGATGTCGCATTGGCCGTGGTTGTAGTGTTTGCAGTTGCGTTGTTTGCGGGTGCAAGACCTGCTCGCGCTAGCTGCAATTCTATAGCCGCTAGACGAGGAGCCAGAGAGGCGCAGCAGCTGCACGCGTCCGGTGCCGCTTTTCCTGGCGGACCCGCAGTCGCTGCTACGTCTTCTCTAGTTGAACTATTTCCTTGTTGGTGTCCGGTGATGACGTCATGTAGAGGTCGACCGTTGACGGTGAGACTTGCTGCAGACAGCTCGATGTTTCCCGTGGCCGTTATGTTTACGTCTCCGTCTCCTCCGATGATGGTCGACGCCGTGGCAACGATTGGCAAGACGATCAGCAAAGCGAGCTGAGGCGTCATTAGTCCAAGTCTAGTAACTACAACACGAAAATACTATGAGCGACGGAATTAGGTAGCTAGCCAACTGCCGAGTGGCTAACTGTCGAGGCTAACTGACTATACACTTGCTGCAAACTGTGCTTTATATGAAGCTGTCGGTGCCGTGAAGTAATGTAAGTGTTGCAGGTTGTTGGACTCTGGACTTTGAACTTCCCGTTTGAACGCAAGACACTTGCAATAATTGATAACCTTTTGTATGCGTGACCTTTGCGGTTACATCTGCGTGTATTTAGATCGGCATCTAACCAATCTGTGACGCATGCGCTTTGTTATTACAGTATATACATTAGAGCGCCGGTTCACAGATCTCATTGACCAAACGTAACGTAATGTAACGTATCGGAACGTTAAATGGCCTAACGTAGCGTAACGTAGATAGTATTCACACAATACGTTCGCTCAACGTCGCTAGTTAACTATATTGTACCTTTTCTCTTTAGTTTTATCTAATTCGCGAACGAATTTGTTCTTATGGATTTCCGCTTGTGAATGCAGTCGTCAATGACGTTCGTAACTAGAGGCTCTCGCCTAGCAAAGATACCGACTCTAGTAGCTTGCTTCTCTAAGCTTTTCTTCCATTTTCACGAATGTATGCGATCGGTATAGAAATCACGTGATCAATTGCTCAAACCCTATTGGTCAAACGTGCCGCTCTGTTACGTCGAAATAGAACAACATCCTATTACAATAACAGAGAGGTAGGAATGGCATCCAGGTTGGAGGGCAACCTCGACGCGCGGTTGTCTAACTTGAATGTAATCTCCGTCTACCGATTGTCGCACATGCACATAGAACACTCTAACGTCATTAGGTCTAGTCTCGCGTAGCCATACGTTTCCCGCCTACATTCTTCGGGAATGACGACGGCGGAGTGAGATTGACAATCCGGGAAATGACGAGGGTATGACAAGGGCGGAGTGAGACTGGGTCGAGTCTAATGCTATAGACTTTTGTCATTAGGTATACTGATGACTGAAAGGTTTTTTACTGTCGTCTATTGGAGCTCCTCACTTATAGCTCGTTTTCACGATGACCTAGTTTATATGCAGTGACCATAGGCTGCTGATTGGGGGGACTGCATGCATGACCCCCGTGGTTCCTACGCTTATGCGTAACGTAACGTATAGCAGCGGTAGCGTATCCTAACGTAAAGCCACCAGTGACCGGGTTTACAGATGCTATGACGCTGGCAACGTTACGTTACGTTACGTTACGTTGGTCCAGCTTGGGCTATATTGACAGACAGACAGACCCCGGATGAATGAAGCGGTGCTTGCAACCTACAGTTTCTGCAAAGTAGAAGTCGTCGACAGGAGAGGAGAGCTTTTTCAGGATTCTTTTTGACGTCAGCGGTTCTTTCTGCTTTCGTCGGTTGCGTCAGTCCTATTCGGTTGTATGGAGTCCCCGTTTCTGGAATGAACGCTTTTGTTGAGTTGCTTTTCGTCGTATGTTGTTTCCGTGGCTTATGTTTCTCTGTTGTGATCGAGTTTGCGTTCTGTCTTTACTCTTGTGGCTTCAGTGTCTGGGATCATCGCAGCCTTACCTTGCCTTCGTGGTCTAGTGCATTTTCTCCGGATTCTGTCGTCGTCATCTCATCTTCGTCTCATCGTCCATCTTGTGACTTCAGCGTGTGGGATTATCGCAGCCTTACCTTGCCCTCGTGGCCTAGTGCGTCTTCTCCAGATTCTGTCGTCATCATGTCGTCTCTCCTTCGTCTTGTCGTCCATCTTGTGACTTCAGCATCTGGGATTATCGCAGCCTTACCTTGCCCTCGTGGCCTAGTGCGTCTTCTCGGATTCTGTCGTCACCATCTCCTGGTCTTCTTTGGATTCATTTCTTCTGACTTGCGTATCTTGTACCTAGCTCTAGAGTCTAGCCTCTCGTATGTAGTTTGCAAGTTTTATGTTGTTACTAGTGTTGGACTTTAGTTATAGTTATGTACTTTGCAGTGATGTATAATAGTTCCATGTTTGAAATATATGTATTGACAGACAGACAGATGGACGACAGACACAGACAAACAGACAGCAAAAACCAAGCAAATCTAAAATACATTGATTCATGAGCTGTAGACAAACAAACAGACAGACAGACAGACAGACAGACAGACAGACAGACAGACAAATAGACAGACAGTCAGACAAATAGACAGACAGATGGACAAACAAATATTTAGATATATACGGCTCTGTACAGCCTTAGGCTCGCGTACCAGGCTCGTTTTACTAAATCTCTTTACTGTTGTAGACTATGGCCTTCTTAATGCTTCTTCTATTCACTGTCGCTTTCATTTTTGCCATCGTCGCTATTGTCGTATTCGAGCCGTTGTCCAGCTCGGAGCGAACGGATCTAGAATACAAAGACAGTTTCAAGTATATGCAATTACATCCACGCGGTCTCTTAATTCATGCACATTTTAATGTTTCCGTTTAGGGGTCTGCCTCGTTCTCTTGTCACACTCTTTCAACTCTTCACGTTGGATCATTGGTATGATATATATGTCGACGTGACGAAGGTGGTCAATCCGACGTTGACGATCATCTTCATCATCGCATGGATTTGGGTCGGAGCGTTTGTCTTCCGAAATATCTTTGTTGGAATAATGGGTACACACACACACACACACACACACACACACACACACACACACACACACACACACACACACACACACACACACACACACACACACACACACACACACACACACACACACACACACACACACACACACAAACAAACACACACACAAACACAAACAAACAAACACACACAAACACAAACAAACAAACACACACACACACTCACACACACACAAACACACACACACACTCACACGCACGCACACACACACACACACACACACACACACACACACACACACACACGCACACCAATCATGTTTGTAATAAAATTGTAAAGTGTTAGTGCGTTGTGCCTCTGAGTGTGTCTGTCCTTGTGTGCATGCGTTGTGTTGTATATTGTCTGACTGTTGTTTGACTTTGATGTCGCGTGTTTGTGTTGTGTCGCAGTCAATAACTTTACGACTATTAGCGAAGCGTTACAGGAGCAGACGCTCGACGAGCGAAAACACATGGAGATGGAAAAGAAACGAGAGACACTCAATTTAGACATAATGAAACAAGAAGCACGGCGACAAAGGTATTCTACACGTACGTCCATAGGCATGTCAAAAACGAGTTAAAATGTTTTTATTTAATTAAAGTTCTAAAGTTCTAACTCGTTTTAGAGCTTTATTGTCATATACTATTTGCACCTCGTTTATTCTAATTTTGTTTCAGAGGTGTTTGTGTTGGACTGTGTGTGTGTGCGTGCGTGCGTGCGTGCGTGGGCGCGCGCGCGTGTGTGTGTCCGAGACCCGGAGGGTACTTACAAAGAGAACTTCCAGAATCTGCAATCTGGTAGCAAGACTTCTTAACGAAAGGCCAGAGACCCTTCTCTAGTTGGTGTTCCCAGCATGATAGTACTTTCTTGTACAACAGGAATTGTGTGTTGGAGGCTGGAATTGGTTGGAAAATCAACAGAAGGGGCAGAATATTTTACACTTGTTTTCAGTAACTTTTCAATCCGATAGATTGGCGAGACAAGGAGAGGTCAGAGAGAGCTGCTAAAACTTTCTTTCTTGTGCCCAGAAGAAAGACATTATCCAGATAGGCCAAGAGTCTTTACTAAGACAATGATTCCTGATATTGCCTTAGGAGGGATGTCAAGTGTGGAACAGTTGGTGAATCGCCATAGAGAAGAGTGGTGGACCCAAGCGATCTCATTGTGAATTGATGATGACAGTCCCTTCTGTTATACTTAGTGACTATACAAATATACTAGAGAACTCACTTCACAGGACAACTGAGCTGCATGGTTGTAGATATATCTGTCTGTCTGTCTGTCTGTCTGTCTGTCTGTCTGTCTGTCTGCCTGCCTGCCTGTGGACAGAAGTTAGATCAAGGTTTTCATTTGATTACCTGTAAATATGGAGGCGGTCCTGTCTGGTTTCACGATATTATTGTTGCTGAGTGGTCTGCTTGCCTAAAGGAGCCGGATATTCCTCATCTAACAGAACCAAGAAACAGATACGTACAAACTGATGGAAGACCAGACATTACATTCTACCACATTGATTTTGGTGTCACCCATGAATGTGATGTTTCTTTGGGTCGCCCTTGGAGGAAAGACATAGTGAACGGAGCTGCAAAGGTCTGCAGACATGCAGCGACAAAACAGGAATCAGAAAGATGCTACAAATATTCAAAGGAGATCTTGCCAGATGAATCTAGCCCTGAAATTGTTCTGCTAGTTTTTTAGCATTTCGGCACATGAGGATCACGAGCGGAAAACTTACTGCATGAACTGGGAAGAAAGGCAGGGCTCATTGAAGGAAGACGAGTAGATGCAGAGTTAATGTCATATTGGCGACGATGTTTTTCTGTGACTTTCCAAAATTACAATAGTAAAGTTGTCTTGATAAAATTGTCTAAGTTGTCAACAAACAGACTAATGGAGGATAATGTAATTAGAAGAGATAGATACATCCAGTGCTTCACACATTGAAATAGTTGAACTTGTTTATGAAGCACTTTCTTTTAATTATTAAAGCATTATGTATTCTAGTGTGTATAGATGCTACATGTATCTTAATAAAATAACCTGCCTGCCTGCCTGCCTGCCTGTCTGTTTGTCTGTCTGTACTGATATATCTTGAGGGGTTAGCATGTCAATAAAAATGTTTCATTATTATGTAATAGACTAAATTTCTAAACTTGATTTCTACAAATTGTCAAGTCTACATCAGTTTGTTGCTATGCAGTGAGACTCTTACGAGACCCGCAGCCGTTCAGAGTCGACACACAGGATACAAATCTTTCGCAAGGTTTCACAAAACAGTCACTATTCTAGACAACTTTTTCAATCTATTTTTTATCATGCATGCAGCACCATCTGCAGTGAATATACGACTAAACAATTCCAACTAGATGAAAAAGAGAGTGACGGTAAGAACGACTAAGAAACAGACAGACAGACAGACAGACAGACAGACAGTTCTTTAGCAGTTAGAAAATGTAATTTTTAGTTCTCAGTTGGTTCTGTAGTTGATATCTGTAGTCTCTAAGTGATTCTGTATAATTTGACTCGTAGTTACATATTGTATGTTGCTAGATTCATGTTTCAAATACATGTATTGGACAGACAGACAGACAGACAGACAGACAGACAGACAGACAGACAGACAGTGTCTGAGACTAACATGCAGACAGACAGTTCTTACACTACAGAAAGATGGGAAAATGTCGTTGCAAACCAGGTTGGGCTAAAACAGTTCGCGACAATCTACAAACTCTTGCTTTTCATCTCGAGGAGACGCGGTGGCCAAGAGACAGTCTTTTCAGGTTAGTTTCCTGCTACACGTTGTCGACCAGCTGCAATGTGTGTGTGTGTGTGTGTGTGTGTGTGTGTGTGTGTGTGTGTGTGTGTGTGTGTGTGTGTGTGTGTGTGTGTGTGTGTGTGTGTGTGTGTGTGTGTGTGTGTGTGACTTGGTTTGTAGATACTTTCAGATTATGGAGGAACTTCAAGACAACATTCAAGAGTACAAAGAAATACAGCAGCTAGCAGGTTTGATCCTACTGTTACAGTAAACGATAGACAAGTACACTCTTGAACACAAATTCACACACACACACACACACACACACACACACACACACACACACACACACACACACACACACACACACACACACTTAACGCAATGTGGTCTAAACCTGATGACGTCGTATTGACAGTTGCAGCGCTGCTCAAAGTTCATGATACTTCACTGAATGATGAAGCAATTCAAGCTCGTTCTTGACTGCCGGCGTATTTCCTTTCAACCTAAAACATGAAACTCTACTATACACGCAATGCAAGTAAATTAATCCGGAAGACGAAATGTAGCGTTTCAATCATAATTTATTATTGTGGAATGCACAATCGTGTGTCGACATGGAAGGACACAAAGCTCGATATCTGAAGACTTTCCGTCGCGTATGAAGCAAATGACAAACAAACTGCAGTGCACTCTAACTACTAACTGCAACAACTTCTCCCATGCAGCGTGGTAGTTTCCCTACAGCTTGTATTGAAAATCTTTGCGGCTTTGGATATAAAACGTCGTCCGGTTGAATTAAACGTGCAACGAGACAGTTGTAACGACTCCTCCTTACTAAGCTAGCGTACAGTGTAACTGCGCGTAAGAATTAGAGTCACGTGCCACACTGACCGGAAAACAAAGGCAACTGGCTATACGAGAGACAATTAAACGGCGTGATTCAATCCTAAGATTTTAATTGGAATGGATGAGAATAGGGTTGGAGTCTAATTTCGTCCGGTACAGTAGTAATTAGCGCATTGCTCGTGCATTTGCAAAGAGGAGAATGCGTGAGTCGGATGCCGGCACGTGAGAGAATCCATCCAGGGTGTCACGTGATGCGTGAAAGGTAGTCTAAGGTGCATGCACACACAGAGCTTGCCTATCGAATCTCTAGCTATCTAGGAGCTGTATACGTGTGCGTGCGTGCGCGCGTGTGTGTGTGTGTGTGTGTGTGTGTGTGTGTGTGTGCGCGCGCGTGTGTGTGTTTGTGTGTGTGTGTGTGTGTGTGTGTGTGTGTGTGTGTGTTTGTGTGTTTGTGTGTGTGCGTGCGCGCGTATGTGTGTATGTATTTACTTTACCCTTGTAGCTAATTGCATTCTTATTGCTCTCGAGATTGCCATAACGACAGAATGAGCCACATGTTCATTCTACTCATACATTGTAAATTACAATTTTACCACGTGACCTAGTTCTTTTCCGCAATCTGTTTACTAGTAAACCGTTCGAGCACACGTGATCGAAGAACACCGCAAAACGTATACACGTTGCAATCGCAAGTCGACGCAACTTGCAGGCAGGCTCTTGTCGACTCACGATGAAGGAAATTTGTCTTCTTTCCGGTTCGTTTCTTCTTATCTTCCATCTCAGCGGCGTCTGGGCAGGTAAGCTGCTGTGCATGTGTATAGTGCAGGAAGTCTTCGTATCTAGAGAAGCAGCAATCTCCATGCAGACGTGTTTACATGAGTTTTCCGTTGCATCGTTTAGGTATATATGTATAGATCGATCTGGGCTGCTCACGAATTAGGCATAGAGGTACTCGTTTTTCTAGGTAGGCGTATAGACCACGTGCCGACCGTTCGGCTGGCTCGATTCTTTTTTCGCTAGTCTATCTTATTCCATGCATAGTAGAGAGGCCGGTGTTGTCTGCCTCTCAGAAGCAGCGAGCGCAAATTTGCGGCCGACATCTGGGATCGTAAGTTTAGCGTCAAATCATGCCCTGCAAGTGAGCTACTAGACAGCAGTCTCTCTAGCACGTATAGGCCTTTATGCATGTACGTGCATGCCCTATAGTACATGGAAGGGCTCTAGACTTGGTACAAACGAATGATGATTTTCTATTGTTTCTGTATCGTGAGTTCAAAATTGACTTGGAGTTCTTCTGCACTATACCAATTTGCAATCAATAGACTGCAATAGTTATCTATAATAGCTATATGTTACATTGAACTATATATATATATATATATATATATATATATATATATACTGCTGAGGAGCACACATATCTCTAATTAAAATCACCAGCCCAACAAGATAACTAGCAATCAAAGAGTCTTCTTAAAAGTAACTAAAAATTATTTTCTAATGATACATGTCCATAACCGTGTCTTGAGGTAATGCAGTCTTTTTCTAGTGTCTTTAAATTTTGCAGTCAAAACATATAGCAAATATTTATAGTATTTACCGAACGGCAAACTAAAAGCCAGAGCGTCAACATAACGTTAGTTCTAGAAGTAGTACTAATGCATGTCTAGCTAGCTATCTAGCATAGTCTATACCTCTAGGCAAAGACCAAATAGCGGCAACTCTAGCTAGAGTAAAGTGATTGAGGGCGCTTTCTACGTTGCGCATATTCGATCAGGCTCTGCCCAGACTTCTTTGCCAACTAACTAACTTTCTCGCCCGAGCATCTAAATTGACGGATACTAGATTCTGTTTGAGATATCGATATCATGACTACTACATTTTACCAACAACATTGCAGCTTTTTACTGTGTATCTGTCATAGATAAATGACTAGAGAAGTACAAGTTCTCTAACAGAAATTCCAATGCTGCAAAAGTATTGCTAGCGCGCGTTATTACGTAAAGCGCCTAATTAAGGCCAGTAAACTCAAATTTTTCTGCTTGGTTTTACCATCTCTGGAACGTGTTTACACTGCTTCAACAGCTTACACGCAGCAGTACAATAAAATGAAGTTAGTCACGTGGTTATTTAGCTAGCCCGGATGTGAACGTTTGATGTAGTAGATCGTCAATGCTGTACGATCAGCAATGACCGTGGTGTTGTCTCTACACTGAGAGCTCTGGCTAGAATTTGTTATTTGAACGTTTACTTTTGGAACTTCGTCTTTACTTTTGGAACGTTTTCATATGATGGTGATGGAGCAAATCAACTCTATGACTTGGTAGAGAAGAAGATTTTCACTACCACGTACAGAGATATTGAGTGTGTTTAGTTCTATTTTTGCGATGCTATAAGCTACATTGCTAAATACTAGCAGTCTGTTTGTTTGTCTGTCTGTCTGTCTGTCTGTCTGTCTGTCTGTCTGTCTGTCTGTCTGTCTGTCTGTCTGTCTGTCTGTCTGTCTTCTTTCACTATTGAACATCAAAAGCAAAATTTTACAAGAACACTATAGGTACAACTGCTAAGCTAAATGTCCATCTACTGAGACTTACAGATCGAGTACTACTAAAACTCTAGTGAATGGTGTTCTGTCTGTCTGTCTGGCTGTCTGTCTGTCTGTCTGTTTGTCGGTCTTTCGGTCTGTCTGTCTGTCTGTCTGTCGGTCGGTCGGTCTGTTGGTCTTTCGGTTGTTTGGTCTGTCTGTCTGTCTGTCTGTCTGTCTGTCTCTGTTGGTCGGTCTGTCTGTCTGTCTGTCTGTCGGTCGGTTGGTCAGTCTGTCTGTCTGTCTGTCTGTTGGTCTGTCTGTTTGTCTGTCTGTTGGTCTGTCTGTTTGTCTGTCTGTTGGTCTGTCTGTCTGTCTCTGTCTGTCTGTCTGTCTGACTGTCTGTCTGTCTGTCTGTCTGTCTGTCTGTCTGTCTCTGTTGGTCGGTCAGTCAGTCTGTCTGTCTGTCTGTCGGTCGGTTGGTTGGTCAGTCTGTCTGTCTGTCTGTCTGTCGGTCGGTTGGTTGGTCAGTCTGTCTGTCTGTCG
>NC_085085.1:1938795-1953795 GCF_963422355.1 Corticium candelabrum
ATACATTATTATTTTATATATACCTAATACATACTCATACATTATTATTTTATATATACCTAATACATACTCATACATTATTATTTTATATATACCTAATACATACTCATACATTATTATTTATATATACCTAATACATACTCATACATTACTATTTTATATATACCTAATACATACTCATACATTATTATTTATATATACCTAATACATACTCATACATTACTATTTTATATATACAAATAAATAATAATAGTAGATGACGCACGTTGCCGTCGGGAACAGAGATGCAGCAGTAACAGTGAAGCAAGGCCAGGCTATGTTTCCACCCAGATTTCGAACTCGGATTGCCAGCATACTTTGATCTTTCCGTTCGAATTCTTTGACACCAAGCAATCTTGTACAAGCAGCTAGTTGTGCAGGGGCAGCTGCTACCGCCGGAGAAATGCAGAAAGACCAGCATCATGAGTCAATTGTTATGTGAACTGGTGGCATTTTTTATCCTTTTGTGGTGGAGTCACAAGGTTTGTGGTCACCTCATGTCATTTGGATTTTAGAGACCCTTGCCAGAAGAGCTTTTGAGAAAATCTCTATTAGTCAGTCAGTTTGCAATTTACATCGGCAACTTTCCAGTAAACTTTGGTTGTGCAATGCTAGAATGGTTGTAGAAAGGTTGTCTTTGGATTGTAGTGACAGTCCTTGTAAGAAATATACTGTGTTGTGTATGATATATATATATAATTTATTATATATATTAATTAATTAATTATATATAATTTATTATATATAGATTAATTAATTATATATAATATAGTAATAGCTACTAATCTACTTGTACATGATAGATACAGGAATTGTCATCAATCGGAAAACCAACGAGTGAGTAAAATTTCTACTTACCCGTTTGTATCAATACTGATGGTCGAGTTTGCATTACTATATCACATTGCTTTGTGCATAACATAGGATACACAACCACATCTGAAGAAAACGAGTCATCACAATGTGGATCGAACTCAGTATTACCATACATTGTAGTGATCGCTGTGCTCAGTGCGATCGTGATTCTACAAGCTATCGCACTTTTTGTCATCCTCAGGTGCCATTTTGTTTACACTTTTTTATTTTTTTTTATTCTATTTCTAATGTGGTGTATGTGGTTCAGGAAAAATCGCAAGTACAGTTTTGAACAGAACCATGAACCCAATCTAACATCTGCGAGCTTGCAGAATCACGACATGGTCAACTTGAGAGAGAAACCCAGGAAAGCCAAAAAACCGAGAAAAGAAACGTCGTCGATGATGAGCAACACCTCGTACGGCGTTGCAAGTATGTGCACTTTGTGTGGAATTTTGTGCATGTAGATGCAATCCTTTATGTTCTTTGTTGTCATCAACAAGCCCCAACAAATGGCAAAAAATTATTTTCCTGACACTCTGAGTGGAATAAGTGCCTGTTTGTAATCCCTCCCTCTGGGTAGTAAATCAAACACAAAACCACTTGATAAACAGAATAGCAGATTGAAATAAGCGTCTATCCCCAAATAAGCGCCCCTACTTGGTTTTTTAGATCTCTGGGTACATGTGTGATGTGTTGTGTGTGTGTGTGTGTGTGTGTGTGTGTGTGTGTGTGTGTGTGTGTGTGTGTGTGTGTGTGTTGTGTGTGTGTGTGTGTGTGTGTGTGTGTGTGTGTGTGTGTGTGTGTGTGTGACAGTGTGTGTCGGTGTTTATGTATGTATGTATGTACTTACGTGTGTGTATGTACGTGTATTTAGCTATGTATGTATTTGTAGATCCAATGAACGATGTTGATGGCAACGCATATGACGATGTCATAATCAAGCCACGTCGACAAAGGAAAGCAGACGAGGAATCACCATACGTATGGTTGCAACGATGATTGACAAACTTCCACAAATCTCTGGTTTCAATAAAAACTGACAACTTTTAAAAACTCAATTTTACATTTGTTTTTGTTTATTGTTAAAGTTTTCAAATCACACGGGTAAGATTGCGTGTATGTCGTTCGAAGTCTTTGTGTTGATATGGTACCACAGTTGATATGAATGATCATGACTTATTCTTGACTGGCGTATCTTGCCTATTTGTCTTAGCTTAATTAATTAGCGATTTTTAGATGACATGTGTATGCTTGATTGCATATTATTTTGAGCTATTTTTCGTATCTTGCTTTCTTGTGTTGGTATATGGTCTACAGTATTGATTACCATGTATATAGTTCAACATATTAGCTTGTCTCGGTATTACCCATATATTCCAATTGTTATGTGCACTTACTCATGGCCAGGGTGGTTTATATTTTAGGTCATATTTTGAGTTAATTGTTAGTCTAGGTAAACGTGTGTATGCGCGCGCTTGCGCTCGCGCCAAGCGTTCACTAGTCATTGTGCGCATGCGTCCTACAGGTTGCGCTTTTAGATCAGTTTCCAATCATATTATACAACGGAAAATCATAATAACGGTTACACCTTTCTCTCTTTCACAGAATAAATTATTTTTAGATTACTGATTATTAAATATTGATATCCGGGATAAGCTTATCACGTGACTAACTTTGTTTGATTTTACGCGTGTTAATTCTTCTCGACTTAGACACAGTTAACGAATAGCAGTGAGTCCAGTAAAAGCGCCACACTCGATGTTATCACCTCGACTAGATAAGAGTGTGTGCGCTTGCGCGCCCAGCGTTCACATTTAATGCGCGCATGCGTACTACTCTAGTTGCGCTTTTAGATCAGCTTCTCCGATTATATACGAAAGTAAACAATACGTGATAAAATACAATAAAAAGTTTATGCCTTTCTCTCTTTTGCAGAACAATTTTTAAATTATTTAATCTATATACATCCGGGATAGTGTAATCACGTGACTATTTTGGTTCAATTTTTGCGCGGGTGGATTCCTTCTGACTTAGACTGTCGACGAATGGCAGTGAGTCCAGTGAAGACGCCGCACTCGATGCTGTCGCCTCGACTGAAACGTCCTTCTCGTCATTCGGACGCTTCTCGCGACGGAATTCGCTTCGTCAACGACGACGATGCCGAGAAGCGTCAGCGGAAGCTGGAGAAGGCGCTACAGCTGACGACGCCGCGACACCATGAGAGAAGAAAGTCTGGAGGACTGACGAGCGGTCTGACTCAGAAGGAAATGTCCGATCACTACAGCAATTGCATCAAACTGTCGTCTGAGAATGTACGGTTGGTGTTGGCACGTTGTATTGTAGTGAGGCGTAGGATAGGGGGAGAGTCGGTTGAAGGAATGTAGAGAATGTGGGAAGTTGGTTGGGTAGTTTAGCTTAGAACATTCTGCTCACACGGTGATACTGGTTCGTGAGACAATAAGCGAGCGTGGATGTACAGACAGACAGAGAAGGCAGACAACAAACAAACAAACAGACAAACAAGATAGACAGACAGACAAACAGACAAACAAACAGACAAACAAACAGACAGACAGACAAGATAGACAGACAGACAAACAAACAAACAGACAAACAAGATAGACAGACAAACAAACAAACAGGCAGACAAACAGACAAACAAACAGACAGACAAGATAGACAGACAGACAAACAAACAGACAAACAAGATAGACAGACAGACAAACAAACAGACAGACAAGATAGACAGACAGACAAACAAACAGACAAACAAACAGACAGACAAGATAGACAGACAGACAAACAAACAGACAAACAAGATAGACAGACAAACAAACAAACAAGCAGACAAAGACAAACAAACAGACAAACAAACAGACAGACAAGATAGACAGACAGACAGACAAGATAGACAGACAAACAAACAGACAAACAAGATAGACAGACAAACAAACAAACAGGCAGACAAACAGACAAACAAACAGACAGACAAGATAGACAGACAGACAAACAAACAGACAAACAAGATAGACAGACAGACAAACAAACAGACAGACAAGATAGACAGACAGACAAACAAACAGACAAACAAACAGACAGACAAGATAGACAGACAGACAAACAAACAGACAAACAAGATAGACAGACAAACAAACAAACAAGCAGACAAAGACAAACAAACAGACAAACAAACAGACAGACAAGATAGACAGACAGACAGACAAACAGACAGACAAGATAGACAGACAAACAAACAGACAAACAAGATAGACAGACAAACAAACAGACAGACAAACAAGATAGACAGACAAACAAACAAACAGACAAACAAACAGACAGACAAGATAGACAGACAGACAAACAAACAGACAAACAAACAGACAGACAAGATAGACAGACAGACAAACAAACAGACAAACAAGATAGACAGACAAACAAACAAACAGGCAGACAAACAGACAAGCAAACAGACAGACAAACAAACAAACAGACAAATAAACAGACAGACAAGATAGACAGACAGACAAATAAACAGACAGACAAGATAGACAGACAGACAAACAAACAGACAGACAAGATAGACAGACAGACAGACAAAGAGAACTAATGTTCATCACTGCAAGCACGTAACTTGCTTTGCAGTGATGTAGGTATCATTAGTTCCACGTTTGAAAATATATGTATTGACAGACACAAACAGACAGACACACACAGACAGACACACACACACAGACACACAAACAAGGCAGACAGCCGGACAAACAAACAAACAGACAGACAAGACACACATGACAGTCAAACAAACATACGTTTGCGTCAGTTATTTCAGATCTTAGTACTGCAATGTCTATCGACGAATTGATTTTGTTAGAAAATTAATGCCAAGAATGCATTCGGACTTCATCTCATCGACGTCATGCAGAAGATGCTGAAGGACAAGAGTTCGGTCATCGACATGACAAACTTTCAGGTGTGACGACTACGTGTGTGTGTGTGTGTGTGTGTGTGTGTGTGTGTGTGTGTGTGTGTGTGTGTGTGTGTGTGTGTGTGTGTGTTCACTGTGGTGTGTGTGTGTGTGTTTCACTGTGGTGTGTGTGTGTGTGAGTGTGTGTGTGTGTGTGTGTGTGTGTGTGTGTGTGTGTGTGTGTGTGTGTGTGTGTGTGTCTTTGTGTGTGTGTGTGTGTGTGTGTGTGTGTGTGTGGGTGTGTGTGTGTGTGTCTTTGTGTGTGTGTGTGTGTGTGTGTGTGTGTATGTGTGTGTGTGTGTCTTTGTGTGTGTGTGTGTGTGTGTGTGTGTGTGTGTGTGTGTGTGTGTGTGTGTGTGTGTGTGTGTGTGTGATTCAAACTCTGATGCAAACGCATTCGGTCTAGGTTGCAAGCTGTACACTCGATGCCAGTGCAAAGATCTATGCCGGACGAGTCGACTCTGTTCACGCGGAAGCATTTAAGATCCTGGGAGGCCTAGGATCTGGACGACAGAGAGAGGACGGTGAAGAGCAGGACGGGCAAGCGAAACAGCCGGCTGCTAAACCAACGAGAAAAGTCAGAGCGATTGGTTAATTAAGTGTTTGAGGTGGGTGATTGTTGAGTTTGTGTTTGATGGTGTTAGGTTATGCCGTCTTCGACTGTGGAGCAGAATGTGAAGAATCTTAATACGAACAACTTTGAATTGGAGTTTGAGGTAACACGTTATGTATGTGTAGCCTGACAGACAGGGAATGGATGGTTAGACAGACAGAGAGATTGATAAATATTAAAATATATAAATGTATGGATATACAGACAGAGAGACAAATAGATCAACAGATCGACAGACAGACAGACAAACAGATTGACAGACAGACAAATAGACAGACAGACTGACAGACAAATAGATAGACAGACAGTTAAACAGATAGACAGACAGACTGACAGACAAATAGATAGACAGACAGTTAGACAAATGGACAGACAGACTGACAGACAAATAGATAAACAGACAGACAAATAGATAGACAGACAGACAGACAGACAGACAAATAGATAGACAGACAGACAGACAGATAAATAGATAGACAGTTAGACAAATAGACAGACAGACTGACAGACAAATAGATAAACAGACAGACAAATAGATAGACAGACAGACAGACAGACAGACAAATAGATAGACAGACAGACAGACAGATAAATAGATAGACAGTTAGACAAATAGACAGACAGACTGACAGACAAATAGATAAACAGACAGACAAATAGATAGACAGACAGACAGACAGACAGACAAATAGATAGACAGACAGACAGATAAATAGATAGACAGACAGTTAGACGGATAGACAGACAGACAAATAGATAGACAGGTAAAGACAGACAAATAGACAGACAGACAAATAGATAGACAGACAGACAAATAGACAAACAGACAGACAGACTGACAAACAGACAGACAGACAAATAGATAGACAGACAGATACACAGACAGACAAATAGACAAACAGACAGACAGACAAATAGATAGACAGACAGATACACAGACAGACAAATAGACAAACAGACAGACAGACAAATAGATAGACAGACAGATACACAGACAGACAAATAGATAGACAGACAGATACACAGACAGACAAATAGACAGACAGGCAGACAGAGAAGGCAATACAGGCTGGTAGGTTGTTACACAACCGATGATCAGGCTCATAACTCACTCAACCAGCAGATAATTATAAATGATAAACAATCACCGCAAGACACACAACAACAAACATAAACAGTAATTTATATCAGAAATTTGGTTATAATTTAAATTGTGAGTGAGGTAGGTATTGGTACTTATGTCTGTTTGCAAACAGGTTGATCCTCTCTTCAGGAAGGCAGCGGCTGAGTTGGATGAAGGAGGCACGGAGTCGATGCTGATGCACACGTTACCAATCAGGGATGTGACGTGTGAGCTACTTCTTGATTCTAATATTAGATTGGACGATCTGCAGTTGGACTGTAATGAGTTGACGTCGTCTGTGTCTGCTGATGCTCTTGAAATTGCTGGTTAGTAAATTCTTTGTTTACTTAGACAGACAGACAAAAACAAACACACAGACAAGCATACATACATACAGACAGGCAGACAAAAACAAACACACAGACAAACAGACAGACAGACACACAGACAAACAAACATACAGACAAACAGACAAACAAACATACAGACAGACAGACATACAGACAGACACACAGACAAACATACAGACAGACAAACAAACAGACAGACAAACAAACATACAGACAGATAGACAGACAAACAAACACACAGACAAACAAACATACAGACAGACAGACATACAGACAGACAGACAAACTAACAGACACAAAGACAAACAAACACACAGACAGACAAACAAACACAGACAGACAGAGAAACAAGCACACAGACAAACATACAAGCACACAGACAGACACACAAGCACACAGACAGACAAACTAACAGACAGACATACAAACAGACAAACATACAAGCAACACACACGCACACACGTACACACGTACACGCAATGACAATAGCAACACAGTTGATCTATTTGGACACGTTAGTTGTACTCTCAAAACCGCTCTTTGTACACAGAATGGAGCTCGAGGATCGACTGGCATTCACTTCACATCTGCCCATCCATATCCAACTTCGAGTTTGTGCAAACATCATCCACGCAGAACAACAACGTAAGACCATTGAGTGTTGTACATTTGTATCGTAGTATATCATATTGCACTTGACTGTTTGATGTTGTTATGTGTGCAGCCTGTCATACCAATGGCTATCGATCCAGACAGAACGGTTATGGCTCCACCGGCTGTGTCAGGTGAATGTTTATTGTTGTGTGGAAAGGGTGGATTGACTGCACGATTTTAGGCAGAGAGATAGAGAGTGTGGTTGACTCACTAGAGAGACAAGATGCCAGCAGTGTGCATGTTAGTTTCAATACTCAATCTGATGGTTTTTCGACTGTGATGTTGGAAGGAAATAGAGAAATGGCATTGACAGATGGACACACACACACACACACACACACACACACACACACACACACACACACACATGCACGCACGTGCACACACACACACACACACACACACACACACACACACACACACACACTCACACACACAAGACTGATGCACAGACAGGCATGCAGGCAGACAGATAGACAGACACACAGACTGACAGACAGACACACAAGCAGACAGACACCTAGACACACAGGCTGACGGACAGACACACAAGCAGACAGACACCTAGACAGACAGACAGACAGACAGACAGACAAACTAACTCACGTTACTTTTGGTTACCCCTAACTTAACAATAATATCGTTTGCAGTTGTTTTATTTCCATTTTTCTCATGTGTTGAATAGACTATAGCTACTTGGTTCCAAACAATGTCGACGAGTTTGCTCATGATGATGTTGATTGTTACGGACCCGACGACGATTTTGGAGCAAGTCAAGAGGAAGTTGGAGATAATGTTCATGCTCATGAACATACAGTTATGGGAAGGGTAGGAGACACAGATGTGGCAAAGAGGGCGAGGTGACACACACACACACACACACACACACACACACACACACACACACACACACACACACACACACACACACACACACACACAGACACACACACAAACAAACAAACAAAAAAACAATAAGCAAGCAAAACAATAAAGAAACAAATGCAAACAAACACAAACACACACACAAACAAACACATAAACAAACAAATAAACACACAATAAACAAACACACAAATAAACATATATAAACAAACAAATAAACACACAAACAAACACAAACAAACACATACAAACACATATAAGCAAACAAGCACACACAAACAAACATATATAACACACAAAGATAAACAAAAAACACAAACACACAAAAACAAACAAACAAACACATAAACACACAAACACAAACAAGCACACATCTAACACACAAAGATAAACAAACAAACAGATATATCAAACAAAGAAGCACACACAAACAAACAAACACAAACAAACACACATACATACAAACAAACAAACAAACACACAAACAAAAATAAACAAACAAATACAAAAGATTGAATATTGAAATTACTCTTCTGTTATCATGTTGTTTCATTCCCTTCTCTTGTTCCAGTCTCAACGGCTCGAATGAACTCGTTTTAGCTTCGGCTCCAAGTCGCGTCGGTGCTCTCCTTCTCACGGATGCTCTTCAACCAACGGAATACTCGTACTTCAATATGGACAAGGTATCCATGTGGGCCGGACCAACTCACTGGAAAATCAAGCCTCCAACAAAACAAAGTGCGTACAACATATGTGCAACACAATTTGCCAATTAATTATTGTTGTTTATAATTAATTTATTGTTTATAATAGTTAATTAGTAATAATTAATTAATGTCAATAATTAATTAATTAATTAATAATTTTTGATTATTAATTAATTAATTGTTAGCTAATAATTAATTAATTTTTATTTATTTATTATGTTTATGGCTTTATGCAGTTGATGAGAACAAGAAGAGCATGACTGAGAAGAAGAAGGGAAGACAAAGAAAGAAAGTGTTTAGCGTAGATTTTACCACCGATGTTGACTTCACGAAGGCATTCAGGAAGACAAAGGTTTCCTCACTCTTTCTGAAATTCAGTCTCGATACAAACACGTCTACCTACCTACACGACTCACACACACACACACACACACACACACACACACACACACACACACACACAAAAGTCTAATTTAGAGTGTCGTTTGTCTTGTTAATCTGACTTGTTTCATGCAATTTAGGCTTCTACGACGTTGTCGAAAGCTCAGCTGGCTAAACAGGAGGGCGAGTCGAATCTCCTGCCCGACGACTGTCACTACGAGATCGACAACTTGTTCAAGACGTTTCTCAGAGTCAACGTCGTTGTGAGAAGACAGTCGACACAGACACACAAGTTACGTGACGAACAAGGTACAACATATATAAATTATTAGATTATAATAATATCAATACAAACTGTTTAATTAATTAATTCAGCTATGAGCCTATAAGAAAAGGGACTTTGTAAAAGTCACGAGACTTGGCGAGTAGCGTACTCTAAACGTATAGGGCTAAACCGACTTCCGGTCCGGGGACTTGCGTGGCTGGCTGGCTGGCTATGTCTGTCACACTACAGGAATGTGCCACGCCTCCTTAGTGTGGCCCAATCAGGAAGCATTAATTCCTTTATGTCGTACGTGGCAACCAAAGACAATGGACGAACAGCCAACCGTAGGCGCGAAACTTCCTTGAGAGAGTTTTCTCACCAGAACAGTGTAATTCGTGTTTGCGATTGCTAGGACCTGTCGGAAATAAACAACAGAACTCACCTGTCTGCAACTGCTGACCCAAAATCGATCACTTTCTTGGTTTTACGATCTTTATACGGGAATCTAACATTACGTAAGAAGAGATTTATGTCCCGTATACGATGACTCTACTTACGACTACAGACTATTTATGGACTTTGCGGTTATGCGAAACGACAGTCGCTATGTAAGATATTAAATACATTTTACAAGTAGCACGTCTAGAAAGAAAATAGCGTGTATATTCGTAATTCTTCGCGACAATTACTCCTCCTAGTTGTACGTGGTGTTCAGGACATTGAAGGCTCATAGCTGTAGAAGTGACGGTGTAAACACAGCTTCAATTACTAGTAATAATTAATTATTATGGGTTTTTAAATTGATTTTGAAAGCTATGAGCTTTACAGATTATCTGGATATTTTCGGTGGAAGCCAAATTGTCCGGCTAATCGAAATTCTGGATAAATGAAAATGATGGTGTGGTGACTTCCTTGAGGCTCATTCATACATACAGGGTTATAGTCTAAGAATGTATGGTGAGATGCATCCCTCCAATGTATTGTGAGATGCATCCCTCCGATACAATAGTCTAGTGTATTCTGATTTGAGACAGCGAGACGCATCCTATTATGTGCATTCTTGTCTAAGATGAAAGAGCACTAAACTGCTAAACCCTCAATGCTAGCTAACTGTCTATTCGGCACAAGTTCTAAGAGCTGCTCCAGTTGTACCGTGTTACACCATTAAGCACTTGAGAGATACTGATCTGAGAGCTGTAGTGATGGCAATGAGATATTTGTGAATGTAGGTTTTGTGTGGGATTAGATTGTGTGTATGTTCTGGTAGTTTGTTCATTCGTTTGTGTGTTAAACTTTTGTTGTTGTGTTTCTTTAGTTTCGGACGACTGGTATGACTATAATAATCCAAATGATTCAGTCAACTATTGCCCTGATATTGAGGTATTGCTCCTGTCTGCACACACACACACACACACACACACACACACACACACACACACACACACACACACAACCAACAAGCAAACAAACACATGCAAACAAACACACAAATAATAAACAAACCAACAAAATAGTAATATATGTTACATACCAATAAGCAAACAAACGCATGCAAACACACCAACAAACTAACACATGCATATGCACAAGCAAACAAGAACATAAGCAAACGTATAAACAAGCACACCAAACATACGAACACAACAACGAACAAGAGACAAGCTAATACAACAACAACAACAACAACAACAAACAACAAGCAAAAATGCATGCAAACAAGCACTCAAACAAACCTCAACAAGCAAACAAACACAAACTGACAAACATGCACACACACACACACACACACACACACACACCACATACACACACACCACATACACACACACAACATACACATTCCTATTGTCTTCAGGTTGATGGCTTCGATAGAGACGATTCAGACAACGGCTTCAGCCAAGACCACACAGTCATTGCCGCAGGCGGCAATCTCTCGTCTAACATCCACAGTCACAGTCATCTGAGCAACGATCAAAGCAGTAACCCTTCACTGACCACTGCCATAGGAGAACAAACGTGCTGGTTACAAGAAAACATGGTTGCGATGCCTCAAAAGGTGAGAATGTTTATCGTTGATTGATTCATGAATTTAGAAGTGATAGCGAGTTAGTTGGTCGAATAGGGTGCATAGACTAAATTCCAGATGAGATGCTAGAATGTTTCTAATGTGACTGGAATGTGGAATGCTTGTTTAACTATTGAGAATTGGTGACAGTGTGTGTGTGTGTGTGTGTGTGTGTGTGTGTGTGTGTGTGTGTGTGTGGTGTGTGTCTGTGTCTGTTTGTTTGTCTGTATGTATGTATGTATCATACATAACGGCAGTGACTATGTATGTACGTATGTATGTATGTGTCTGTGTGTCTGTGTGTGTGTGTGTGTTTGTCTGTCTGTGTGCTTGTCTGACTGTGTGTGTGTGTGTGTGTGTGTGTGTGTGTGTGTGTGTGTGTTGTGTGTGTGTGTGTGTGTGTGTGTGTGTGTGTGTGTGTGTGTGTGTGTCTGTGTGTGTCTGTGTTTGTGCGTGCGTGTGTGTGTGTCTGTGTGTCTCAGTCTGTGTGTCTGTGTCTGTATTGCCATCTGTGTTTCTGTGTGTGTGTGTGTGTGTGTGTGTGTGTGTGTGTGTGTGTGTGCATGGTGCACATGATCACGACTTGCAGTCGTGAAGGATGCAGGTAAGGTCGTTGTAAGTCACTATCATTTTATTCAAACTACAAGCGGCAATATGACTGTCATCACACAACACCTAGACTTACTATCCGCTCCTCCTCTCTTCAGGTTCAGAAGATAAACATCAACTTCTCCAACAAGACAAGAAAGATGGACATCAAACGACTGAAAAGCAGCATGTGGAGTCTCATCGAAGGCGACACAATGACACAAGAGAAGGAGAACCAACCGGCAAACAGAGACGACAGAGGCAACGACGTTTCTGAACCGAAACGTCATTGCACGTCGTTGAGCGAAATATACAAACAACTTCCGGGTCAAATATCAACATCAATGGCCGATAATCTCACCGTCCACATCTCGCTTATTTGCCTCCTGCACTTAGCGAACGAGCAGGGGTTACACTTGAAGGGCAGTGAGAAGATGAACGATGTGACAGTCGTACAGACGATGACAGCCGAGGAGTGACTTGACTGGAGTCTCTCCGAGGGAACAAACCCAAACGATTGCGTTTCAGTTCTAGTTTTATTTTAGCTCTGTACGACACGTTTTTCTATTATTTAGTCGGCATCAGTGGTTTTAGTTCGATCATCGTTCGTGCAGCTTTTAGATGAGTGTTGATGGGATGCAGTGGGAAGACGGTTCGTCGTGTGTCGGATGAAATGAGATGTTGTATGGGAATGCCTGCGATGTCGGACTGCTGGCGTTCGGAGATGGATGCTGGTGGTGTTGTGGGGTGTGGATGATGATCGGTGTTGGAGAGGAATGACTGCAGACAGTTGATGCTGTTTGGAGTGTAACGCTCACCCCAAACCGAGCTGTAATGAATGTGATTATATATTTGCACGCACACACACAAGCACACACACCACACACACACACACACACACACACACACACACACACCACACACACACACACACACACACACACACACACACACACACACACACCTTGGTAACTCATCCCAAAGGGTGATGGCCAGCAGCAAAAGAAACGTGTCAACTATGTACTGACTGTTGACATTTGTCTTTTCATGTTAGAGATTCTAAAAATCTCTTGCAATTTGACCCGCTGTAATCCTGATTTCATTCGTTCTGATTTTGTTGATTGTTTTCCTCAGTCACAATTACAGCATTCCATCCCGGATTTTTGTCTTGAATTATTGTACACATTTGTCACAGTAAAGGGAGTCTAATTGGTCCTTCATGGCTAGAATTGTTTCCCTGACGGACTATCCGTCCTCTGCATTGTCCTCTTCTGTTGCTTTACTCATAGCAACAGCCCAAACTCCCTCAGAGCACACATGCCTTTGCATTGCTATTTGGTATGTTAATGTTTGCCAATTTCTATTAATACCCAGTGCTCTTAGATCTCGCATAACTTTATCTTTCGAACGAAGTTTGACACCATGAGGTGCTCTAGGTGTAAGCAACCAACCGTAAAGGATCAGCCTGGGCGAGCGGCGGTCATCCATCCTTTGTAGATGTCCCAGCCACTGAAAACGATTTGCCATCAGAATTTGCTGTAACTGCCTCGAGCACTTGCAACCTCGTGGCAAATAAAGTCTTTGTCAACTGGTTGTAATGCCTGTGCTAGGCAAAGCAGACGGTTGACCGCACTGAGTGTAGCGGCAAAACAGAAACACACACACACACACACACACACACACACACACACACACACACACACACGCACACGATCATTGTCTTCCCTCTTTACATTCATATTCAGGCCTCACCTCGCACAAGCACCATAAGCGCCACCACTCGGCGTAACCAGTTGCTCCAACTTCTGATACGTCTTGAAATCCTGATAACTCACCATCTGCTCAACAACACACAATCACACACTAACCCGACAGACTCACTCCTCTCCCAATCCTACCTTCCAGCTGATATTGACAGTCGGGTCTGCAATACACGAGTGAATGGCAACAATGAGAGCCCTCAGCGACACAAAGTTCTTCAACTCGTGCAGCGCACTACAAATTCCGATGCAGTGATGAATACAAGACGCCTGAGTGTTTGCCATTGAAGCGGCTGCCGGTTTCTTTCCGAGTTTTGATGGTGACTTGAGTGACTTCATGTGTGTTACTACGTATTCTGTGAGGCATCGGGCACGATGATCGACTCTGCCCAGGTAGGGAAGGCGACTGATGATCATGCGGTAGGGCTGCTTTTCGTCGCTCCACAGTGCTGCGCGTTGAAGCTCGATGTTCGGGATGCAGCGATAGACTTCGAGGTCGTCTTTCGTTAGTCTGCAGCATCACAAACATGTTGAAATTGAAACAATGTTTGTTTGATTGGCAGTGTAGTTTGATTGTCTAAGATTTTGTTTTTTCTGTCTGTCCGTTTGTTTATTTGTTTTTCTCTTTGTTTGTCTGTTTGTTTGTCTGTTTGTTTGTCTGTCTGTCTGTCCATCTGTTTGTCTGTCTGTCTGTCTGTGTATGTCCATCTGTCTGTCTGTCTGTCCATCTTCTTGTTTGTTTGTCTGT
>NC_085085.1:1958795-1961295 GCF_963422355.1 Corticium candelabrum
GGGTTTCCTTAAAGCGTGGTGCAGCGCTACGCCACTCTTCGTCTTGCTATCCCCGCCTTGCCGCGACATATGTATGCGGAAGTGTGGGGAGCGCTTAGCCTCGTCCCCAGACTCTCTCATGCTAGTCTTGTCCGGTGCTTGTATGACAATTCCAGGCACACACCAGACAAGACTGGCGCGAGAGAGTCTGGGGACGAGGCTAGGGAGCGGCTAGTCCGCATGAGCAAGTGAGCTGGAACCAGCCGACGCATAATACCGGATGGCGACGAGAGGCACTATTACTGCTTACTTTGTGAGGAATTAGTATGATAAAGAGTAGAGCGTATGATAATTACTAATGCCAATGTTACAATGACATGTGTCAATTTGTGTCCATTTACAGTCGATTATAAATGGTTACATCCGAACTACTAATTTCAAGGGTCAAAATATTTGAGGCCATGCCACTCAAATAGACCACTCCCCCAAACGCCACGCTCCTTTTCAATCCTGGGGAAACTCCCGTCAGCGTCTTGTTTGGACGAAGTGCCTCTGGTCGGACGATTTTGAATCGGCACCACACGGGTCTGGGAGGCCGAGGCTAGCAGTTCGCACGCTGAGTACATCATCCATTTGATCACCGAATCCAACTTCCTGCAATACCTCACAAAGACTAGACTACAGTCGCCAGATACATGAAGAATTAAACAATAAACTCAGCGGTCCTCCAAACACAGGTGGGTGGGTGACCCCAATCAGGCAATTTTTCGGTGCGGCCGTATGTATGAATTTTTATTTTATCATTAATTTTGTATGCATTTAGAGACTCAAATTTGCTTCGTATATTACCGTCTGTGACGTCACCACAAATCATCCAACAGCCACAGCTGCTAGGGACACACAGCGACGACAGTAGAGCGACTCTAACGGACGGTCTACACGAGAAAAACGGTGGTCTACACGAATTGTTGAGCACGAACGTTGATAGTCATGTGACGATGGCTGACAGAGATGTAGACGTTGTTACTAAAGTTCGTGTGACGTGGAAGCATCTCGTAGAGATTGCAGACATGCTGGCGTGTCGGGCGGTCACCGTTGACGACAAGCAACGCGTAGAGAACGAGAACAAGCACGAGACGGCCGAATGGAGACATGGTGGAACGGCATGTGACGACGATAAGGAAGCGGGAGGAAGCGATGGGACGAAGAGCGATGAGAAATCAAAGTGAGGAATGTTGTGTGTTGTTTCTTGTTTGTTCAGGGGGTAGCCAGGCAATGCCCAGAAACCTCTTTTCTTCTGGGTGTTGCCCTTTAAGTACACCGCTTGTAAGTGTACTTAAAGACCTATACCTACGCTCTACAGTTTGTGTCATAATTATTGAGACTCTTTCGGCGGGAGCGTGTCACACGTGGCACCAACTTTTCTAGCAGCTGTCTACGAAAACGTTCCTTTGCTTTCAGAGTAGGATAGACGGTTTTCTAGATGGTCTGCTATTCAAGAACGATGCCTAAAACGGTGCAAGAGTGAGACCAATGACAAGAGCTCGTGCTATCGATGTTTAGTACGACCTCCAATGTTTGCAATACGTTGACCTTGACGGTTAACATAAATGCGTAAAATTGTTTTGGATATCAATTGCCGTAGACCCTCCCACACGTTTAGTATCATCTTGGCTTCCAGTTCTGCCTTGTTCTTTGGTCGCTTCTTCTCTACTTCGCATTTCATCCAACTCCATAAATTTTCTATTGACATCAGGTCCGGTGAGTTGACAGAGCACTCATAGAAAATTGATCTTTTGGTCTTGTAAACCTATCAGCTGGTGCATTGTCCTGTTGCAGCCTCCAACCATCGGGATAGAAAACGTTTGCAGTTTCAAACGAACTCTCATGTAGGATGGATTGATAGAGTCGAGTTGAGGTTCTCGCTAAATCCATTACGCCTCTGGCACTAATGCCTCTCCACACGTTTAGTTTTGCTTCTTGTAACAAGAGATGTTGGGTTGCTGTCTACAAGAGCCCAAATATGACGAGAGTTACGATACAATTGGAAGGTGCACTGAATATTGTGTTCTCTCAGCTGTCATGGCGGTGGCACAGACACCATTTCAATCTCATACATCTAGCTGATGACAGCGATCTAACTCAACTGCGTACTGACTCATAATAGATGCTTTTGTATGCATGGCACGTGTTTCTCGCTATTTGGTTTGTTAGTTTGTAGCCACATTCTAGATTTACGCGGTTTTAGTAAGACTGTACGAAACGGTAAGATTTTCAATACACGAACTGTACTACGAAACAGGACTGACTCACTGAGTGGACTGGCTATGATGAGATGCATGTATGTTACGGTATGGAAATTGACGTAGATGAAGTAGTTGGCATTGTTGCCATGCGACATGCTTGGAAAATGGAGCTTGTAGATGTATTGTCAGGTCCAGTGCCGGAATAGATTAGTGATGAGAATTATGCCTCGGAGGGAGTGGTAGGGAACCCATTTTTGAAGCCCTGGCTATGCCAC
>NC_085085.1:1966295-2091295 GCF_963422355.1 Corticium candelabrum
GCTGCCTTCTTATTTTCTCCTCATCTGCTGCAGGTGACAAGCACTGATTTACATTCAATAAATAGTAATTTATATAAATTGGTTTGTGGTACCCTGATGTAGCAAAACAAGCTCTTGTGTCTCCACCATCTTTTATGAAGGTGCGTCCTGCATCTCAAGGCTCCTTGAACGCACGTGCAAAAGTCAAGCAGATTCAGAGTGAGTGGGTGTGGCTTTTTTTGACTTTTTGTTCACACACACACACACACACACACACACACACACACACACACACACACACACACACACACACACTGCAAGCACAAACACAATGCACAAGTGGTGTGTGTGTGTGTGTGTGTGTGTGTGTGTGTGTGTGTGTGTGTGTGTGTGTGTGTGCGTGCTGTCTCCCCCAATTGTTTATTGTGCTCAATGTCCCACAAGTTAATTATTGTATTTATTTATATTAATAATAAAATGTTATCTCACGTGTTGTGTGTAGATAGTGCAAAGCCTGTGGAGCCGAGACCGGAAACGTCGGCTGTGGTTGCTAGGCGACTGGTATTGGGTTCATTAGGAATTCGAAGTTCTATAGGGAAAGAGAAGATAGAACGGGAACAGCGACAGTTGAGGGAAGCAAGAGGTGGAGAAAGTGTGTGTGTGTGTGTGTGTGTGTGTGTTGGTGTGTGTGTGTGTGTGTGTGTGTGTGTGTGTGTGTGTGTTCGTCCATGTCGACTGTTATTGCTAATTTAAATTTAACAATATTTAGAGCGTAAGAGGGAGATGAAACGAAAGCAGAAGGAAGCGTGGGGCGACTGAAGCTAAGTGAATAGTATATTGTCCCTATACAGAGTTGATCACCCTATACAAACCTTAAGATGGACTCCTTTCTAACATTGAATTTAATATGATTAGTTTTGTTCAGACATGTTGTATCAAACATTTTTAGTAAGAAATGTTAACCACATCAAGTCTCATTGCTTGTATGTGTACAACACGTGTAACATTTGTAACGTGCGTTAATGTCCTTAGCGCGCGTTAATTTATTAACGCGCTTTAGCGATTAACGTGCTTCTCCATTTCAAAACCCATACAGACTTCACACACGTGTCTTACAGCAATCACATACCAGTGGACACACTACACTACACTAGCAAACATTTATGTTGACCCGCTCCACGTTCAAACGTAAAACTCTGTATAACAGAGAACGACAGCAAATCTTAAGACTATGCTACACGTCTTGTCTCGCTCAGAAGATCCTCTCTAGGGCTTCGATCATGATGATGCTGTTGCCGCGGATCACCACACTACCAATCCCGTGTCTCTCCTTGTCAGAAACCTCCTCGACGGCCTGATCCAATACCAAGTTCATGAAAGGGTCGAAACCTCGTAGAACACCAATAACATTGCGATTCGCATTCAGCTTGACTGCATGATATAGAAAACAATTATAAATGATCTTGGACAGACTAGCCATCTGTAATGTTGACAATGTTATGTGGGAGTATGTGTAATTTGTTTGCCCACTGTTAGTGGGTAAATATAAAAAAATTTTAAAAATTAAAAAATTAAAATATAAAAAAATTAAAATATATAAAAATTAAATATAAAAAAAATTAAAATATAAAAAATTAAAGTATAAAAAAATAAAATATAAAAAACTTAAATATAAAAAATTAAAATATAAAAACTTAAAATATAAAATTAAAATATAAAAAATTAAAATATAAAAATAAATATATTGTATATTTTTCCTTTATTCTACAATAGTTTTTTTTGAAGTAGGCCTTTTAATGAAACAGGGTCGTGGGGAGGAGAAATTAGAAGTTCACGTGTACACACATATATATCCCAACTCCAACCCCAACACGGCTATCTCTATATCCCAACTCCAACCCCAACACAACTATCTCAAAGTGACCCAAAAATATCGTCACTACTGTCCAATGCTAGTCTCTCTAAAACCATCTTAGAATTATAACGACAAACTTTGATGGACAACTGTTGATGGAGGTATGAGATGGCTTGGCTAACAGTCCGGTGGTTATGCAGTGCTGGTCTCTGTGTAATTGATTTCGAAACGTCGAGGCTGTGAGATGACCAGAGGCCAAAAGTTTCAACCACAATAGGATGGAATATTCCTCCTGCTGCTGTTACAGACGCTTGGTGTAAATCGTCCTCTGCCTCCTCTCCTGCTTTAGCTGCAAGGCCTGACTGATTTGAAGCTCTTACGACTAAAGAAGGTTGGAAGGAGTTTCTTACAGTGATGTCAAAATGAGTGGAGTGTCCTTGCTCAAAATCTGGATGATAGATGTCTCCTGGTCTACTGTTTGAATATCCATTGCATCTTTGTTTCATTCGACAGTTTGCATTGTCGTTGAAAAATCACTTCAGCTAGAGCGTTGTGGTGTCTATTTCTTAGGTTGCCATTACCACAGCCTAAGAGATGATCACCATGTACATCCAAACCTGCCCGCATGAGCAACGTTTTGATTGTGGAGGATATGGAAAGTGGTATTCCAAGCCCAACTGCCCAGAGATGATGAACTCACGCATGGCAAGGCAAAGATTATGGTTGGGTGGTGCCCACAACCAAGCCCCAGCACAAGACGACAAATTGTGAGCAGTGTCGAGCACGATCTCTCAGACTGTAAAGCTCCTTCAATGAAGAGCAAAGATTATCATCATCCAGCACGCGTTGCAGTTGTGTTTGAGTAGAAAAAGCATCATCGATTTCAGGGCAGTTGTTGGGTAACGTAGTATGAGGAATATGTTTTGCCTCTAATTCCCCTGGAAATACAAGCGTTTCGAACATATACGACAAAGTGTCAACTTTGATCAGAATAAGAATACAGGGGGTGGAGGAAGATAGCTGGCGGGTGCTATTGCAGCTGCCTAGGAAATCCAAAGGTGACGATCTACTTGCATCTTGTAGACCCAGTCCTCCTGATTGACAGGCAGCATTGCTTGTAACCATTTCAAGTCCGAAATTGAGAAACAAATGATGCTTTCAAGGCAATGGGATTGATTAATGTTGAAACAAACAAGCTGCTGCATGGCTTTGTCTGGCGGAACAGTTCTTAACAAGTGGGAAATTTACAGACAGATATCATAGGCAACTACGCAACAAACGTAATTGTATCTGAGCGTCTTCCAATGCAAGTAAATGTTCTTGGCAGTCACTGACTTTGTCTATACAATTCTTAAAACAATTATTGAAAAATTCGGCAGAACCATACACCGGAGATCCTAAAAATTCTACACCTCCTATCAGTAGCAGAATACATTCGATGTCTTCCGGGAAGTTGTTGAACTGTTACAGGTCACCAGATGGCCAAAACAGTTCACACTTTCCAGGATTTACGACTAATCTGATACGAGAACCTTTTGTCTTCAACTAATGGTATAGGTGTGCAACATCCGTTCTGGAACCAATAAAAGTCCCGTCGTCAAGGTACCAAAGACGAATTGGAATGTTTCCACAACAGCCAATCTCGTCCATTAATTCCATGACTACAAGAGAAAAGAGCAATGGACCCAGAGGGACCTCTTGTTGAACTCCTGCTAACGCACTTAATTAAGCAGTCTTCCCCAAACGGAGTTCTCATTCTGCATGATAACACCATTCTACATGTACCCATGCAAAATCTCACGCAGATCCTTTTTCTTAAACTGTTCAAGAAAAGATGGGTGCCAACAACTGTTGAATACGTTTGACACGTCTATCTTCATGTAACAGAGACCAGGATTGTGGTCATGATCTTCTATGTATTTAGACAACAGATGCACTGCAGCTGCCATTTCAAACGTTACAGACCTGTCATCACTGACTGTGTTCAACTTGACTAGACAAATTTAAAAAATAAAATAAAATAAATTATTAAAATTATTTATCACTAATAAAGATTATTACAAAGTTAAAATGTAACAAAATTTAAAAATTAAAAATAAATATTCGAATCATAAAAATTATTGAAATTAATATTTTAATCACTAATAAAGGTTATTGCAAAGTTGAATAAATTCACTGACTGTGAAGGCGCTTGTCCATGTACCTGAAATTAAACAGACACATAGATTACCATCAGCAGAGAGCCTCTAGAGACAAAGCGAGCGCGTGAGCGTCTCAGCTAGGGTGAAGAAGTCGTCAAACCGTCGCGGAGGCGGTCGGCAGTCTAGCATACTTGGAGTTCGCATCATCGAGCGCGAAACGTTGTAACTAGTCGTGTAAATGCGTCTCTTACTTTTTCAGATCCGGAGGTCGCGCTCTACCGCTCATTTTCGAACACGTGGAGACGACGTTCACTCAACGTCACGCACGCGCAGTAGACTGACATGTCCTCGAAGTTCGTTGCATATGCGCAACGCTTTACTTAATTTTTAAAAACGAAATTTTGTGTATTTAATTTAAAATTTTGCTACGACATGTAAGCTTGAATGGCGTGTTAGCTAAAGTCTATGGAGCCTAGAAAGTTGTTCTAATAGTAAAAATTTTGTGGTTGCTTGGCAGTGCAGCCTGCTGCCTATACTGAATTCTGAATATACTCAGGGTATAATGTCGTTGTCATGACAACTAAGAATTTGTTTCTTTATTGTTTATTTATCAAGGGAAAACGATCACTACTACCACTATGAGTTGATAGTTGTAGTGAATTGCATGGGTAGTGACTAGTGAATGATTCGTATCAAGTGTATGTTGTTGCAGCTGTACACAGGATTAATTGCTATTGTACAGTGTCTAGCACTTTGACACAAACACACATGTATACCATGCTGGCAACATACACTTGAGTTTTCTTCAGCTGCAAATCTCTGTATTGTTCCAAACCTGTTTGTTTTATGAACCTCCTTTAATTAAGACAATAGAAAGTATGAACTCAAATTATCATTCATTTGTCAGTCTGTCCTGATGGTAAGCTGATACAACTTGAGCATGACCACGTGTATTATCTACTTGTTACAATTTGCTGAGAGGAGACAAACAATCGTTCAACTGATCAATCTCATACAATTGACAAAATGTGTAATAATACTCTAAAGTGTTCAATAGAATGATTGAATCAATACAATAAATTGTTTCTAGAGATCAGACATAGAAGACGATCATTGCCTCTCACATAGCCTCCTGTAGGTACTCTGCTAGGATGACGACGTTTTGCTAAATGATGACAACACATCTTGTCAATGTCAAACCATCTATTAGCATTCACATATGAGTTTACCTCTTAAATTCAACTTTCATTTCTTCACATACTGGTGTAGATATTATAACACATCCTCAACAAGTCCTCTGCCGTCTTGCTTCCTCCATCTTTTGTCCTTCGTGCTTCAATGAGAGCAAGCAATTTGCCAGTAGAATACGGTATATCAAATGTTTGTCTTCTGATCTCATCACTGTTGAGTCCCAATACGGTCAACCCAATTTCATACCACTGGCTACTGCAGTGTTTAACAACAGCATCTCTTATAGACTTGAAATCAGGCATGTTTCCTACACACAAAACATGTCATGTGCTATAGACACAGAAAATTAGCATCATATGTGGATGGGTATTCTTGTGAAGCCAGACCGCTTCCTTCTAGCCATCTGTAAGGCAAGGAGATATCCCCTTTTACAGATAGCAAGAAGAGTAGAGGACAACACAGTGCCTTTAATGGATACTAAAGCAATAGCTTGCATGTAATAGCACAAATGGGTCAGTTGCTTGTACAACATGGTTTATCTGTCTACTTTAGTCACATACTGATCAATTGTAATTGTAGTTAATTGTCACAATCAGCAACTCTATGCTACTGTACACAATAAAATTGTCATGCAGTTACTAAATATGAGTGAACTGTTGACATTGGAATATCAAGTGTGTTTGTAATAAAATTCATATCAGTGCAGCATTTTATTACAACTTTGTGTGGATGAAAAATCAAGTTACCTTGTTGAAATGTAAGTCCCAAGTGAGAAGCTTCTACTCCCAATTCCCTTAAAACATTTATTTTCATATCAGCATTCAAAGTCACATTGCACTGTCCAGTCGCTGCTCTGCTGGATACGACCAGCAGGTCACCAAGACTTTCTACCATCAGCTCATCACCAACTACTTGTTTGACAGCAGCATGTGCTCCTTCTTGCTTTGCTTTTGCTTCATCGATCTCCTTCTGAGAGTAGGTAGCGACTTGTTTCAGTTCTTTGTGTTCCTTCAGATGCTTTCTGCTCAGATATTCAGTCTGATATTCAGTGCCCGGACTGTAGCTGTCTAACATATCTCTCCAAAGAGACATGACAGTGTCCAACAGTGAAACACATTCTGCTTCTGTTTGCTTGCCTCCACGACATACAAAGTCGACAGAACGAACAGGATCTATCATGGCCACCAAACACTCAATGAGATTATGAACTGTACTGCATTGTGATAAGATCAGTCCATCCCTCCACAGCCTTGCCTTTTGATCCAAAGTAATGCAAACTTTAGATTGAAACATGCAGAATGTAGATGGACTGAAGATGGTCGTCTGACTTCTGCACACTTGACGTCGACCGACATACACTTTCTTACTCTCATCTTTCTTCCACATGACAGACAGATCCTTAGGAGGCAAGAGAGCTGGAAACATGTACGTGTTGTCTCTGCCTTCCACTTTGAAGCAGATACCAAGAGATTTGTTGATAGCGAGAACTTTATCTGTGTCGAGTTGAACAGCAATCTTGTGATCTCTCAAGAAATGATCGATTGCCGTTTTCGCTTCTTCTTTTGTTACTGTGCCATCATTTCTCTCTGACTTGACATGCCACTTGAAATCCTTAGAAGCAACAATAGGACCGATGGCATATTGATGTAGACAAGCAGGATTGAGAGCAACCACATCACCAACAACAGCAATCTACACACATCGTAACATTAGACATAATGGACAAATGTTAAGCCGTCACCCGGTGACAGCTCCCCATCCCTAACAAGGCCTCTGTGTGCTACCATGACTGTCTGGGCCAGCGCTGATGATCCACCTGGAGCTTGGCTAGAGCATCATGGGGTACCGGCTATGGCACAGTTCTGCGACTGGACGCCAATGACCACACATACTCGTCTGCTGCAGAATATTATTTTGCCAAGCCAGAGATCCCAGTTGATAACCAGGTACTCATTGATGCTCCTGAGTCAAGAGAGACAATTGAGTGTAAGTTCCTTGCCCAAGGAAGTTATGCTATACCTCGCGATCACACACACACACACACACACACACACACACACACACACACACACACACACACACACACACACACACACACACAAACGACCAATGTCAATTTAAGCCCTTCACGTTATTCAACGTCCACCATAGAGATCAGTTATGAAAATGGCTCACATTGTCTCTAGAGACAAGGCCGGGACTCCATGCACTACGCACTGGCATAGGGCCAGTTCTGACAATCCACATGCAGCTTAGCCAGAAGCACTGACAATGGCGCAGCTTTGGGACTGGACACCAAGGCCTACACGTAACCATCTGCTGCATGATGTTACTGCCAAGGTAGCTGTCATGTCCACCCCAGTCATGACCAGGTGCTCATTTATACTCCTGAGTTGAGAAAGGCAATTGCGTATGAGTTCCTTGCCTAAGGGAATTACGTCTGTGCCCATCCTGTAGTTGAACCTGCAATCCAAAACACACACACACACACACACACACACACACACACACACACACACACACACACACACACACACACACACACACTGAACGATTAAACAGCTGCTAGTCATCTCACCTCTCCTGATTCATCCAGAAATCCAACTACCTTCTCTACAACCTCCTTCTCTTGTCCTGGACATGCTTCTTGCTCAATCCTCTCCATGAGTGTTGCCGTCTCCATGAATGGATCTTCTTGTTTCTTACGAAGAGAAGGAAGCAACTTGGACACGACTGGCTGACAAAGACGAGGATATAGAGGAGCAGACTGTAACATAACTATATGAATTAGCTAACAAACAAGTCCAATAGAAGAACTAGTTTTGATCACCTCCTCAAGTTGCTGCTTAATGCCACGTAATAACTTCTTCAGTTGTTTCATTTCAGGAGATTTGCTCTGCCTGCAGTCAATAACCAAACATTCTTGAATGATGTTGATCTTGCCTTTGAACAGATCACAAATGTAGTCGACCACACGCTGCAACACACGCTGACCATCACAACAATAATCTCCTCGACTGGCCATTATCAACACTGTCGGTATAAACTCTCCATCCAAACAGGATCTGAGAAATGAGAGCCAGTACTGAAGTTCATCTCGCAACTCCTCATCGCTGCACCGTCGTCTCTCCTTTCCTCTCACTAGACTCACTAGCAAGATGAAGAACGAGCTGGATGGAGAGAAGAAGAGGCCGTGGGTTTTGTGGAACTGCTTTTGACCTGCGTGGTCCCACAGTGAGACAAGACCCACTCCTGGAATATAGGCTATCATCACGTTGATACCAATTGTGCGTTCCTCTTCACAATCTGGGTTGTCTGCTTGATTCTCATTTGTGAAATTCGTTTGAACCATCCTCGTTTGAGAGCCTCCATGAGTGTCGTCTTTCCTGCTCCTTCTCAACCGATGAAACACAACTTGATGATTTCTGGTCTCACTGTGCCCTCAGCAAACAGAACAGCATACTTCTGTTTATCCTGACAATACAACCCATCCATTCTACACATACCACCATATCTCACTACATAAACGTCTCACTCTTGCTTTCCTCAGTCGTCTTCTCAGTTTACCATCAGCCAGTTGATATGGTCTCTTACCTTCCTGACAACATAACACACACACAAATAAGATAAGATGGTAAAGTCAAATGTTCAAAGACAATACAAAATATGAACTACTTCAGCTACACTAAATTCCATTTTTCATTACAAATGATTCGACCCACGAATTGGCAAAGAAAATGGTTGAGACATAATGTAAACTAGCCTAGAGATGCCATAGTTTTGTAGCTTTTACTTCTTCACAAATATGTCATTATTATGACAAAGAAGAAAAAATGTGCTTGTTGACAACATTAATTAATGTTTGAATAAGTCCATATTTGAAAAATAGCCTTGACCCTCAATACCATAAAACAAACATCCTATAGCATCACCCAAAAGCCACATGTAGATGTCATACTCACACATGCTTGTGTCACTGTGTACCCACTCACGTTTATATGAGACCACACTTGATGCCCGACAATAATAGCACAATACATTCACAGCCAACACAAGCTAGTCAGTTACATTGCATCTGTTCCTGACAACTGTGTGCTTTTACAATGCTCTTAGAGTGGCTGCTTTTCTTGTTGAGAGTTGAAAATAGAAAAGATTTAGTGATACGTGCTTCAACTTTGTTGCTTCTAATTCATAGTCTTGACCAATACAATTATACAATAACTGCCTCCGCTGGAACGACAGCCCCACAGCAGTCTTACACAAAATGCACTTTACATTTTATGGACATTTCCATACATCTATTTCAAGACTTTACAACAATTTAAATCTCAATTGTTGGTAAATAGCACAATACACAAGACAGCAAATAATATGCATATTTTGTAATACAAACAAATTGCTTTACCTCATTTCTAAGCAGACAAAACAGTTTAGTAAATACTTGATCAGTTTATCCAACTTAACTTAATTGTTGCTACACTTACCTAACATTTGATATTTGATTGTCACTACACCTACCTTGTCTGAAGCATCGGCATCTGCCTTGTTGGCCAAGAGAAGCTCAACCACATCACGACTGTCATACTCAGCAGCATAGTGAAGTAAAGTTCGTCCAAACTGCATCAACAATACAATAAATGTCATAGAAATGATTCACAAATTCTATTTCTCACGTCATCCTTCCATGCTGCTCCCAGCCTTTCTATAATATTTCTTGCAATATCTACACTCTTGGATTTACATGCCCAATGAAACACAACAGGACAATTCTACACACACCATAAACTCATACAAATTCACTTTCCTTGTTCAACACAACTGACTGTCACACACCTCAACTTTAACGTCTTCAACTCTTTGAGTTGCCAACAACAAACGACCAGCTGTTAACATGTGACCTTCATCCATAGCCCAATCAAATGCAGTCAAACCAACCTAACCATATACAATGCATATTAGCAATGTGTTGTCCAACAAGCAATCAATGCACTACAACTACCAGCAGACTATCCATCACTACTCATAATACAACACCATGTCTGCTACTAAACACTCATCTACATCTCCTGCTTCACCATACACACAATCAACACTTTCCAATATCAAATATCATTCACAACCACATTACTAAGCCACCATAATTGGGGCGAGACCCTTTCTATGTGTACTGTACTGTGTTGAGATGTGTGTGTTGGCCAAGTGAATGGAAATGATGTTGATTTTGAGCCAATCGCAAACATGATGGTTTGTGATGTCTCACTGCAAGTGTAAGTGTAATAGCTGCATGGTCATCTAGGTTTGTCTCGCTTAGCCAGCCCCTCCCCTTTTCAACATCCAGATGGTGGGAGAGGGTCTGGAACAGTTCCTTTAATGTTGTCGTGTTGCCACTTCACCAATAAAGGATGAATACTGCTATGAGCTAAGAGATTGTTTATAGCAGTCAGGTGACATTGGCTAATTACTGATGGAAAAGCTGTGGTATTCCAGACCTCGTCAATTCAGCTTAAACAAAAATAATCAGTCTTATATATGACAATATGATAAATAGGCAATATTTGTGTGTGTGTGTGTGTGTGCACGCGTGCGTGCATGTGTGTGTGTGTGTGTGTGTGTGTGTGTGTGTGTGTGTGTGTGTGTGTGTGTGCGCGCGCTAAAACTACAAACTCAATTGGCATAGAGACTCTGTACACAGACCAATTTCAACCTTTTAAGAAGAACAGTGTCAGTCCAATCATTTGTTAGCTGCATGGCTTTCATTGCCTCCTCTTTTGCCTTATTGCCATTTGACTGTGTGCAGGCCGCTTCTTTCCATCAAAGCATCACAATGATTGCCTTAAGATGACAGTTTGCAGCAAATAGGAAAATACAAACGTATGCAGTGCATGATTGTATGAAAGAAAAAGAAAATGCAACCTTTTCAAGGACATTACCTTAATATGGAAACTTAGTAACTTGCTTAAAAACTAGATACTTTCTAATCTTTCCTGGATGAAAAACAGGCTGCTCAGCTAGAAGAAAAGTCTAATCGGCTGTTGGCTGCATGTGTTTCATCGAGCCCCTTTTCGAGGTTATGGTCAAGTAAGCAAACACACTACACCTTTATATACATACATCTGTATTACATGGGCAATGCTGAAGGACTCTACTAGTTTACGTTATTAATACATTCATTTTAAAACATAACTTCTCATACTCACACATCACCACATCAAACTGCATCACATACACTCACCCTATCCTTCTGTCCAGCATCAGCATTTGATGATAAAAGGAAGTCAACCATTTCATCATTACCATGACTTGCTACCATCATTAGAGCAGTGCTACCCTGCAATGACAATAATCGTGTTTAATTGTTTGTCTCTACTGTAATATCCATCCTATCACAAATCTCATCACATCATTTAAATCTCATTCTCTTCATTCATTCGTTCACTCTCAACACTTACCCAAGAATCAGTTTTGTTCACATCTGCCCCTCTCTTCACTAGCAGCTTACATATAGAATAGAAGTGTCTCGCACAAGCTGTCACAAGTACAGGCCATCCCTATATCAGAGTGAGTTGTAGTAAACAACAATAAAACGAGTCACTCAATCAATAACATACTGAATCACTACAAGCATTTGGTGAAGCTCCTTCACTCAACCATCTGTCAACCTCATCACCTTCGTTTTTCCTTACAGCAACGTCTAGTTGGCTATTCAATGTTCTGATGTCTCTCTCACTCATTCTAACATCACAGTAACACATCAATAACAATAAATCCTTCCAATTTCATTAACAAACGACAATTCACTCAACACGTGCTCTCAATCCAATCAGTCCACAACCACATCAACCCTTTACTCATACTCACATCACAATCTAACAATCCATTTGCTCTAATCTCTAACGTCCCACCAATTAACTCTCTCATACTGGCTGTGTTCATACTAGTAGGGTTTAGAACTGGGTTTGCTACTGACCAATTACAATAATGAGGTCAGTTTACAACAGGAATGTGGGTTAGAGTAGGCTAGCCTACGCCTTCCGAAATGTAGGGTTAGTGTTGGGTTTAGCGTTTGTCAAAACATTCCAGTTTATTCATACTGCGTATCACAGCAATGAATCAAAGAAGATTGCTCTATTTTGTGTTGCTCTGGCAGTTTTTTTCTTGAGCAAATCGAATCCGCAGCACGACTTGCGGAATTCTGTAGTGAAAGACGTTGTCGCATCCGTACATTCAGGCAACTGTTGCTGTTCTATCACACGCATTTGGTCTCTACACCTAGAGAAGGCACTGGAAGACGGAAAGTGGTTGAAAGACGTTTCAATTCTTGCGAGGGAATTGAGTAGCGTAGCTTGAGTACATGACACAATCGGTTGCAGTCTGCTAGAGTTCACACAGCTAATTAGAGGCAACTGGACGAGCTCAACATGTGAGAACACACCTTGCGCATGATAGCACAGCAAAACCCCAACTCAAGTGTGAACACGGCCACCGTCTACAATACACCCTACAACCGCACTAGATTGCAAATGCACGATAGCATCACAAACACGTCGAGACGTGAAAGTCTTAGCCAGTAGACGGGTTTACAAGCAAATAAGAGAAACCGTGATTGTGTGTCGTGCTCATCTCTTTTCCCTAACCTTCTCATACAAGATCAAACTGTCAGTCTTAGTAATTTCTTGTGTGCTTGTGCGGTCGGCAAAGCTCTTTCGCACAAACGAGAAATTCAACGAGATCTTCTGCCGGGATACATCGACGAGTTGGCAGAAAGAAACGTTGCGCGTCTCACTCACCTCTAGACCCACTGCTCTCCGCTACACGCACTTTCGTCGCCGCCGCCGCTACATGTTTGTGTCCGCCCGCTCACACAACCAAAAAATGAACTTGTTGCTTGCACGCGCCGAATTTCATTGACAAACCTGATTGGCTCGTTGACATCTTCTCATTGGTCGTCGCTGATGACAGAATTGATAACTTGAGTGTTGACACGTAAATTGATCCCGCCCTAATGGGCGTTGCCACGTCATCACAAAAAACCGCTTTGCTGCATGCATGCATACACGTGTACGTGATGCCCTGATAACGACGTTTGATAGCGACTTGGCGTGCAGACATACTTGCTTATTTGCTCTGCAACTAGATGACACGTGCACTTGTGAGTACAGTAATGTATTCAACCAGGAGAATAGAAAGAGAGAAGATGGAGCGTCCATCTACTACTAGTAGGCATGGGTTAGACTCGAGCCAGTCTCTCCCCGCCTTTCTTCTTGTTGTCAGGTCATTGTTCGAATTGATCAGCTTTCTTGCAGCTTCCTCCGGCCGCCGTCTTCTCGACCTGACGCTAACTCAAACTTCGAGTTAGCATCCAAACATCAAGTTTCAAGCATCCAACTGCTCCATGCGAGCTTTCTAAAATGCCAGCAATATATTACACTGCAGTAGACCAATACAAGACGAATTTGCCTTTGCAATTTCTATTTGTACATCTGACTTTCAATCTACTTGCCTACATGTCACTTTCCTGTCTGTCTGTCTGTCTGCTAGACCTGCACATATTATGCTCATTTTATCTTGCATTATGCTATGCTGCAGTGCTCACCCAATTGTACAATTTTGCTCAAATTATGCTCACACAATTTGACACAACTTGGCTCAAGTGATTTGTTGCAAAGTAAAACAAAGTAAACTTACAACAAAACCAAACTACAAGTTTTGAAATGCCAACAAACTGGCTTGACATTCCAGCAAAAATATGCTTAACTGGTTTTTAATTAATGTTTGTTCTATTGTAACATCAATGCCTCATGCAATCTCCAAGTTCTCCACCATATTAATATTGCTTTAGCAGACTAGCTAGCACTTACATGAGTATACGATGATGTATTGCTCATAAACCTTGCAATTATGCTGGCTTTATGCTTGATGCTTGTCAGTACCAATGATGCTAAATGTAATGCCCGCATAATATGTGCAGGCCTACTGTCTGTCTGTCTTTCTGTCTGTATACTATACTGTCTCTTCAGTTCAAAATTATCTACGACCACTAGGCCCATCTCTCCAGTGCTAACTTATCTACTGTACAATGGACTTCTGTATAAATCACCTAATAAGTCTCTCGAGCATGTCATCCTGTCTAATTTCCTTTGATATCACTTTCATTGCATCTCTGCAATGTCACTGCCAGTTGCCGTCGCAAGTAAGTTTTGAAATCCATGCTGTTGATTTTTCTATTGTCGTCTTTTGATCATTGAAATATCTGATGCAGAAACTGCTGTCCATCTTTACCCCAAATGTCCAAAGTGGTCAAACAAAGAGGACCACATTAGGGTTAGAGCCACATGGATGTTTTTCTGAGCTGTACGTTCCTCCTCCTTTTTCTTCTCTCATCGGAGCCACTGATCCACTGCTTTGTGCTGCATTTAAAATGATGTCAGGACGCCAAAGGTGAGCTATGGATACATCCAGCTCAACACTGAATTCAAATACAAATATGCATGTAACACACAAACCCTTAGAAATCCGGCAATATCGTTGACATGATGTTGACAGACGCCTTTCCGTGATGTCGGTGTCACCTCCCCAAACTATACAGAAAAACCGATTATGTAAATACACAACCAGTCAACAAACAACTAAATGGTAGCAACTATTCATTGATATCAATATAATACAAATGTTTGTTGTAGACGTGTTCTTCAGTTTTGATCTTAGAAAACTCACCCAGTTGATAAGAACAAGCTTCGGCAGGTTGGTGTTTGGATCGGTCACTTTGCACCATCCGTATTGTATTTTACTGCCGCTAAACTCTTCGCCCAATTCCTCGATGCCCCATCTGCAATGAAATGGATATAACGTTCATACAAATTAATTAAACCACGCCCATACTTGCATGTCTACAGCAGAAACATTGCTACTGGTGTTACCAAACATTCAAGAATAATACCATAAGGATTACATACTAATTAATATCAACTATAAATTTAATACAAAAGTTTATAATTTTAGACTAAATTTTAACGCATACATAATAATCCAATATATTTTCTACTGCGCATGCATACAGTCTTCCAGCTAACTCAATTCCCTGCAAACTTTACATGCATAAAAAGCTGACCTCCAGTCTCAATCACATTTAGGTCGTTCGTCTGTTTGTCACAACCGAAAAGCACCCTGAAGACGAACACAAAAATGACAAAAAACACATTTGACTGACGCATGCGCAATAGATCTCTGACATGAACATTTACTGTGCCTGAGTAAACGCGCAAGCGCAGTTGCATGGGAGCACCGACCTCGCCCACTCTCAGATGCAAGAAACAACCCTTGGTCACGGCTCAAAGGCAGTAAGCTATGCACATAGAGAAGCCTACCTCTACTTCTGTCCATGTCTAGAGAAACTTTCAGTGGAGATCCTTCGATTGCGACAGCACGATATTCATCGTCTGACTCAACCAAGATCGTATTCGGTTTCGTCTTACCAAGCTGTACAGCCCACGAGAATGGTTGCGTGTGTCAGTTGTTAGCTAGCCACGTGCGAGATGTTACTTCTGTAGCCATCTTCCGACTTTCTGTGTGTTCATACTTGAGATCTATGCTATATATATATGTATATATAGCAAGTAGGTCACTACGCCTGAATGCACCAGACCTGCACGAGTCTGTCTTCCGTCGGCAGTCACGAAATCAATGCACAGTACATGACACAGCTAAGATTAGGTAGTGCGTGCATTGATTCTTCGCAGCGGACATTGTAGAAACAAGCGACAGCAAAGGTATTGGAGTCCAGTAGTCCAATCCAGTCCAGCAGTCCAGTCTAGTTCAGCAGTCCAGTCCAGTCCAGCAGTCCAGTCCAGCAATCCAATCCAGTAGTCCAGTCTAGTAGTCCAGTCCAGCAAATCCAGACACCCTTCAGAGCAGTGGCGTAGCTACAGGGTGGTCTCGGGTGGCACATGCCACCCCAAATATTGCTGAGCTTTACTCTAAAACACTTCTTGAGGTAACCGTAATGGCAGCACTATTATACAAACAACATATTGCACTGTCTTTTTGGTATTATTCATAATACAGTCGCAATTAAGTGCCCCCCAGACTTGCAAGGCCAGCTACGCCGCTAGTTCAGAGTCAGTTGCGTGATTTGACTTGCTCTTGAAGACACATATGGGCTACAACCTATACGTATACACACAACCGCTATGTCCAGGAATGCCTGTCTACACTGAAGTTTACAAGACTATTTGTGTTTGCCTGAAGAAAGAATGCCTGCAGTTTCTTCTATATTAATATTGTAAGGCTTAGGTTCTAACATGTTGATGAAACATTGTGGCAGATTTAGATGACAGAGTATGAACAATAACACCCCAACGGTAAGGCTCTGTGTAAGTCACGCTCATAAACATCCGGGTGCACACCCTAGAAAGTAGTATATACACGTACGAACCCACATGTAGTGATAACAGTGATAAGTAACACGTAGCTAACTGAAACGTCTTGTTTGAGTGTCTCAATATTGAGATAAGTACCGGCAATTCTCACCTACAAACACATGTGAAGGCACGTTTGCATCTTATCTTAGTCTCTTCGTTGGTCAGACACAATGTCCTACTACTTCATCCAGCACTGGACAACCGCTGCTTTTGGTCGGAAAATACCGACGTCCGGCCGTTAATTCCAGGCCTGCGCATCAGACCTCTTATCTCGTGCATTTCGACCAGCAGAGAGTGAACCAACGATGCTCTAGCCATTCATCTCAGTTTCTCGTCAAAACTATGAGCTACAGCCAGCCTGTATATCTAGATACTCCGTGCACATGATGCACGATATACGGCACAGTATGGCTGGAATGAGAGATCCGGGTTTCTGACAGTTTCATGGGTTGTGAGTGGGCGTGTCCAACCAGTGTTACTGCATGGGCACACTTCCGACTCGGTCATAACTGAGTCATCTCACACAATCAACATTTCAAACATTACAGACCTGTCATCACTTAGTCTCACGTAGCCAGACCCCTTTCCACTACGTCATACTTCCGGGCGAAAATGTGGTCTGGTAAACAGCTTTTGATGTCGCTGTGTGCCATGTAGCCAGAAATCGGCTATCTAAAGACCAGATTTGGTTTCTTAACAGACTGGTATGCAAGCAGTGCAATCCTGTCTCAATTAGCTTCTCTTGTTTCATAGAGAACAATTAGAAGACTACAGCTGGAGTCGTTGCTGTTTGTGAAATCTGCATGTCTACAGCTACAATTAAACGCGGCCAAGGGAATGTTGACGTCGACAGACTGCCATCTCTTATTAGGCAATCTGTAATGATCGACGTCATACGTAGCGTTGTGCGCTTGTGTCACAACGAAGACTGAATGCAAACGTACTCGATGTAAAGCAATGCACAAAACACATGAGATGATTACCCAAACACAGAAAGACGACTCGACTCGTCTTGTTTAGATGATGTCAGCTCCAAGCCCTTCAATTCCAAAACCAGATATCACTCAGTCTGGACTGTCCGCAGTTGCTCTAGACGTCAAACAGCAGAAACAGCATACAGTACGTTTGCATTCATTCAGTGTGTTCGCATTCAGTCTCCACTGTGATAGACGTATGATGTCGAGCCTGCCGACGCCACCGTGTCAACGTTCCCACGACTGTGTTTAATTGTTGCTGTAGAGATGCAGATTTCACAACACAACAACGAGTCTAGTAGCTGTAGTCTTTGAGTTGTTCTCTACGAAACAAGAGAAGCTCATTGAGATAGGATTGCACTGCTTGCATACTACTCTGGTCTTTAGTGAAGCGTTTAAGAAACCAAATCCGGTCTTTAGATAGCTGATTTCTGGCTATCATGCACACAGTGACATCAAAGGCTGTTCACCAGACTCCATTCTTGCGGGGAAGCATGACGTGGCGAAAAGGTGTCTGGCTACGCAAGACTAGTCATCACTGACTGTGTTCAACTTGACTAGACAAATTTAAAAAATACAATAAAATAAATTATTAAAATTATTTATCACTAATAAAGATTATTACAAAGTTGAAAGAGTTCACTGACCGTTGACTACACAAAATGTAACAAAATTTAAAATTAAAAATAAATATTTTAATCATAAAAATTATTGAAATTAATATTTTAATCACTAATAAAGGTTATTGCAAAGTTGAATAAATTCACTGACTGTGAAGGCGCTTGTCCATGTACCTGAAATTAAACAGAGACATAGATTACAATGAGTAGAGAGCCTCTAAAGACGAAGCGAGCGCATGAGCGTCTCAGCTAGGGTGAAGAAGTCGCCAAACCGTCGCGACGCGGTCGGCAGTCTAGCATACTTGGAATTCGCATCATCGAGCGCAAAAAGTTGTAACTAGTCGTGTAAATGCGTCTCTTACTTTTTCAGATCCAAAGATCGCGCTCTACCGCTCATTTTCGAACACGACGTCACGCACGCGCAGCAATACTGGCGCAACATGTCCTCGGAGTCCGGTGCATGTGCGCAACGGGTGTCACTAATTTGAAAAAATACGGAAATTTTGTGTATTTATTGAAAATCTTGCTACGACATGTAACTTGAATGGCATGTCAGCTAAACTTTATGGAACCTTCAAAGTTGTCCTAGTAGCAAAAATTGTGGTTGATTGGTAGTGCAGCCTGCTGCCTATTTATATGCTCAGAGTATAATGCTGTTGTCATGACAACTAAGAGTTAGTTTGTTCTGTTTGTTTATTTATCCAAGGAAACCGATTCAGACCAAAATTCACATCATGTATACACACAATGCTGCCTTGCTTTGATGATAAAATGATGATAAAATATCATGCCCACAACTACAATCATGTGGCTAATGAGCAAGTCCAAGCTCCTCCTTGACTACACCATCAATTCGACTTGGCAACAGTCCACATATCTCCAACAGCAGATCATCAATCTTCTTCACATCACCAACTTGTTCAGTCTTCACTTGAATAATTGCAGACAATTTAGAAGCTGCAGTCACTTTGTCATGACATAAGGAATTAACTTCGTGGTGACCGAAACCTAATTTCTCTCCAAATAAAGACCATTGAGATGAACCGTGCTTAATGACAGCTGCCACTACTGCAGTGGGATGGACAACAGTAGTGGTTGGCATTCTAGCAGCTGATGATGGTACACCCAGCAGGTCGCCAAGACTTTCTACAATCAGATCATCACCAACTACTTGTTTGACAGCAGCACATGCTCCTTCTTCCTTTGCCTTTGCTTCATCGATCTCCTTCTGAGAGTAGGTAGTGACTTGTTTCAGTTCTTTGTGTTCCTTCAGATGCTTTCTGCTCAGATATTCAGTCTGATATTCAGTGCCCGGACTGTAGCTGTCTAACATATCTCTCCAAAGAGACATGACAGTGTCCAGCAATGACCCACAATCTTTTTCTGTTCCCTTGCCTCCACGACACACAAAGTCAACAGAACGAACAGGATCTATCATGGCAACCAAACACTCAATGAGATTATGAACTGTACTGCATTGTGATAAGATCAGTCCATCCCTCCACAGCCTTGCCTTTTGATCCAAAGTAATGCAAACTTTAGATTGAAACATGCAGAATGTAGATGGACTGAAGATGGTCGTCTGACTTCTGCACACTTGACGTCGACCGACATACACTTCCTTACTCTCATCTTTCTTCCACATGATAGACAGATCCTTAGGAAGCAAGAGAGCTGGAAACATATACGTGTCGTCTCTGCCTTCCACTTTGAAGCAGATACCAAGAGATTTGTTGATAGCGAGAACTTTATCTGTGTTGAGTTGAACAGCAATCTTGTGATCTCTCAAGTAACGATCGATTGCCGTTTCTGCTTCTTCTTTTTTTACTGTGCCATCCTCCCTCTTTGACCTGACGTGCCACTTAAAATCCTCAGAAGCAATAAGAGGACCGATGGCATATTGATGTAGACAAGCAGGATTGAGAGCAGCCACATCACCAACAACTGCAATCTAAACACAACACAACAATAATACAGTAAATGCAAACAAACACATGCATCCACACACCCACACCCACACACAAACTCAATTAATCAGTAAACAGCTGCTAAAGTCCATTTCAGAATTATAGTCACCTCTGCTGTCACAACCGAAAGTGGGCAGCTGACGCGTAAACATAGAACGTATACTGACATCATACATACTGGTATCATTCTGCTTTATGCAATTACGCACACCCATCACATTTGTAGAATATAATACACCTGAGATAGGTAGAGATATGGCAAAATAATAACATAGAAGGTAATTAGATTTGTTATGTTATCCCAAATAGCTAGAAAAAGCTTGAGAATGTAATCTATACCCTACTGTCTGTTCCTACTTGGAAGTGAGTAATGAGGTTGAGGTCACACCACGTGCTCATTAGAGCACTAAGAGCTGCTCCAGTTATAACTTGTCCACACTTGCAACTGGATCACGATAAATCCAATCCACATCAGGAGGTGGTTTCGATCACGATCGGTTGAATTCAATTAGAAATAGTGGGCATTACACCTTCACATACACTACACGTGTAGTCAAAACATCTAACCCTCCTCACTCGTCTTTGTTCTCACTCACCTTACGTTGCCGTATCAATGCTTTCCACAAGGAAAGAGCCGACACGTACACAACGGTCATCAGTCACGTGATACCAAAAATTAGGCGGACTGGTAGGTATCGTTTTCAAAGTGCAGTGTGGACACTCGCTACTCCAATTGGATCGCGATCAGCAGCAAATCGCAATCCATTCTGGTCTAGTGTGGACAGGGCTCTAGACCATGTTATGCCAATAATCTTAAATGGTTCCAGTTGCTCTGTGTTGGGGTGTCTGGATTCGCTGTACTGGACTACTGTACTGGACTATTGAACTCCAATACCTTTGCTGTCACTTTGCTTCTACAATGTCCGCTGCAAAGAATCAATGCACGCATTACCTAATTTTTAACTTAGCTATGAATGCACTGTGCATTGATTCCCGCCTACCAAAAATATAGAAAAGAGGAGGGGCTGGCTACTAAAGACCATTTTAGAATGCGATCTTGGTTGAGTCAGACGATGTGAATGTCGTGCTGTCCAATCGAAGGATCTCCACTTAAAGTTTCTCTAGACACGGGCAGAAGTAGAAGTAGGATTCTACGTGCATGGTGTGCTGCCCTTGAGCCATCAACAATTAAGGATTGTTTCTTGTGCCTGGGGTACTTTACTCAGGCAAATACGCATGCTGTGTACGTATTTTTTGTGTATTTTACAGTACATCATGTACACTCGTAAGTAGATTCTTTGCAGTGCACATGGCAAAAACTGCAACAGTAATATTGGGGTACGACTGATTGGGGAACGATTGGAGTCCAGTAGTTCATTAGTCCAGTCCAGCAAATCCAGACACCCGATCTGTTGGTCCACCTGTTGTATCCTAATATGTCTTTCACATACAAAAGTTTGGTTTCCTCTGTAGGAAGGGCTTAGATAATTTGATAAACAAATGTCAGACCTAGGGGTTTCTAACGATACCAAGATCATTAAGTCCAAAACACAGCGAAGATATTGAAGATTTATGGGGAACAGACAGTAGGTACAGGCACTAATTAACGCTCTCTATCACTTTCTACAGCAAGGTCGGCTTCAGTTTGATCAGGGTGTTCCATACAGCATGCAGTAATAAGAAACTTGAACTGTTACATAATACTGCATCAAGTACATTATAGGGTGACATCCTAGGCCATCCCCACCAAACCAAAAGTGACTTTAATTCTAAAACAAACTTTAGTCATCTCACCTCTCCTGATTGATCCAAGAAACCAACTACCTTTTCTACAACCTCCTTCTCTAGTCCTGGACATGCTTCTTGCTTAATCTTCTCCATGAGTGTTGCCGTCTCCATGAATGGATCTTCTTGTTTCTTACGAAGAGAAGGAAGCAACTTGGACACGACTGGCTGACAAAGACGAGGATACAGAGGAGCAGACTGTAACATAAATATCTGAATTAGCAAGCAAACAAGTCCAATACAATTAGTTTTGATCACCTCCTCTAGTTGCTGCTTCATGCCACGTAACAACTTCTTCAGTTGTTTCATTTCAGGAGATTTGCTCTGCCTGCAGTCGATAACCAAACATTCTTGAATGATGTTGATCTTGCTTTTGAACAGATCACAAATGTAGTCGACAACACGCTGCAACACACGCTGACCATCACGACAATAATCTCCTCGACTGGCCATTATCAACACTGTCGGTATAAACTCTCCATCCAAACTGGATATGAGAAATGAGAGCCAGTACTGAAGCTCATCTAGCAACTCCTCATCGCTGCACCGTCGTCCCTCCTTTACTCTCACTAGACTCACTAGCAAGATGAAGAACGAGTTGGATGCAGAGAAGAAGAGTCCGTGGGTTTTGTGGAACTGCTTTTGGCCTGCATGGTCCCACAGTGAGACGAGACCCACTCCTGGAATATAGGCTGTTATCACGTTGATACCAATTGTGCGTTCCTCTTCACAATCCGGGTTGTCTGCTTTATTCTCGTTTGTGAAAATTCGTTTGAACCATCTTCGTTTGAGAGCCTTCTTGAGTGTCGTCTTTCCTGCTCCTTCTGAACCGATGAAACACAACTTGATGATTTCTGGTCTCACTGTGCCCTCAGCAAACAGAACAGCATACTTCTGTTTATCCTGACAATACAACCCATCCATTCTACACATACCACCATATCTCACTACATAAACGTCTCACTCTTGCTTTCTTCAGTCGTTTTCTCAGTTCACCATCAGCCAGTTGGTATGGTCTCTTACCTTCCTAAACATGAAACACACATCAGATGTAACAATTTATACCTGAAGTTTGTATACAATGATGAAGAACGCTGTCACAGCTACAGTAAACTCCACATTAGCATCAACATCACAGTTGACTTAGTCCAAAGTTTTTGGACAAACAGGTTGGCAAATAGCCATGGTAGTCTAACTTAGATAATATGTACTGATGCTCCGTTTACACGAGCATGCATAGTGAGCCAAGACGAGAGAGGCATTCCAGTCCATGTTTACACAACACACTCCGTAGAAGTGAGCCAATAATGTTAATGGGCGCATAGAAGTAAGCCAAAGCGTGTCATTAACGTGCCTTAGTTACTTGAGATCGTCATAGCTCACGTTTGCAATGAACAGAAGCCAAGCTGCTTGTGTTTTCTCTCTATGGATTTACAACAGTCATCTGGAGAAATGCATAGAACATATATGAGACGTCGTACTATTCATACAAGACGTAGGTCTATCGCCAGGAGATTGTTGTAGCAACAGAGTTCAAGACATTTGTATTGCACATCTTGGTTACTCCATAATCGGATAAGGCAAATAAGACAGAGTCTCCGTCTTGCTCCATGCCATTTTGTACCACATAAGCATGCACGGATAGTATTCCAGCACGCTATGTGTTTACACGTTGTATCTGTCATGAGCCAGACCTGGATATACTAAAAAATATCTTTCCTTCTTCGACGTCGCCCACAATAAACGACACTCTCCGTGGGTACCGTCCGAGGTCAGGAACGGCCAGTGTAAATTTGGTGGAGATCTGACTCGCCATTCCTGACATATTCACGGTGAGTGGAGGTGGGTTGGGGGAGGAAATCGCTTCATCACAATTGGTATACAATGTAATATTTCAATAACACACATCTGTTAAGTTAAAGCAAACATTAAATGTTCATAACATCCCTCTGCCAGGTTCTACCAACATTGAAACAGGTAGAGCTGGAAGTGTCTTCCAGAAAACATAGAGAAAAATGAAATGCCTATTCCAGTCTCAAGCAATTTCTATCAACGTCAGAAAAGCCACATTCCTAGATTTACTGTAAATGCCCGACTCCCTTTCCATTACTCGACAAAACATGTTTGTTGAAAACATCAAAATTTTCAAATAGAAAATCTTATGTAAAGAGCAACTGAGAAACCTCAAGACCACAAAATGTGCATCCTTGTGTCACCCAAAAAGCAACGTGAAGATGTCATACTCACATATGGTTATGTCACTGTGTACCCACTCACGTTTATATTGAGACCACACTTGATGCCCGACAATAATAGCACAATACATTCCCAGCCAACACAAGCTAGTGAGTTACATTGCATCTGTTCCTGACAACTGTGTGCTTTTACAATGCTCTTAGAGTGGCTGCTTTTCTTGTTGAGTGTTGAAAATAGAATAGATTTAGTGATACGTGCTTCAACTTTGTTGCTTCTAATTCACAGTCTTGACCAATACAATTATACAATAACTGCCTCTGCTGGAACGACAGCCCCACAGCAGTCTTACACAAAATGCACTTTACATTTTATTCACATTTCCATACATCTATTTTAAGACTTTACAACAATTTAAATCTCAATTGTTGGTAAATAGCATAATACCCAAGACAGCAAATAATATGCATATTTTGTAATACAAACAAATTGCTTTACCTCATTTCTAAGCAGACAAAACAGTTTAGTAAATACTTGATCAGTTTATCCAACTTAACTTAATTGTTGCTACACCTACCTAACATTTGATATTTGATTGTCACTACACCTACATTGTCTGAAGCATCGGCATCTGCCTTGTTGGCCAAGAGAAGCTCAACCACATCAAGACTGCCATACTGAGCAGCATAGTGAAGTAAAGTTCGTCCCGACTGCATCAACAATACAATAAATGTCATAGAAATTATTCACAAATTCTATTTCTCACATCATCCTTCATTTCTGTTCCCAGCCTAACAATTGTATTTATCACATCACCTCTTTGAGTTGCCAACACCAAACGACCAGCTGTTGACATGTGATGTGTTCTCATAGCCCAATCAAATGCAGTCCTACCAACCTGACCATATACAATGAATATTAGCAATGTGTTGTCCAACAATCAATCAATCAATGCAATACAACTGCCAGCAGACTATCCATCACTACTCATAATACAACACCATGTCTGCTAGTAAAACACTCATCTACATCTCCTGCTCCACCATACACACAATCAACACTTTCCAATATCAAATATCATTCACAACCACATTATCAAGCCACCATAATTGGGGTGAGACCCTTTCTATGTGTACTGTACTGAGTTGAGATGTGAGTGTTGGCCAAGTGAATGGAAATGACGTTGATTTTGAGCCAATCACAAACATGATGGTTTGTGATGTCTCAATGCAAGTGCAAGTGTAATAGCTGTATGGCTCTCCAGGTTAGTCTCACTTAGCCAGTCCCTCCCCTTTTCAACATCCAGAGGGTGGGAGAGGATCTGCCAGGTACAGTTCCTTTAATCTTGTCGTGTTCCACTTATACCAATAAACGATAAATACTGGGGTGAGCTAAGAGATTGTCTATAGCAGTCAGGTGACCTTGGCTAATTACTGATGGGAAGTGGTATTCTAGAGTTCGTCAATTCAGCTTAAACAAAATAAGCACAGTTTTATATATGACAATATGATAAAAAGGCATTATTTGTGTGTGTGTGTGTGTGTGTGTGTGTGTGTGTGCGCGCGCGCTAAAAATACTAACTCAATTGGCAAAGAGACTCTGCACACAGACCAAGTTCAACCTTTTAAGAAGAACAGTGTCAGTCCAATCATTTGTTAGCTGCATGGCTTTCATTGCCTCCTCTTTTGGCTTATTGCCATTTGAGTGTGTGCAGGCCGCTTCTTTCCATCAAAGCATCACAATGATTGCCCTATGATGACAGTTTAGCAAATAGGAAAATACAAACGGATGCAGTGCATGATTGTATGAAAGGAAAATAAAATGCAACCTTTTCAAGGACATTACCTTAATATGGAAACTTAGTAACTTGCTTAAAAACTAGATACTTACTCATCTTTCCTGGATGAAAAACAGACTGCTCAGCTAGAAGAACAGTCTAATCGGCTGTTGGCTGCATGTGTTTCATCGAGCCCCTTTTCCAGGTTATGGTCAAGTAAACAAACACACTACACCTTTATATACATACATCTGGATTACATGGGCAATGCTGAAGGACTCTGCTAGTTTACGTTATTAATACATTCATTTTAAAACATAACTTCTCATACTCACACATCACCACATCAAACTGCATCACATACACTCACATCATCCTTCTGTCCAGCATCAGCATTTGATGATAAAAGGAAGTCGACCATTTCATCATCACCATTCCTTGCTACCATCTTTAGAGCAGTGCTACCCTGCAATGACAATAATTGTGTTTAATTGTTTGTCTCTACTGTAATATCCATCCTATTACAAATCTCATCACATCATTTAAATCTCATTCTCTTCATTCATTCATTCACTCTCAACACTTACATATTTAATAGTTTTGTTCACATCTGCCCCTCTCTTCACTAGCAGCTTACATACAGAATGGTAGCGTTTATCACAAGCTTCCACCAGTACAGGCCATCCCTACATTAGAGTGAGTTGTTGTAAACAACAATAAAACGAGTCACTCAATCAATAACATACAAGATCATTACAAGCATTCGGTGAAGCTCCTTGACTCAACAATCTCTCAACCTCATCACCTTCGTTTTTCCTTACAGCATCCGCTAGTTGGCTATTCAATCTTCTGATGTCTCTCTCACTCATTCTAACATCACAGTAACACATCAATAACAATAAATCCTTCCAATTTCATTAACAAACCACAATTTTCACTCAACGCGTGCTCTCAATCCAATCAGTCCACAACCACATCAACCCTTTACTCACATCACAATCTAACAATCCATTTGCTCTAATCTCTAACATCCTACCAATCAACTCTCTCATACTGGCTGTGTTCCCACTAGTACACTAGTAGGGTATACAACTGAGTTTGCTACTGACCAATTACAATAATGAGGTCAGTTTACAACAGGAATGTGGGTTACAGTAGGCTAGCCTACGCCTTTCGAAATGTAGGGTTAGTGCTGGGTTTAGGGTTAGTGCTGGGTTTAGCGTTTGTCAAAACATTCCAGTTTATTCATACTGCGTATCACAGCAATGAATCAAAGAAGATTGCTCTATTTTGTGTTGGTCTGGCAGTTTTTTCTTGAGCAAATCGAATCCGCAGCACGAATTGCGGAATTCTGTAGTGAAAGACGTTGTCGCATCCGTACATTCAGGCAACTGTTGCTGTTCTATCACACGCATTTGGTCCCTACACCTAGAGAAGGCACTCGAAGACGGAAAGTGGTTGGAAGACGTTTCAATTCTTGCGTGGGAATTGAGTAGCGTAGCTTGAGTACATGACACAACCAGTTGCGGTCTGCTAGAGTTCACACAGCTAATTAGACGAGCTCACCACATGAGAACAAACCTTGCGCATGATAGCACAGCAAAACCCGGGCTTAAACCCGGGTTTGCTAACCCAAGTGTGACTGCTACACTAAACCCTACAACCGCAATCTAATGCAAATATACGATAGCATCACAAACACGTCGAGACGTGAAAGTCTTAGCCAGTAGACGGGTTTACAAGCAAATAAGAGAAACCGTGATTGTGTGTCGCGCTCATCTCTTTTCCCTAACCTTCTCATACAAGATCAAACTGTCAGTCTTAGTAATTTCTTGTCTGCTTGTGCGGTCGGCAAAGCTCTTTCGCACAAACGAGAAATTCAACGAGATCTTCTGCCGGGATACATCGACGAGTTGGCACAAAGAAACGTTGCGCATCTCACTCACCTCTACACCCACTCTCCGCTCCTGTACACGCACTTTCGTTGCAGCCGCCGCTACATGTTTGTGTCTGCCTGCTCACACAACCAAAAAATGAGCTTGTTGCTTGCACGCGCCGAATTTCGTTGCCAAACCTGCCCACGGTATGTATGAGTGATTGGCATGTTCTCATTGGCCGTCGCTGATGACAGAATTGACAACTTGAGTGTTGACACGTAAATTGATCCCGCCCTGAAGGGCGTTGCACGTCATCAAAAAACACCGCTTCTCTTCACGCACGTGTACGTGATGTCCTGATAACGACGTTTGTTAGCGACTTGGCCTGCAGACATGTTTGCTTATTTGCTCTGCAACTAGATGACACGTGCGCTTGTGAGTACAGTAATGTATTCAACCAGGAGAATAGAAAGAGAGAAGATGGAGCGTCCATCTACTACTAGTAGGCATGGGTGGGGTGATATCGTTGTGGTGGTAACAGGCGGAGCCACAATCCTAATATGGTAATTTCGATAAGCGCTAGAACAACAGCTTTGACACTTTCGCTGCAAGACGCGCTTGCAAAACGAGACGTAGACGTTGACAGAAACATTCACATCAGTACAGCGCGCTAGCACTACTCAGATAGACAGGAAAGTGGTAAATACGCATGTCCTTTCAAAAGCTGGCCTTGGTGAAGGGACCCGGCTTTCTTCTTGTTGTCAGGTCATTGTTCGAATTGATCAGCTTTCTTGCAGCTTCCTCCGGCCGCCGTCTTCTCGACCTGACGCTAACTCAAACTTCAATTTGAGGTATAGCATCCAAACATCAAGTTTCAAGCATCCAACTGCTCCATGTGAGCTTTCTAGAATGCCAGCAATATATTACACTGCAGTAGACCAATACAAGACGAATTTGCCTTTGCAATTTCTATTTGTGCATCTGACTTTCAATCTACTTGCCTACATGTCACTTTCCTGTCTGTCTGTCTGTCTGCTAGACCTGCACATATTATGCTCATTTTATCTTGCATTATGCTATGCTGCGATGCTCACCCAATTGTACAATTTTGCTCAAATTATGCTCACACAATTTGACACAACTTGGCTCAAGTGATTTGTTGCAAAGTAAAACAAAGTAAACTTACAACAAAACCAAACTACAAGTTTTGAAATGCCAACAAACTGGCTTGACATTCCAGCAAAAAATATGCTTAACTGGTTTTTAATTAATGTTTGTTCTATTGTAACATCAATGCCTCATGCAATCTCCAAGTTCTCCGCCATATTAATATTGCTTTAGCAGACTAGCAGTTACGTGAGTATACGATGGTGTATTGCTCGTAAACCGTGCAATTATGCTCGCTTTATGCTCGATGCTTCTCAGTACCAATGATGCTAAATATAATGCTCGCATAATATGTGCAGGCCTACTGTCTGCCTGTCTGTTTGTCTTTCTGTCTGTAAACTATACTGTCTCTTCAGTTCAAAATTATCCAGAACCACTAGGCCCATCTCTCCAGTGCTAACTTATCTACTGTACAATTGACTTCTGTATAAATCACCTAATGAGTATCTCGAGCATGTCATCCTGTCTAATTTCCTTTGTATCACTTTCAGTGCATCTCTGCAATGTCACTGCCAGTTGCCGTCGCCAGTAAGTTTTGAAATCCATGCTGTTGATTTTCCATTGTCGTCTCTTTTGATCATTGGAATATCTAATGCAAAAGCTGCTGTCCATCTCTACCTCAAATGTCCAAAGTATTCAAACACAAGGAGGACCACATTAGGGTTAGAGCCACTTGAATGTTTTTCTGAGCGGTACTTTACCTTCTTCTTTTCCTCTCTTCTCAGAGCCCCTAATCCATTGCTTTGTGCTACATTTAGAATGATGTCAGGACACCAGCAGTGAGCTATGGATACATGCAGCTCAACATTGAATTCAAATACATTTTGAATGATGATATCAGGTCTGGCTTGGAAGCTGCTATACGTATGTCTCGGTTCTATGATATGGTTGAGATGGATGTGATTTAAGCAGACTGACCAAACTGATGAAATTATGGGTCCAAACTAGTCCACTCCTCCACCAATTTTGCGTGTCATCAGATGGTAACCTTCATCATCCAGTGCTTTCCCACATTCACATGTACCAACTGAATGAGGCAGTGGCATTGGGAGACCCAGCCTAACAAAAGCTGCCAAACAGAACAAATCAGAGAAAGTGCAAGCTTCTGTGAACTAGGAATGCAGTCCAGCCAGACTCCTCAACCTTTTCCTTGGAGAGACTTCAAACGAGCAGCATCTTTCATTGACAAGTTCTCAATCATGTGCAACACTTGCGCTCTGACCAGTTTTCCTGACAGTCGAAGTTGTGAGGTTTCAGTGTCAGGTAGTAGATTTGTCAGTGTCTGGCCTGGATTCAGTGACTTTTGCAACTTGTACCCGATAGTGTCTATTTGGGCATTCAATGAGATTGCTTGACTAAGCACTGTGTCTACCAGTCGCCTTAACCCTGAAAACCAACTTGGTAATACGTGCAAATATTAAATCCAACCGACAACAAATGCAATTGGTGAGAGGTTTTGAATAGAAGTGAGCCAAAAACCACCATGCCTGATAGGAAGTATAGCTTGTGCCCATGACCTAGCAGTGATGTCATCTAGATATAGAAACTTGCTGAAGGTCGAGTGTGTCTGTAGCTCGTGTATATTTGCTGGAGGTTGGAATTTATATGGAGGAACGGTTCTCACTAGATGACCTTATCAATGTGTGTGACTATGTCAGAGAAGCAACATTGCACTTTGTCTGTCTGTCTGTCTGTCTGTCTGTCCGTCCATCTGTCTATCATCTGTCTGTCTTCCTGTCTCTGTCTGTCTGTTTGTTTGTCCATGTTTCTATCTTTGTGTGTCTATTTCTTTGTCCGTCTGTCTCTCTGTACATCTCCCTGTGCAACTGTCTGTCCACCAGCCTTTCTACCTGTCTCTATCTCCACATGTTGTTAATGCCACAATCACCAACTACCACACAATACATATAAAACAACAACAACAACACAAATCCATGATGTCACATAACGTTTCCATCACAGATGCATCACACAACACTTGCCAGTGTTCATGCACACTCCTGCATACGCAACCTGCCTGTCTGTCACATTCCTGATGTTTACTAAATGTCTGTATTAAAGATAATGAAGCATACAAAGAACTAATACAATGTGCTCTGTCTTCTTCTTCAAGTCTACAATATTCTTTCCTTTCACGAGTTCTAGACACGTAAAATGTCACAGATAAGCAACACATAGAGCACACACACACACACACACACACACACACACACACACACACACACACACACACACACACACACACACACACACAGTGACACACACGCACACACACACACACACACACACACACACACACACACACACACACACACACACAGGCAGACAAATGGGCAGACAGAGAAACGGACAGACAGACAGACACATACAAACACACAGAGGTGAACAAACAGACAGACAGACAAACAAACAGAAACAATAAAAACAAACAACACCACAAACACAACATCCAACAGCATTCTACAGTTCACTAACTCAGAAAATCAACAAAAAAGCAACAAACATCAACTTCACTGTTATACAAAGTATTTCCTTTAAAAAGCCACAAAAGACCATTACCTGTGAATAAACGCCCCCCTTACACATGTGAGACATCACATACCTGGTATACCCTACACATGCTCGATACACAACGAAAACATGTCCAACAAACCAAATTTGTATACAGAAACAATTTGAAAGAATTTCAATATCTTTTTTGCTTGACGTGTCAACAACAGACAAACGAGATCCGAATACCATGCAGATAAATGCCGAGCGCACACACAGACGAGCAATACAAAACACTGAAATCATATGCTAGTGTGGCACTGGATGAAGGATGGCCTTATACACAAGCTGAAGGTCTTTCATACACATAAGGGTAAACATTGTGGCATTTTGAGGTGACATGATATTCAAAGATGTGGCTGGTAAATGTATGTACATCTCGGCTTACTTTCTGTTCAGCTAGTGCTTGCCCGGCTGCTTCTTGTGCCTGTCGAGCGGCTTCCTCTGCAGCAGCGGCCTCGGCTTCTGTCTACAACAGCCAACATAACACACCAGATCAACAATGTGTACATGTACACACACACACACACACACACACACACACACACACACACACACACACACACACACACACACATCACAGACATGCACCATACCTAATGTAACATGCAACAATAACTACAAACAAACTATTGATAACAACTAATTTTTAGTATAGAAAAATATTTTAATAAGATAGTGGCTGTTAGACATTGCTATGTCATGCAACACATGAGGCAAACATGCCGTAAAGTACCTTTTAATGTGCTCTTTAGTAATTCACCTCCTCAGTAATTCGCCCCTCAGTAAATTTTGTCCCTCGGTAACTCAACTCTCAGAGATATACAGCAATAAGCCCCCGGTGATCCACCCACAACCTGAGCAATATGCCCCTCAGCAAATCTTGCCCTCTTTGACCCTCTGCGATCTGCTGCACCCTTGGCAATCCGTCAAACCCTTGACCATCCATCGTCCCTCACTGATCCTCTTGCTCCTCACTGATTCTCTCACCCTCACTTATTCACCCCTCTCTAAATCTCCCCCTCACTAACTAAATCACCTTCTCACTAATTCAGCCCCCCACCCCTATAGTGATGCAGCCTTTAGTATTTTGCCACTTAGTAAATCACCCCCTTAGTAAACTGTATAGTGCCATCTGTGCCTGAAATTATTTTCGAAGACTTCCAGTAATTTAAAGAACCTTAGACATCGCAATACCCAAGCTCTGCTCACGGGAGGCTACACTTACTCCAATTTTGTGTTAACGTATGTTACACATTGTCTTCTCAGCGATTTCAATGTGCCATGAGAGTGACACTACACTACTACCTCACAGTAGCAAAATTCCTGATTGACGTCTTGGTCCTCAAGTTATTCTAGAGAATCCGACTCTTTCAAAGACAACACCACATCTAACTTGCTGACTGCACACCCACTAATGTGTTACGGTCTGGGTGTCCAAGGCTACCAGGCAAAAGGCACCCTCAATGAAGTACAAGACGTTCACACATCATTCTAACCCTCACTTATCAATACATGCCCTTCTGTCTGTAAGATAACACAATAGATTATGTAGTTTTGTTCCCTTATTTTCTTACCTCTGCTTGTGTCTCTGCATCTCGCATGGCCTTTGCCTCTTCCACTGCACGTCTTGCTTCTTCTACTGCATGCTGAGCATCTGTGGCTTCTTCTTCCACCTGATGAGTAGCGGCTTCTCGCTCAGCAACAGTTTCATTTGTGTGCCTCACTGCAACACCGATTGTCTCATGTTCCTAAGACAAAAACCATACAAGTTAGTTAGCAGAATTTCATAAATATATTTATGATATCATGACAGACAAACACACAAACAGACAAACAGACAGACAGACAGACACAGACAGACAGATACACAAGCTTTGCTTGTACACTGTAGCTTTTTAAGTGTAGTCCTCATTTTGTTTTACACGAGTTTCAATTTTAGCTTAGTTTAGTTGATGAACACTACTAGTAGTTGGACAGTATATAGTCCCCTGCACTGCAAAATGTATCATAGATAAAAGTTCAAATATATGTGATTGACAGACAGAGAGACAGACAAATAGACAGACAGACAGACAGACACACAAGCACGCACACATACACACACACACACACACACACACACACACACAAATAGACGACTAATTGGCACAATCGTAACTTCCTATAAATCATAAACTAAAGTCCGTTTCACAATTAAAGTCACCTCTGCCTTTGGGGAGTGGCTTAGGATACCTAACACCATATAATGTACCAAATGGCCTATTGTTGTAGTGGTGTCTCATTACCGCTTTTCCAATACCTTGCCAGTAAACTACACAGAACAAAGCCAACGATGCAGTAGGAAGCAATAGAGAGTGTAGTGGCTGTACCTAGCATGCAGATTACATTCTCAAGCTGTTTCTAGTTACTAGTCTAGGGGCGCGTTTCCACTAGTGCCTAAACCGGTTTAACAAGTGGTTTAAGCTAAACTGGTTTAAGAATTGACCTGTTTCCACCTGCACTAAACCAGTTATATGTTAAACCTAAACCTATTTCTTAAACCTACTTCGAAGTAGATTTAGTAAAGTAGTTTAGGTTTAACTGTCACGTGACAGTAGCGCGCTTGTTTCGATGGCTTCTGACAATGTCGTTTTGATGATATTGGCTATTTTGCTGGCATAGGATTGCCTTAAAAGATGTAAGGGTCGTTAAAAAGGGGAAAGAAATCAGTAGCTACGGAGAAAGACAAGACGGTGTCTTTGGTCATCGTCATGCAAATTCCTACTAGCAGATGCTGAATCAGTGAAAACCAACAGTTGCCCTAACTCAGCGACAAAGCAGCCCCATACTTCAAAATAAGGCGTTCCTAGACTGTTTGTTTTGCACATCCCGGATGTGCAAGTTCCTAGTGGAAACAGCGCCTTCTTGAACTGGTTTACTTCTTAATTAAACCCATTTAAGCTAAACTAGTTTAAGGTGCAGCTAGTGGAAACACGGCCTAGGGTTACGCGTCAGCAGCCCACTTTTGACTGTAACTGGTGAGGTGACTTTAATTCTGAAACGGACTTTAGTTACTCTTGCGATTTACTTGCTGCTTAAACCTTCGTCTGTCCTCGTGTGCTTGCCGCTTGTCCCTCTCAGTTTCAGCATCCAACTGCTCCATGCAAGCTTTCTAAAATGCCAGTAATATATTACACTGCAGTAGACCAATACAAGATGAGTTTGCCCTTGCAATTTCTATTTGTGCATCTGACTTTCAATCTGTGATGTCACATGTTTCCATCATGGATGCATCAAACAGCACTTGCCATACACAATCTGCCTGTCTGTCACATTCCTGCTGTTTACTAAATGTCTGTATTGAAGCATACAAAGAACTAACGCAATGTGCTCTGTCCTCTTCTTCACGTCTACAATAGTCTTCTCTTTCACGAGTTCTAGACACGTGAAATGTCACAGATAAGCAACACGTAGTGTGCACACACACACACACACACACACACACACACACACACACACACACACACACACACACACACACACACACACACACACACAACCTACTTCTGTTCATCAATTGATCGTTCACGTTCAGCTTTCTCTCTCCACGAAGTTGTCTCTCTTGCCTACCAAACCAAGCAATCACTGACTGCACAAAATTTACCACAATCCCACCCATCACACAGACCTCCCTCTCTTTGATTTCACTGTCTGCTTCTTTTCTTCCTCAATTTTTACCTAACGTTCCTCTTGAACGCGCTGCTTCTCAAGTTTCTATTAACAAAGCAAGAAAACTACACACAGACAAACAGACAGATGGACAGACAGACAGACAGACAGACAGACAAACAGACAGACAGACAGAGAGCCAGGCAGACAAACAGAGACAAACTACATCAAAAGCAACTCAACCTCTTGGTCAGACCAAAACTTGTCTCGTTTGTTTGCATCAATATCAGCTCATACGTCGGCTTTCTTGCAAACCAAACCCTGCAAGCAACACACAAATCACTAATTGATTGCACACAAACAGTACAATACACATTGCACATTGACATTTTAACTAAAAGCCAAGCATCTAACAGAGACAAACTACAGATAACAAAATTAATTAATTAATATATTTACATTTAATTAATATATTTACATTTAATTAATATATTTACATATTATATAAATTATCAAAATTATTAATAAAATAAATTATTATATATTTATTACATTAATTAATATATCTGACTTCTTAAAATGTATTGCAAACTACCACAACCCACAGCCCATACCATTTAGTACAAATACAGCATACATACCACTGGACCGGATAGGTCCACTGGTATGGCCTTTTCCTTGTGGAAGCCATAACGAGCTCCAGACGATTTCGACACTTTCTTCAATACGACCTTCTCCAAGCATTGATGGCCACGTGAGCACCCTGAGAGAACCAAACCATCAAACACACAACAACATGCAATAAATATGCATGTAACACACAAACCCTTAGAAATCCGGCAATATCGTTGACATGATGTTGACAGACGCCTTTCCGTGATGTCGGTGCCGCCTCCCTAAACTATACAGAAAAACCCATTACGTAAATACACAACCAGTCAACAAACGACTAAAAGGTAGCAACTATTCATTGATATCAATATAATACAAATGTTCTTCATGGATGTATTTTTCAGTTTTGATCTTAGAAAACTTACCCAGTTGATAAGAACAAGCTTCGGCAGGTTGGTGTTCGGATCGGTCACTTTGCACCATCCGTATTGTATTTTACTGCCGCTAAACTCTTCGCCCAATTCCTCAATGCGCCCATCTGCAATGAAATGGATATAACGTTCATACATATTAATTAAACCACGCCCATACTTGCATGTCTACAGCAGAAACATTGCTACTGGTGTTACCAAACATTCAAGAATAATACCATAAGGGTTACATACTAATTAATATCAATTATAAAATTTAATACAATCGTTACTTAATTTTTAGACTAAATTTTAACGCATACATAATAATCCAATATATTATCCACTGCGCATGCGTAAACAGTTTTCCTGGCAAGTCGATTCCCTGCGTGCGTAAAAAGCTGACCTCCAGTCTCAATGACTTTTAGGTCGTTCGTCTGTTTGTCATAACCGAACAGCGCCCTGAAGACGAAGGCGAAAATGACGAAAAAACACATTTGACCAAAACAAGTTTGTGTTCGACGAATCGCTGATGACTTCTTCGTACGAGGACTTTATCTCGTTGCCAAATCGAGCAAAATTCATCGACATACTACAAACCCGCAGCACACACGCCCACATGCAATTCAGGAGTGCACGCGCGCTAGACATCCGGCTGAAACGGATGTGGCATCAAGACGTAACACATTTGAACCATCAATTGGGCAATGTTTGTTGAATTTAATGTTTTCAGTTTTAAGGGTGGGTGAGCAAAAATTATTGAAACAATCTCAAACCAGGCGGATTGATCTCATACATTTTAGGAAGGTACAGTAGTCGTGATACAGGGTATTGCTCCTACTACGACCCCTATCTGAAAAGAAAGATATAGAATGGCCCGTAAAAGCCAATGGCCTGTATACATTTAATTTGTTCTGTAAGCAATACAAATGGTTTGCAGTAATTATGCCAATAATCCTTAAGTACATGTGCATTACCTAAGCCCATCATCACTACCTACTACATGCCCAAATAAGCTCCTCCTTTAGACAGAATGTGTGACACTTGAAAAACAGCAATTTTGTCAATAACTTCTGACTATAGATATAGAAAGCTTACTTTCTACAGTCACGTAACTAATGATAAATTCCAAGCTTCTCCTTCACTGCACCGTCAATTGGATCTGGTAAATGTCTACACGCCTCCAACAGCAGATCATCCATCTTCTTCACATCACCAACTTGTTTGGTCTTTACTTGGATGATTGCAGACAATTTATCAGCAGGAGTCACTTTGTCATGACACAAAGCTTCAATCTGATCATGATTAAAGTCTAGTTTTAGTCCACATGAATACCATTGAGATGAACCACACCCAATAACAGCATTGAAAACTGCACTGGATGAAACTGGAGCTGATTGACTGATGGGTTGAATGACCAGCAGGTCGCCAAGACTTTCTACCATCAGCTCATTACCAACTACTTGTTTGACAGCAGCATCTGCTCCTTCTTCCTTTGCTTTTGCTTCCTTGATTTTCTCCTCAGAGTAGGTAGCGACATGTTTCAGTTCTTTGTGTTCCTCTAAATGCTTTCTGCTCAGATATTCAGTCTGATATTCAGTGCCCGGACTGTAGCTGTCTAACATATCTCTCCAAAGAGACATGACAGTGTCCAGCAGTGAAACACATTCTACTTCTGTTTGCTTGCCTCCACGACACACAAAGTCAACAGAACGAACAGGATCTATCATGGCCACCAAACACTCAATGAGATTATGAACTGTACTGCCTTGTGATAAGATCAGTCCATCCCTCCACAGCCTTGCTGCTTCTGGATCTAATGTTGTGCAAACTTTAGATTGAAACATGCAGAATGTAGATGGACTGAAGATGGTCGTCTGACTGCTGCAAACTTGACGTCGACCGACATACACTTTCTTATTCTCATCTTTCTGCCACATGACAGACAGATCATTAGGAGGCAAGAGAGCTGGAAACATGTACGTGTCGTCTCTGCCTTCCACTTTGAAGCAGATACCAAGAGATTTGTTGATAGCGAGAACTTTATCTGTGTTGAGTTGAACAGCAATCTTGTGATCTCTCAAGTAATGATCGATTGCCGTTTTCGCTTCTTCTTTTGTTACTGTGCCATCATTTCTCGGGGACCTGACACGCCACGTGAAATCCTCAGAAGCAACAATAGGACCGATGGCATATTGATGTAGACAAGCAGGATTGAGAGCAGCCACATCACCAACAACAGCAATCTAAACACAACACAACAATAATACAGTAAATGCAAACAAACACATGCATCCACACCCACACACAAACTCAATTAATCAGTAAACAGCTGCTAAAGTCCATTTCAGAATTATAGTCACCTCTGCTGTCACAACCAAAAGTGGGCAGCTGACGCGTAAACATAGAACTATACTGACATCATACATACTGGTATCATTCTGCTTTATGCAATTACACACACCCATCACATTTGTAGAATATATTACACCTGAGATAGGTAGAGATATGGCAAAATAATAACATAGAAGGTAATTAGATTTGTTATGTTATCCCAAATAGCTAGAAAAAGCTTGAGAATGTAATCTATACCCTACTGTCTGTTCCCACTTGGAAGTGAGTAATGAGGTTGAGGTCACACCACGTGCTCATTAGAGCACTAAGAGCTGCTCCAGTTATAACTTGTCCACACTTGCAACTGGATCACGATAAATCCAATCCACATCAGGAGGTGGTTTCGATCACGATCGGTTGAATTCAATTAGAAATAGTGGGCATTACACCTTCACATACACTACACGTGTAGTCAAAACATCTAACCCTCCTCATCGTCTTTGTTCTCACTCACCTTACGTTGCCGTATCAATGCTTTCCACAAGGAAAGAGCCGACACGTACACAACGGTCATCAGTCACGTGATACCAAAAATTAGGCGGACTGGTAGGTATCGTTTTCAAAGTGCAGTGTGGACACTCGCTACTCCAATTGGATCGCGATCAGCAGCAAATCGCAATCCATTCTGGTCTAGTGTGGACAGGGCTCTAGACCATGTTATGCCAATAATCTTAAATGGTTCCAGTTGCTCTGTGTTGGGGTGTCTGGATTCGCTGTACTGGACTACTGTACTGGACTATTGAACTCCAATACCTTTGCTGTCACTTTGCTTCTACAATGTCCGCTGCAAAGAATCAATGCACGCATTACCTAATTTCTAACTTAGCTACTAAAGACTATTTTAGAATGCGATCTTGGTCGAGTCAGACAATGTGAATGTTGTGCTGTCCAATCGAAGGATCTCCACTTAAAGTTTCTCTAGACACGGGCAGAAGTAGAAGTAGGATTCTACGTGCATGGTGTGCTGCCCTCGAGCCATCGACAATTAAGGATTGTTTCTTGTGCCTGGGGTACTTTACTCAGGCAAATACGCATGCTGTGTACGTATTTTTTGTGTATTTTACAGTACATCATGTACACTCGTAAGTAGATTCTTTGCAGTGGACATGGCAAAAACTGCAACAGTAATATTGGGGTACGACTGATTGGGGAACGATTGGAGTCCAGTAGTTCATTAGTCCAGTCCAGCAAATCCAGACACCCGATCCGTTGGTCCACCTGTTGTATCCTAATATGTCTTTCACATACAAAAGTTTGGTTTCCTCTGTAGGAAGGGCTTAGATAATTTGATACACAAATGTCAGACCTAGGAGTTTCTAACGATACCAAGATCATCAAGGAAGTCCAAAACACAGCGAAGATATTGAAGATTTATGGGGAACAGACACTAGGTACAGGCACTAATTAACGCTCTCTATCGCTTTCTACAGCAAGGTCGGCTTCAGTTTGATCAGGGTGTTCCATACAGCATGCAGTAATAAGAAACTTGAACTGTTACATAATACTGCATCAAGTACATTATAGGGTGACATCCTAGGCCATCCCCACCAAACCAAAAGTGACTTTAATTCTAAAACAAACTTTAGTCATCTCACCTCTCCTGATTGATCCAAGAAACCAACTACCTTTTCTACAACCTCCTTCTCTAGTCCTGGACATGCTTCTTGCTCAATCTTCTCCATGAGTGTTGCCGTCTCCATGAATGGATCTTCTTGTTTCTTACGAAGAGAAGGAAGCAACTTGGACACGACTGGCTGACAAAGACGAGGATACAGAGGAGCAGACTGTAACACAAACATCTGAATTAGCAAGTAAATAATTAACTAAACTTAGTCATATGATCACCTGCTGAAGCTCGTGCTTCAGATCACATAACAACTTCTTCAGTTGTTTCATTTCAGGAGATTTGCTCTGCCTGCAGTCGATAACCAAACATTCTTGAATGATGTTGATCTTGCCTTTGAACAGCTCACGAATGTAGTCGACCACACGCTGCAACACACGCTGACCATCATGATAATAATCTCCTCGACTGGCCATTATCAACACTGTAGGTATAAACTCTCCATCCAAACTGGATCTGAGAAATGAGAGCCAGTACTGAAGCTCATCTAGCAACTCCTCATCGCTGCACCGTCGTCTCTCCTTTCCTCTCACTAGACTCACTAGCAAGATGAAGAACGAGTTGGATGCAGAGAAGAAGAGGCCATGGGTTTTGTGGAACTGCTTTTGACCTGCGTGGTCCCACAGCGAAACGAGACCCACTCCTGGAATATAGGCTATCATCACGTTGATACCAATCGTGCGTTCCTCTTCACAATACGGGTCGTCTGCTTTATTCTCGTTTGTGAAAATTCGTTTGAACCATCTTCGTTTGAGAGCCTTCTTGAGTGTCGTCTTTCCTGCTCCTTCTGAACCGATGAAACACAACTTGATGATTTCTGGTCTCACTGTGCCCTCAGCAAACAGAACAGCATACTTCTGTTCATCCTGCCAATACAAACCATCCATTCTACACATACCACCATATCTCACTACATAAACGTCTCACTCTTGCTTTCTTCAGTCGTCTTCTCAGTTCACCATCAGCCAGTTGGTATGGTCTCTTACCATACTAAACATGAAACACACATATCAGATGTAACAATTTATACCTGAAGTTTGTATACAATGATGAAAAATGCTGCCACAGCTACAGTAAACTCCACATTAGCATCAACATCACAGTTGGCTTAGTCCAAAGGTTTTGAACAAACAGGTTGGCAAATAGCCATGGTAATCTAACCTAGATAATATGTACTGATGCTCCGGTTACACGAGCATGCATAGTGAGCCAAGACGAGAGAGGCCATTCTAGCCCCGCCATTCCAGTCAGTGTTTACACAACACACTGTAGAAGTGAGCCAATAATTTTAATGGGCACGTAGAAGTAAGCCAATGCGTGTCATTAACGTGCCTTAGTTACTTGAGATCGTCATAGCTCACGTTTGCAATGAACAGAAGCCAAGGTGCTGTGTTTTCTCTCTATGGATTTACAACAGTCATATGGAGAAATGCATAGAACATATATGAGACGTCGTACTATTCATACAAGACATAGGTCTATCGCCAGGTGATTGTTGCAGCAACAGAGTTCAAGACATTTGTATTGCACATCTTGGTTACTCCATAATCGGATAAGGCAAATAAGACAGAGTCTCCGTCTTGCTCCATGCCATTTTGTACCACATAAGCATGCACGGATAGTATTCCAGCACGCTATGTGTTTACACGTTGTACCTGTCATGAGCCAGACCTGGATATACTAAAAAATATCTTTCCTTCTTCGACGTCGCCCGCAATAAACGACACTCTCCGTGGGTACCGTCCGAGGTCAGGAACAGCCAGTGTAAATTTGGTGGAGATCTGACTCGCCATTCCTGACATATTCACGCGTGAGTGGAGGTGGGTTGGGGGAGGAAATCGCATTGTCGTGTGTGTGTGTGTGTGTGTGTGTGTGTGTGTGTGTGTGTGTGTGTGTGGTGTGTGTGTTAAACCCTGAAAGTGCTACAACTACTAACTCAATTGGCAGTCAAAAAAAGTCCAGAAGACAACAAGTTCACTTCTATCTGTCGTTTCAGCATGCGTGAGCCAATTCAGCAAAGGTCAGAAACGGGGCAGTGGAGATACGAGTGGCTTCACATACAGACAGGCAGGCAGACAAGCAGACAGCTCTCTTTAATTATAGATGCATAAAAGTGTTCTTGCATCCTCGTCAACCTCGCTGTACTGCATGCTGGTGTCCCGTGCTCAGACAGTACATAACCGTGCTGAGATTGTCCGAGCATGTGCAAATTAGAACTTGCATTCTTAGTGTGCCATGCAAGCATGCTGAAATTGCTCTGTGAGATATTCTCGCTTCCACAGCTGTAATTCAAGAACTTTGCTTGAAATCATGCATCCACGTCACAAAATAAGAAATTTGAGTGCACACACCTACCACAAGCACACAAACAGTCGCTGCGCATGTGCAGACTGTAAAATACAATCTCAGCATGCTACATTGGTTTAGTTTGCAAATAAGGTCAACCTACTGGTACACTTCAGCTATACTGGAATGCAGTAAAAGATTGTACTAAAAGTTGATTTTAAAATTACTGAAAATGGAGGTTCATCACAATTGGTATACAATGTAATATTTCAATAACACACATCTGTTAAGTTAAAGCAAACATTAAATGTTCATAACATCCCTCTGCCAGGTTCTACCAGCATTGAAACAGGTAGAGCTGGAAGTGTCTTCCAGAAAACATAGAGAAAAATGAAATGCCTATTCCAGTCTCAAGCAATTTCTATCAACGTCAGAAAAGCCACATTCCTAGAGTTACTGTAAATGTCCGACCCCCTTTCCATTACTCGACAAAACATGTTTGTTGAAAACATCAAAATTTTCAAATAGAAAATCTTATGTAAAGAGCAACTGAGAAACCTCAAGACCACAAAATGTGCCTCCTTGTGTCACCCAAAAAGCAACATGTAGATGTCATACTCACATATGGTTATGTCACTGTGTACCCACTCATGTTTATATTGAGACCACACTTGATGTATGACAATAGCACAATACATTCCTAGCCAACACAAGCTAGTGAGTTACATTGCATCTGTTCCTGACAACTGTGTGCTTTTACAATGCTCTTACAGTGGCTGCTTTTGTTGTTGAGTGTTGAAAATAGAAAAGATTTAGTGATACGTGCTTCAACTTTGTTGCTTCTAATTCATAGTCTTGACCAATACAATTATACAATAACTGCCTCTGCTGGAATGACAGCCCCACAGCAGTCTTACACAAAATGCACTTTACATTTTATTCACATTTCCATACATCTATTTTAAGACTTTACAACAATTTAAATCTCAATTGTTGGTAAATAGCACAATACCTAAGACAGCAAATAATATGCATATTTTGTAATACAAACAAATTGCTTTACCTCATTTCTAAGCAGACAAAACAGTTTAGTAAATACTTGATCAGTTTATACAACTTAACTTAATTAATTGTTGTTACACCTACCTAACATTTGATATTTGATTGTCACTACACCTACCTTGTCTGAAGCATCAGCATCTGCCTTGTTGGCCAAGAGAAACTCAACCACATCACGACTGTCATACTCAGCAGCATAGTGAAGTAAAGTTCGTCCCAACTGCATCAACAATACAATAAATGTCACAGAAATAATTCACAAATTCTATTTCTCACCTTATCCTTCTTTTCTGTTCCCAGCTTAACAATTGTTTTCATCACATCATCTCTCTTGTTCTCATATGCCCAATGCAACACAAGACGACGATGCTACACACACCACACACATTCATTTCATTCTCTCAACACAACTGACTGTCACACACCTCAACTGTAACATCTTCAACTCTTTGAGTTGCCAACAACAAATGACCAGCTGTTGACATGTGACCTCTATCCATAGCCCAATCAAATGCAGTCAAACCACACTGACCATATACAATGCATATTAGCAATGTGTTGTCCAACAAGCAATCAATGCAATACAACTGCCAGCAGACTATCCATCACTACTCATAATACAACACCATGTCTGCTAGTAAAACACTCATCTACATCTCCTGCTCCACCATACACACAATCAACACTTTCCAATATCAAATATCATTCACAACCACATTATTAAGCCACCATAATTGGGGTGAGACCCTTTCTATGTGTACTGTACTGAGTTGAGATGTGAGTGTTGGCCAAGTGAATGGAAATGACGTTGATTTTGAGCCAATTACAAACATGATGGTTTGTGATGTCTCAATTAGCCAGTCCCTCCCCTTTTCAACATCCAGAGGGTGGGAGAGGGTCTGCCAGGTACAGTTCCTTTAATCTTGTCGTGTTCCACTTCACCAATAAACGATGAATACTGTGGTGAGCTAAGAGATTGTCTATAGCAGTCAGGTGACGTTGGCTAATTACTGATGGGAAGTGGTAATAAGCACAGTTTTATATATGGCAATATGATAAAAAAGGCATTATTTGTGTGTGTGTGTGTGTGTGTGTGTGTGTGCGCGCGCGCGCGTGCGTGCACTAAAAATACTAACTCAATTGGCATAGAGACTCTGCAAACACACCAAGTTCAACCTTTTAAGAAGAACAGTGTCAGTCCAATCATTTGTTAGCTGCATGGCTTTCATTGCCTCCTCTTTTGCCTTATTGCCATTTGAGTGTGTGCAGGACGCTTCTTTCCATCAAAGCATCACAATGATTGCCTTACGATGACAGTTTAGCAAATACAAAAATACAAACGTATGCAGTGCATGATTGTATGAAAGGAAAAGAAAATGCAACCTTTTCAAGGACATTACCTTAATATGGAAACTTAGTAACTTGCTTAAAAACTAGATACTTACTCATCTTTCCTGGATGAAAAACAGGCTGCTCAGCTAGAAGAACAGTCTAATCGGCTGTTGGCTGCATGTGTTTCATCGAGCCCCTTTTCGAGGTTATGGTCAAGTAAACAAACACACTACACCTTTATATACATACATCTGTATTACATGGGCAATGCTGAAGGACTCTGCTAGTTTACGTTATTAATACATTCATTTTAAAACATAAATTCTCATACTCACACATCACCACATCAAACTGCATCACATACACTCACATCATCCTTCTGTCCAGCATCAGCATTTGATGATAAAAGGAAGTCGACCATTTTATCATCACCATTCATTGCTACCATCTTTAGAGCAGTGCTATCCTGCAATGACAATAATTGTGTTTAATTGTTTGTCTCTACTGTAATATCCATCCTATCACAAATCTCATCACATCATTTAAATCTCATTCTCTTCATTCATTCATTCACTCTCAACACTTACATATTCAGTAGTTTTGTTCACATCTGCCCCTCTCTTCACTAGCAGCTTACATACAGAATGGTAGCGTTTATCACAAGCTTCCACCAGTACAGGCCATCCCTACATTAGAGTGAGTTGTTGTAGACAACAATAAAATGAGTCACTCAATCAATAACATACATCACTACATGCATTTGCTGATGCTCCTAGATTCAACAATCTCTCAACCTCATCACCTTGGTTATTCCTTACAGCAACCACTAGTTGGTGATTCAACGTTCCGATGTCTCTCTCACTCATTCTAACATCACAGTAACACATCAATAACAATAAATCCTTCCAATTTCATTAACAAACGACAATTCACTCAACACGTGCTCTCAATCCAATCAGTACACAACCACATCAACCCTTTACTCACATCACAATCTAACAATCCATTTGCTTTAATCTCTAACATCCTACCAATCAACTCTATCATACTGGCTGTGTTCCCACTAGTAGGGTTTAGAACTGGATTTGCTACTGACCAATTACAATAATGAGGTCAGTTTACAACAGGAATGTGGGTTAGAGTAGACTAGCCTACGCCTTCAGAAATGTAGGGTTAGTGCTGGGTTTAGCGTTTGTCAAAACATTCCAGTTTATTCATACTGCGAATCACAGCAATGAATCAAAGAAGATTGCTCTATTTTGTGTTGGTCTGGCAGTTTTTTCTTGAGCAAATCGAATCCGCGGCACGACTTGCGGAATTCTGTAGTGAAAGACGTTGTCGCATCCGTAGATTCAGGCAACTGTTGCTGTTCTATCACACGCATTTGGTCCCTACACCTAGAGAAGGCACTCGAAGACGGAAAGTGGTTGGAAGACGTTTCAATTCTTGCGCGGGAATTCAATTGAGTAGCGTAGCTTGAGTACATGACACAATCAGTTGCAGTCTGCTAGAGCTTACACAGCTAATTAGAGGCAACTAGACGAGCTCAACATGTGAGAACACACCTTGCGCATGATAGCACAGCAAAACCCCACCCCAACCGTGAACACGGCCACTGTCTACAATACATCCTACAACCGCACTAGATTGCAAATGCACGATAGCATCACAAACACATCGAGACGTGAAAGTCTTAGCCAGTAGACGGATTTACAAACAAATAAGAGAAACCGTGATTGTGTGTCGCGCTCATCTCTTTTCCCTAACCTTCTCATACAAGATCAAACTGTCAGTCTTAGTAATTTATTGTGTGCTTGTGCGGTCGGCAAAGCTCTTTCGCACAAACGAGAAATTCAACGAGATCTTCTGCCGGGATACATCGACGAGTTGGCAGAAAGAAACGTTGCGCGTCTCACTCACCTCTACACCCACTCTCCGCTACGCGCACTTTCGTCGCCGCCGCCGCTACATGTTTGTGTCCGCCCGCTCACACAACCAAAAAATGAGCTTGTTGCTTGCACGCGCCGAATTTCATTGACAAACCTGATTGGCCCATTGGCATGTTCTCATTGGTCGTCGCTGATGACAGAATTGACAACTTGAGTGTTGACACGTAAATTGATCCCGCCCTAAAGGGCGTTGACACGTCATCACAAAAACACCGCTTCGCTTCACGCATGCATACACGTGTACGTGATGCCCTGATAACGACGTTTGATAGCGACTTGTAGTCTCGCTTAGCCAAACCCCTCCCCTTCATGTATCCCCGCCGGTAGATATCAAGAAGGGGAGGGGTTTGGCTACGCGAGATTAGCTAAGCGACTTGGCGTGCAGACATGCTTGCTTAGTTGCTCTGCAACTAGATGACACGTGCACTTGTGAGTACAGTAATGTATTCAACCAGGAGAATATAAATAGTGGAGCGTCCATCTACTACTAGTAGGCATGGGTGGGGTGATATCGTTGTGATGGTAACAGGCGGAGCCACTATCCTAATATGGTAATTTTGAGTTAGCGCTAGAACGACAGCTTTGACACTTTCGCTGCAAGACGCGCTTGCAAAACGAGACGTAGACGTTGACAGTAACATTCACATCAGTACAGCGCGCTAGCACTACTCAGCTAGACAGGAAAGTGGTAAATACGCATGTCCTTTCAAAAGCTGGCCTTGGTGAAGGGACCCGGCTTTCTTCTTGTTGTCAGGTCATTGTTCGAATTGATCAGCTTTCTTGCAGCTTTGTCTGGCCGCCATCTTCTCGACCTGACGCTAACTCTACCTATCATCGACAATCCGGGGAATGACGAAGGCGGGGAGAGACTGGCTCGAGTCTACGCTCCATCTTCTCTCTTTATGCTCCTGCTTTAATCTACCACCTCGCACGACGCCCCACACCCGTCTACTGTCTATTACAATACATCCTACAACCGCACTATATTGCAAATGCACGCTAGCATCACAAACACGTCGAGACGTAGTCTTAGTCACGTTTCACGTCACACAAATCCAGTAGACTGGTTTACAAGCAATTACGAGAAACCGTGATTGTGTGTCGCGCTCACCTCTCTTCCGTAGAAGTATCATCAAAACTGCTGCTATCTTCATACTCGTCCTCACTGTCAGTCATAGTAATTTCTTGTGTGCTTGTGCGGTCGGCACGAGATCTTCTCGACGAGTTGGCAGAAAGAAACGTTGCGCGTCTCACTCGAGCTCACCTCTATGTTTGTGTCCGCCCGCTCATACAACCAATTTCATTGGACAAACCTCCTGCGTTGCCATCGCGTGCAAGGTATGTGGTCTAATGTAGGCGTGACTGATTGGCATCTTCTCATTGGTCGTCGCTTGGTGGCAGAATTGACAACTTGAGTGTTGACACGTAAATTGATCCCGCCCTAAAGGGCGTTGACACGTCATCACAAAAACAACGCTGCGCCTCATACATGCATATGTGATGCCCATGATAACGACGTTTGATAGCGACTTGGAGTGCAGAGATAGCAGACATGCTTGCTTATTTGCTCTGCAACTAGACGACACGTACACTTGTGAGTACAGTAATGTATTCAACAAAACTCAATTCAACACTACACCTCCTACTCTCACGTCATCTAGACGCCTCACTATCACTCCATCTCTCCTCTAACTTACACATCTAGTCTGTCTGCTCGTTTGCAAACTCTGCCACTATTCAAACTGACGGCTGGGCTGCTGACTGCTTGCTTCTCTTGATCCACTGCATGACTTGTTGATGGACTAGACTCACAAACTGCGGCTTTGTGTAACTAGAAACATTAAGAGACAACCAACCTTTGTATTTAAGACAGACTCATCTACCTTACATTCATTTGAGAACTGACACTTGATGTCTCCCATAATACATTTCCAATACATTTAATTAACTTACTTTGCAGCATGTTGCATGCAAACCACACCAACATGCATGAACATCAATTCATAGCAATGACCAGTGCCACGTGAATAGTGATGACTGGAGCAAACTATCCAATGCAGTTCCCTACAAGAAACACATCACAATGATCTCAATAATGTGGTGTGTGTGTGTGTGTGTGTGTGTGTGTGTGTGTGTGTGTGTGTGTGTGTGTGTGTGTGTGTGTGTACTACACAAATACTACTAATTGCTACAATCCTGCATCACAATCGTATATTTCAATAAATCATAAACTAGTTACACTTGCGATTTACCTGCTGCTTAAACCTTCATCTTTCCTCATGTGCTAGCCACTTCTTGCTCTCAGTTTCAAGCATCCAACTGCTCCATGCGAGTTTTCTAAAATGCCAGCAATATATTACACTGCAGTAGACCAATACAAGACGAATTTGCCTTTGCAATTTCTATTTGTGCATCTGACTTTCAATCTACTTGCCTACATGTCACTTTCCTGTCTGTCTGTCTGTCTGCTAGACCTGCACATATTATGCTCATTCTATCTTGCATTATGCTATGCTGCAGTGCTCACCCAATTGTACAATTTTGCTCAAATTATGCTCACACAATTTGACACAACTTGGCTCAAGTGATTTGTTGGAAAGTAAAACAAAGTAAACTTACAACAAAACCAAACTACAAGTTTTGAAATGCCAACAAACTGGCTTGACATTCCAGCAAAAATATGCTTAACTGGTTTTTAATTAATGTTTGTTCTATTGTAACATCAATGCCATGTGTAATCTCCAAGTTCTCCGCCATATTAATATTGCTTTAGCAGACTAGCTAGCACTTACGTGATGATGTATTGCTTGTAAACCTTGCAATTATGCTCGCTTTATGCTCAATGCTTGTCAGTACCAATGATGCTAAATATAATGTCTGCATAATATGTGCAGGCCTACTGTCTGTCTGCCTGTCTGTCCGTCTGTAAACTATACTGTCTCTTCAGCTCAAAATTATCTACGACCACTAGGCCCATCTCTCCAGTGCTAACTTATCTACTGTACAATTGACTTTTGTATAAATCACCTAATGAGTATCTTGAGCATGCCATCCTATCTAATTTCCTTTGATATCACTTTCATTGCATCTCTGCAATGTCACTGCCAGTTGCCATCGCCAGTAAGTTTTGAAATCCATGCTGTTGATTTTTTCATTGTCATCTCTTTTGATCATTGGAATATCTGATGCAGAAACTGCTGTCCATCTTTACCCCAAATGTCCAAGTGGTCAAACACAAGGAGGACCACAGTAGGGTTAGAGTCACTTGGATGTTTTCTGAGCTGTACGTTTCCTTCTTCTTTTCCTCTCTTCTCAGAGCCGCTGATCCACTGCTTTGTGCTGTAAATAGAATGATGTCAGGACACCAGGGGTGAGCTATGGATACATCCAGCTCAATATTCAATTCAAATGCATTTTGAACGTTGATATCAGGTCTGGCTTGGAAGCTGCTATACTTTGTCTCGGGTCTATGATATGATTGAGATGGACGTGATTTAGACAGTCTGACCAAACTGATGGAATTATGGGTCCAAACTGGTCCACTCCTCCACCAATCTTGCATGTCATAAGATGGTAACCTTCATCATCCAGTGGTTTCCCACATTCACATGTATCAACTGAAGGAGGCAGTGGTATTGGGTGACCCAGCCTAACAAAAGCTGCCAAACAGAACAAATCAGAGAAAGTGCAAGCTGCTGTGAACTAGAAATGCAGTCCAGCCAGACTCCTCAACCTTTTCCTTGGAGAGACTTCAAACGAGCAGCATCTTTCATTGACGAGTTCTCAATCATGTGCAACACTTGCACTCTGACCAGTTTTCCTTACAGTCGATGTTGTAAGTTTTCGATGTCAGGTAGTAGATCCGTCACTGTCTGGCCTGGATTCAGTGACTTTTGCAACTTGTAACTGATAGTGTCTATTTGGGCATTCAATGAGATTGCTTGACTAAGCACTGTGTCTACCAGTCGCCTTAATCCTGAAAACCAACTTGGTAATACGTGCAAATATTGAAACCAGCCGACAACAAATGCAATTGGTGAGAGGTTTTGAATAGAAGTGAGCCCAAAACCACCATGCCTGATAGAAAGTATAGCTTGTGCCCATGACCTAGCAGTGATGTCATCTAGATATAAAAACTTGCTGAATGTCGAGTGTGTCTGTATATCGTGTATATTTGCTGGAGGTTGGAATTTATATAGAGGAACGGTTCTCACTAGATGACTTCATCAATGTGCGTGACTATGTCAGAGGAGCAACATTGCACTTTGTCTGTCTGTCTGTCTGTCTGTCCGTCTATCATCTGACTGTCTTCCTGTCTCTGTCTGTCTGTTTTTTGTCCATCATTTATCTTTGTGTGTCTATTTCTTTGTCTGTCTGTCTCTCTGTCCATCTCCCTGTGCAACTGTCTGTCCACCAGCCTTTCTACCTGTCTCTATCTCCACATGTTGTTAATGCCACAATCACCAATCACCACACAATACATACAAAAAACAACAACACAAATCCGTAATGTCACATAACGTTTCCATCAGACATGCATCACACAACACTTGCCAGTGTTCATGCACACTCCTGCATACGCAACCTGCCTGTCTGTCACATTCCTGCTGTTTACTAAACGTCTGTATTGAAGATAATGAAGCATACAAAGAACTAACGCAATGTGCTCTGTCTTCACGTCTACGATATTCTTCCCTGTCACGAGCTCTAGACATGTCAAATGTCACAGATAAGCAACACATAGAGCACACACACACACACACACACACACACACACACACACACACACACACACACACACACACACACACACACACACACACACCCCACTTCTGTGCATCAATTGCTTGTGCACGTTCAGCTTCCCTCTCTCCACGAAGTTGTCTCTCTCTTGCCTGCCAAACCAAGCAATCACTGACTGCACAAAAACTCCACAATCCCACCCATAACACAGACCTCCATCTGTTCGACTTCACCATCTCGCTTCTTTGCTTCCTCCTCTTGCCTTACGTTCCTCTTGAACACACTGCTTCTCAAGTTTCTATTAACAAAGTAAGAAAACTAACACACAAACAAACAGACAGACAGACAGATAGACAGACACACAAACAGACAAGCAGAAAGATCGACAAACACACACACACACACACACACACACACACACACACACACACACACACACACACACATGCGTGCACACACAGAGGCAGACAAACAGGCAGAAGGGCAGACAGAGAAACGGACACACAGACACACAGACAGACAGACAAACAGACAGACAGACAGACAGACAGACACATACAAACACGTTGAGGCAGACAAACAGACAAACAGACAGACAAATAAACAAACAGAAACAATAAAAACAAAAAACAGGCAAACAAACAAACAACACCACAAACACAACATCCAACAGCACTCTACAGTTCACTAACTCAGAAAATCAACAAAAATCAACAAAAATCAACAAAAATCAACATCACTGCTTTACAAAATATTTCCTTTAAAAAGCCACAAAAGACCATTACCCTAGAATAAACGTCCCCTTACACATGTGAGACATCACATACCTGGTATACCCTACACATGCTCGATACACACCGAAAACGTGTCCAACAAACCAAATTTGTAAACAGAAACAATTTGAAAGGATATCAAAATCTTTTTTGCTTGACGTGTCAACAACAGACAAACGAGATGCAAATACCATGAAGATAAATGCCAAGCGCACACACAGACGAGCAATACAAAACACTGAAATCATATGCTAGTGTGGCACTGGATGAAGGATGGCCTTATACACAAGCTGAAGGTTTTTCAAACACGTCAGGGTAAACATTGTGGCATTTTAAGGTGATATGATATACAAAGATGTGGCTGGTAAATGTATGTACATCTCGGCTTACTCTCTGTTCAGCTAGTGCTTGCTCGGCTTCTGCCTACAACAGCCAACATAACACACCAGATCAACAATATGTACATGCACACACACACACACACACACACACACACACACACACACACACACACACACACATCACAGACATGCACCACATCTAATGTGACATGCAACGATAACTACAAACAAACTATTGATAACAACTACTTTTTAGTATATAAAAATATTTTAATAAGATAGTGGCTGTTAGACATTGTTATGTCATTGGAACACATGAGGAAAACGTGCCGTAAAGTACCTATTTAATGTGCTCTTTAGTCATTCACCTCCTCAGTAATTCGCCCCTCAGTAAATTTTGTCCCTCGGTAACTCAACTCTCAGAGATATACAGCAATATGCCCCCAGCGATCCACCCACAACCTGAGCAATATGCCCCTCAGCAAATCTCGCCCTCTTTGACCCTCTGCGATCTGCTGCACCCTTGGCAATCCGTCACACCCTCGACGATCCATCGTCCCTCACTGATCCTCTTGCTCGTCACTGATTCTCTCACCCCTCACTTATTCACCCCTCACTGATTCACCCCTCACTGATTCACTCCTCTCTAAATCTCCCCTCACTAACTAAATCGCCTTCTCACTAATTCAGTCCCTCACTCCTATAGTGATGCAGCCTTTAGTATTTTGCCACTTAGTAAATCACCCCCTTCGTAAACTGCATAGTGCCATCTGTGCCTGAAATTATTTCTGAAGACGTCCAGTAATTTAAAGAACCTTAGACATCGCAATACCCAAGCTCTGCTCACAGGAGGCTACACTTACTCCAATTCTGTGTTAATGTATGTTACACATTGTCTTCTCAGCGATTTCAATGTGCCATGAGAGCGACACTACACAACTACCTCACTGTAGCAAAATTCCTGATTGACGTCTTGGTCCTCAAGTTATTCTAGAGAATCCGACTCTTTCGAAGACAACACCACATCTAACTTGCTGACTGCACACCCACTAACGTGTGTTACGGTCTGGGTGTCCAAGGCTACCAGGCAAAAGGCACACCTGATGAAGTACAAGACGTCTTGTTCACACATCATTCTAACCCTCACTTATCAATGCATGCCCTTCTGTATGTAAGATAACACAATAGATTATGTAGTTTTGTTCACATATTTTCTTACCTCTGCTTGTGCCTCTGCATCTCGCATGGCCCTTGCCTCTTCCACTGCATGTCTTGCTTCTTCTACTGCATGCTGAGCGTCTGCGGCTCTTCTTCCACCTGACAAGTAGCGACTTCTCGCTCAGCAACAGTTTCCTTTATGTGCCTCACTGCAGCACCGATTGTCTCACGTTCCTAAGACAAAAACCATACAAGTTAGCTAGCAGAATTTCATAAATATATTGATGATATCATGACAGACAAACACACAAACAGACAGACAGACAGACAGACAGACAAGCTTTTGTACACAGTAGCTTTTAAGTGTAGTCCTCATTTTGTTTTAGAATAGTTTCAATTTTAGCTTAGTTTAGTTGATGAACACTACTAGTAGTTGGACAGTACATAGTCATTGCAAAATGTATTGCAAAATGTATCATAGATAAAAGTTCAAATATATGTGATTGACAGACAGACAGACACACAAATAGACAGACAGACAGACAGACAGAAAGACAGACAGAAAGGCAGACAGGCAGAAAGACAGACAGACAGACAGACAGACACACACACACACACACACACACACACACACACACACACACACACACGTGCACACACACACACACACGTGCACACACACACACACGTGCACACACACACACACACACACACACAAATAGACGACTAAGTGGCACAATCGTAACTTCCAATAAATCATAAACTAAACTCCGTTTCACAATTAAAGTCACCTCTGCCTTTGAGAAGTGGCTTAGGATACCTAACACCATATAATGTACCGGATGGCCTATTGTTGTAGTGGTGTCTCATTACCGCTCTTTCAATACCTTGCCAGTAAACTACACAGAAGAAAGCCGACGATGCTGTAGAAAGCGATAGAGAGTGTAGTGGCTGTACCTAGCATGCAGATTACATTCTCAAGCTGTTTCTAGTGACTAGTCTAGGGTTACACGTCAGCAGCCCACTTTTGACTGTAACTGGAGAGGTGACTTTAATTCTGAAAAAGACTTTAGTTACTCTTGCAATTTACCTGCTGCTTAAACCTTCGTCTGTCCTCGTCTGCTTGCCGCTTCTCTCTCTCGGTTTCAGCATCCAACTGCTCCATGCGAGCTTTCTAAAATGCCAGCAATATATTACACTGCAGTAGACCAATACAAGACGCAATTTGCCTTTGCAATTTCTATTTGTGCATCTGACTTTCAATTTGTGATGTCACATAACGTTTCCATGACAAATGCATCACACAACACTTGCCAGTGTACATGCACACTTCTGCATACACCATCTGCCTGTCTGCCACATTCCTGCTGTTTACTAAATGTCTGTATTGAAGATATTGAAGCATACAAAGAACTAACGTAATGTGCTCTGTCTTCTTCTTCACGTCTACGATAGTCTTCCCTTTCACGAGCTCTAGACACGTGAAATGTCACAGATAAGCAACACGTAGTGCGCGCGCGCGTGCACACACACACACACACACACACACACACACACAACCTACTTCTGTCCATCAATTGATCGTTCACGTTCAGCTTCCCTCTCTCCACAAAGTTGTCTCTCTTGCCTACCAAACCAAGCAATCACTGACTGCACAAAATTTACCACAATCCCACCCATCGCACAGACCTCCCTCTCTTTGATTTCACTGTCCGCTTCTTTTCTTCCTCAATTTTTACCTTACGTTCCTCTTGAACGCGCTGCTTCTCAAGTTTCTATTAACAAAGCAAGAAAACTACATACACAGACAGACAGACAGACAGGCAGACAGACAGGCAGACAGACAGAGACAAACTACATCAAAAGCAACTCAACCTCTTGGTCAGACCAAAACTTGTCTCGTTTGTTTGCATCAATATCAGCTCGTACGTCGGCTTTCTTGTAAACCAAACCCTGCAAGCAACACACAAATCACTAATTGATTGCAAATAAACAGTACAATACACATTGCACATTGACATTTTAACTAAAAGCTAAACATCTAACAGAGACAAACTACAGATAACAAAATTAATTAATTCATATATTTACATATTATATAAATTATCAAAATTATTAATAAAATAAATTATTATATATTTATTACATTAATTAATATATCTGACTTCTTAAAATGTATTGCAAACTACCACAACCCACAGTCCATCCCATTTAGTACAAATACAGCATACATACCACTGGACCGAATGGTTCCACTCGTCTGGCCTTTTCCTTGCGGAAGCCATAACAAGCTCCAGACGATTTCGACACTTTAAAAAATACGACCTTCTCCTCCACGTCGCCTTCATGACGAACATTGATGGTCACGTGAGCACACTGAGAGAACAAAACAATCACAAAACAACATGCAATAAATATGCATGTAACACACAAACCCTTAGAAATCCGGCAATATCGTTGACATGACGTTGACAGACGCCTTTCTGTGATGTCGGTGCCACCTCCCCAAACTATACAGAAAAACCGATTACATAAATACACAACCAGTCAACAAACGACTAAAAGGTAGCAACTATTCATTGATATAAATATAATATGAATGTCCCTCGTGGACGTGTTCTTCAGTTTTGATCTTAGAAAACTCACTCAGTTGATAAGAACAAGCTTCGGCAGGTTGGTGTTCGGATTGGTCACTTTGCACCATCCGTATTGTATTTTACTGCCACTAAACTCTTCGCCCAATTCCTCGATGCCCCCATCTGCAATGAAATGGATATAACTTTCATAGATATTAATTAAACCACGCCCATACTTGCATGTCTACAGCAGAAACATTGCTACTGGTGTTACCAAACATTCAAGAATAATACCATAAGGGTTACATACTAATTAATATCAATTTTATAAATTTTAATACATGTACAATCGTTTCTTAATTTTAAACTAAACTTTTAACGCGTACATAATAATCCAAAAAAAAGTATAAACTGCGCACGCGTACACAGTTTTCCTGTCAACTCGATTCCCTGCGAGGTTTACATGCATAAAAACTGACCTCCAGTCTCCATCACTTTTAGGTCGTTTGTCTGTTTGTCATAACCGAACAGCGCCCTGAAGACGAACGTGCAAATGACGAAAAAAACACATTCGACCGACGCATGCGCAACAGATGTCAGTTTGTGTCCGACGAATCGCTGATGACGTCTTCGTACGCGGACTTTAGCTCATTGCCAAATCGAGAGAAATTCACCGACGTACTACTCACTCGCAGCACACACGCCCACAAGTACAGCACGCGGGCTGGACTTCCGGCTGAAACGGATGTGGCACATGCACGCCCCATAATGACCTACTTGCTGTGTTAGATATCATGAGTTGATAGTTTTGGTTGTTCCTTACAAAGTATAGAGTGATGTGTCATTACAAAATTAAGACAACAGAGAGTATGAACTCAAATTATCATTCATTTGTCAGTCTGTGCTGATGGTAAGTTGATACAACTTGAGCATAACCACGTCTATTATCTACTTGTTACAATTTGCTGAGGGAAGACAAACAATCGTTCGACTGATCAATCTCATACAATTGACAAAATGTGTAATAATACTCTAAAGTGTTCAATAGAATGATTGAATCAATACAATAAATTGTTTCTACAGATCAGACATAGAAGACTATCTTAGCCTCTCACATAGCCTCCTGTGGGTACTCTGCTAAGATGACGACGTTTTGCTAAATAATGACAACACATCTTGTCAATATCAAACCATCTATTAGCATTCACATATGAGTTTACCTCTTAAATTCAACTTTCATTTCTTCACATACTGGTGTAGATATCTCATAACACATCCTCAACAAGTCCTCAGCCGTCTTGCTTCCTCCATCTTTAGTCCTTCGTGCTTCAATGAGAGCAAGCAATTTGCCAGTAGAATACGGTATATCAAATGTTTGTCTTCTGATCTCATCACTGTTGAGTCCCAATATGGTCAACCCAATCTCGTACCACTGGCCACTGCAGTGTTTAACAACAGCATCTCTTATAGACTTGAAATCAGGCATGTTTCCTACACACAAAACATGTCATGTGCTAGAGACACAGGAAATTAGAATCATGAGGATGGGTATTCTTGTGAAGCCAGACCGCTTCCCTCTAGCTATCTGTAAGGCAAGAAGATGTCCCCCCATTACAGATAGCAAAAAGAGAGTAGTGGACAACACAGTGCCTTTGATGGATACTAAAGCAATAGTTTGTATGTAGTAGCACAAATGAGTCAGTTGCTTGTACAACATGGTTTGTCTGCCTACTTTAGTGCTTCATATACTGATAAATTGTAATTATAGTCAATTGTCACAATCAGCAACTCCATGCTACTGTACACAACAAAATTGTCATGCAGTTACTAAATATGAGTGAACTGTTGACATTGGAATATCAAGTGTGTTGGTAATAAAATTCATATCAGTGTAGCATTATTACAATTATGTGTGGATGGAAAATCAAGTTACCTTGTTGAAATGTACGATCCAAGTGAGACGCTTCTACACCCAATTCCCTTAAAACATTTAGTTTCATATCAGCCGTCACAGTCACATTGCACTGTCCAGTCGCTGCTCTGCTGGATACGACCAGTAGGTCATTAAGACTTTCTACCATCAGCTCATCACCAACTACTTGTTTAACAGCAGCATGTGCTCCTTCTTCCTGTGCTTCGTTGATCTCCTTCTGAGAGTAGGTAACGACTTGTTTCAGTTGTTTGTGTTCCTCCAAATGCTTTCTGCTCAGATATTCAGTCTGATATTCAGTGCCTGGACTGTAGCTGTCTAACATATCTCTCCAAAGAGACATGACAGTGTCCAGCAGTAAAACACATTCTGCTTCTGTTTGCTTGCCTCCTCGACACACAAAGTCGACAGAACGAACAGGATCTATCATGGCCACCAAACACTCAATGAGATTATGAACTGTATTGCCTTGTGATAAGATCAGTCCATCCCTCCACAGCCTTGCCTTTTGATCCAAAGTAATGCAAACTTTAGATTGAAACATGCAGAATGTAGATGGACTGAAGATGGTCGTCTGACTGCTGCAAACTTGACGTCGACCGACATACACTTTCTTACTCTCATCTTTCTTCCACATGACAGACAGATCCTTAGGAGGCAAGAGAGCTGGAAACATGTACGTGTCGTCGCTGCCTTCCACTTTGACGCAGATACCAAGAGATTTGTTGATAGCAAGAACTTTATCTGTGTTGAGTTGAACAGCAATCTTGTGATCTCTCAAGTAATGATCGATTGCCGTTTTCACTTCTTCTCTTGTTACTGTGCCATCATTTCTCTTTGACTTGACATGCCACTTGAAATTCTCAGAAGCAACAATAGGACCGATGGCATATTGATGTAGACAAGCAGGATTGAGAGCAGCCACATCACCAACAACAGCAATCTAAACACAAATCATAACATTAGACAAAATGGACAAATGTTAATCACCCGGCGACAACTCCCCATCCCTAACAAAGCCTCTGTGTGCTACCATGACTCTCTGGGTAAGCACTGACAATCCACCTGGAGCTTGGCCAAAGCATCCTGGGCACCAGCTATGGTGCAGTTCTGCGACTGGACGCCAAGGACCACATGTACTCGTCTGCTGCAGAATATTATTTTGCCAAGCCAGAGGTCCCAGTACTCATTGATGCTCCTGAGTCGAGAGAGGCAATTGAGTGTACGTTCCTTGCCCAAAGAAGTAATGCTATACCTCGCGATCACACACACACACACACACACACACACACACACACACACACACACACACACACACACACACACACAGACAGACAGACAGACAGACAGACAGAGACAGAGACACAGAGACACAGACACACAGACACACAGACACACAGACACACAGACACACACACACACACACACACACACACACACACACACACACACACACACACAAATGGACAAAATGGATATGCCCTTTGGAAAGTACCGAAGATAGCAACCCCTGCCTATTTCTAGGTAGGGACCCCGGCGCTACTCGAAGTTTTAGGCCGCACTGACGAACCCCTTGATGCATGGCCAGAGCATCAAAGGGCACTAACTTTGGCACAGCCGCGGGACTGGACCTCATGTCCACAAGTACCCGTATATACTCTGTGATGTTCTGCTAAGCCAACGGTCTAGTCCATCTCCAGTCAAACACAAGGTACTCATTTACACTTCTGAGTCGAGAGAGGCAACTGTGTGTGAATTTCTTGCCCAAGAAAATTACGTCTGTACTTGTCCGTGAACATACGACCTCAACGGCATAGGGCCAGTTCTGACAATCCACATGCAGCTTGGCCAAAAGCACTGACTATGGCACAGCTTAGGGACTGAACGTCAAGGCCTACCTACACATAACCGTCTGCTGCATGATGTTCCTGCCAAGCCAGCTGTCATGTCCGCCCCAGTCACTGACGAGGTACTCATTTATACTCCTGAGTCGAGTAAGAAAATTATGTCTGTGCCTATCCTGTAGTTGAACCTGCAACCCAACACACACACACACACACACACACACACACACACACACACACACACACACACACACTGAATGACTAAACAGCTGCTAGTCATCTCACCTCTCCTGAATGATCCAGAAAATCAACTACCTTCTCTACAACCTCCTTCTCTTGTCCTGGACATGCTTCCTGCTCAATCATCTTCATAAGTGTTGCCGTCTCCATGAATGGATCTTCTTGCTTCTTACGAAGAGAAGGAAGCAACTTGGACACGACTGGCTGACAAAGACGAGGATACAGAGGAGCAGACTGTAACATAAATATCTGAATTAGCTAGCAAATAAGTCCAATAGAATTAGTTTTGGTCACCTCCTCAAGTTGCTGCTTAATGCCACTTAACAACTTCTTCAGTTGTTTCATTTCAGGAGATTTGCTCCTCCTGCAGTCGATAACCAAACATTCTTGAATGATGTTGATCTTGCCTTTGAACAGCTCACGAATGTAGTCGACCACACGCTGCAAGACACGCTGACCATCACGATAATAATCTCCTCGACTGGCCATTATCAACACTGTGGGTATAAACTCTCCATCCAAACTGGATCTGAGAAATGACAGCCAGTACTGAAGATCATGTAGCAACTCCTCATCGCTGAACCGTCGTCTCTCCTTTCCTCTCACTAGACTCACTAGCAAGATGAAGAACGAGTTGGATGCAGAGAAGAAGAGGCCATGGGTTTTGTGGAACTGCTTTTGACCTGCATGGTCCCACAGTGAGACCAGACCCACTCCTGGAATAAGGGCTATCATCACGTTGATACCAATCGTGCGTTCCTCTTCGCAATCCGGGTCGTCTGCTTGATTCTCGTTTGTGAAAATTCGTTTGAACCATCCTCGTTTGAGAGCCTCCATGAGTGTCGTCTTTCCTGCTCCTTCTGAACCGATGAAACACAACTTGATGATTTCTGGTCTCACTGTGCCCTCAGCAAACAGAACAGCATACTTCTGTTCATCCTGACAATACAAACCATCCATTCTACACATACCACCATATCTCACTACATAAACTTCTCACTCTTGCTTTCTTCAGTCGTCTTCTTAGTTCACCATCAGCCAGTTGGTATGGTCTCTTACCATCCTGACAACATAACACACACAAATAAGATAAGATGATCAAGTCAAATGTTTGAAGACAATACAAAATATGAATTACTACAGCTACACTAAATTCCACTTCCATTACAATTGATTTGGGCCACGAATTGGCAAAGAAAATGGTTGAGACATAATGTAAACTAGGCTAGAGATGCCACAATTTTATAGTTTTTCACTTCTTCACAAATATGTCGTTATTATGACAAGAAGACTAAAACGTGCTTGTTGACAACATTAAAGTTTGAATAAGTCCCTATTTGAAAAAGGCCTTTGACTCTCAATACCATGAAACCTAGACTCGTGCCCAGTCCTCCTCCGCGCTAGGTTGCTTACACCACGTGCGCTAGCTGTCACGTGTGTATAGGTCCATGTGGTTTCACACGTGTGGTTGGCTTAAGCACGGTGGAGGACTGGGACCATGCTTTGTCACGTGACAAACATGTTTGTAACGTGACCGAAATGGCGTGACGTGATTGGTAGATACTACTTCTATTTAGCATGATAGTTTCCGTAGGAGGGCTTTTGTAATGCACAATCACACAATTAGAAAGACTAAGTACACAACAATTATAGAGCCACTAAGCCATTACGTGTCGATAACTTGTTGACGGTGTTCATGTCCGTGAGATTGCGATTAGAGAAGGACTTTCGAGAAGAGCGGTCTCAATGGTAAGTACATGTGCATTCGCGCGCGCCTAAACCTTCTAGATATCTGTCGAGCCACACGTGTACGTGAAGGTAAAGCCTCTCTTTTTCAAAAGGCTGCGACGGGTCCTGATCCCTGTATCTGCCAGAGCACCGCGTTCAGGCGTCCCTGTTAGTTACGTCCAGCAGATTTTGTTGAACCAATTTCAAGCTAATATCAGTCACGTCGAGGTGGCTCGTATTGTGAGACAAGCTTTCCCGGAAGCTCGCCACAGGATGGACCATGCCACCAAAACATACGTCTACGATGGTATTGCCTTCGCACCAGTCTCTGTTGGAGCTATAGCACAGTCTACTGACGCTTCAGACTTGCGGAATCACCCCTCGCCTTATGCAAGTAAGATACGCATACGTAGAAGAGGTGTGCACGTGCAGAGTGCCTGTTTGACCTGTAGGAGTCACAAGGAGAAATCGACAAGATTCGAATCAAGCAAGCGGAACTTGTCCAACTCCAGCGAAGCAACATGTCTCAAGAGATTATGCGGAGACGCCAATCAATTGGCAATTAGTAGAAACGACTCTGTCGTCCGAGATGGAACGTTTGCGGGAGTCCGACTGCTGTTCTCTTGGTCGAGGGCCTGTTTCGTGGCAAGATTTACGCCGTTTTTCCGTGAAAGACATCGAAGACACGATGCGTCGTCAAAGCCCTCATTTGTTTGGCATCTTGCAAGCGCTGGTCAAAGGGAAAGCCGACGAGGAGGCTGACAGCACACGCCTGCAGGCTCTCATCACCGGCACTGTGGCACTGAAGTTTAGAGATCGCCAAAGCAGTGGGATGGCACTCCTAACAGCCTACATGCTTGTTGCTCGCGGTGCAGGAAAACAAGCAATTGCAGACCTCAACCATCTTGGCGTCTCACAATCGTATCAACAGGTTTGGCGACGTCTAAAGAACTTGGCGAATGATTACCAGGATGTACAGCAGCTCACGAAAGAAACACACATCTGGGTGTATGACAATCTGAATTTGTACAAAGGTGTGCGTCATGAAAGAAACGGTAAGTCAATTAATTAACTGGTGAATCTATAGCTGTCACACAGAACATTTACTTTACTGATTGTCATTCAATCACTTTTAATTTCTGGCCTAACTTATTTAATTAAAGTACTCCAATATTACAGCAAATTATTTTCAGAACTTATGACTGGAGGTGGAATGTGTACAGGCACAGCCATGTACACAGAAATTTAGTGTTGATTACTAAACAGATTGATCAATGGGCAGATGTAGAAATACAAGGCATGCATGGCCTAAGAGAGTATTATCTTATGTAACAACTTTGTATATATTATTTGTATAGCTAGGACTGACAGTCTGTTATGTAACTGCAGGTGTGTCAGCCACTATGTGGAACTTGACCACAAGACTAGTTATCAAAGTGAAAAACTCTCCTCCCAGTTGGGATGCTGGACCACAGGTGTGTACACTGTAGTGTATACCAGAGAGATTCTGCTGTGGTCAACTCGATTGTCTCACACTAACCATGCTGTGTTTAATTGCAGAAAAAGCGGTCAGAGCTTCATAAAGAAGACTTACTTCCTAGTAAAGAAGATGACGAGACACTCATGCTTGACGCAGTGGAGTTTGTCATGGCATTCATGGTGGAGAAACTCGAATGCCTGTCCCACCTTAAGAGGGAGAAACGACATCACCCTAGAATTCCTTCCTCAAAGTCACAGATTGTGCCACTGGAAATCCTGGACATTGATGAGGCCTCCACTGACAACAACATTATGATCCTGGAACATTTTTATAGGGATACTAGAAAAGAGAAACCTGATATGCAGGTTTGTAATCCTATGCATTGTCAACGTGTTCAGATTTTATAAGGCTGTTTATGTTCTGTTCATTGCTTGTTTAATTAAGAGGTAATAATTTTGGCTTTGTGTTAATTTATTTACCTATGGACAATTTATGCGCAAATTTTGAATTTTAGGGGGCTTCCACCACTCTTAATACCTTATTTACGACTATAAATCAGAATACATTACCTCTGTGGGGCTTATAAGTTTTACAAGTGATAAGCTAAAATCTGAACATTAAATTTTGTCTTTTTCATTGTATAGTATCTATGTCAACCTTGTATTGGTTAACTTGAAAATAACCATTAGAGGAATGAATCTTTGACTTTTCACATTGCACTGCAAGCAGTTTGAATAATAGTTAATTATACTCATGCAAATCTGCAGGCAGCATGCTGTATGATCTCGAGCATAATGGCTGAACAATAGTGGTCCCATTCAAGCCTGTAATTAATGTTTTAGCAGCATCTAACAATTGAGAACATTTTGAGTCAGTTGGCATGCGTGGTAATTGTTTCAACTTGAAAGCATTGTTGTTAAGTTTGCGTTAGTTAGGTTTGAATCTGCTAGTAGTATTAGTGTTTATTAAATTAATAATTAATGCGCAGGAAAGTGGAAAGAAAGTGTGGTACTGTTAGTGACTAAAACTTTTGTCTAGGCTGTGGTTGGTGATCAGAAGACATGTAGTAATATTAGAGGGGCCAAACTGATGCGATCATTTGAGAAAGATCCTGAGCATAAGCTGCATTGGGCGTGTGAATGTCCTGGTGAGTGAGGAATTAACCGTCTTAAAGTTTAGACATGTGGTGCATCTCCCTGTTTAGGAGATTTCCACTTTGCTTGGGAATGTTTACGAGTTATTTTTATGACTACCTGGGGCTCTGAGAGAGACAGCGGCTCTCTCTGTCATTTAAAAGATATCAGTGGAAGAAGGCAGGTGGGACGAGATGTCAAAGTCTTTAATGTGGGAGATGAGTTTCTTCGACATGCATTTGAAGCTCATCTACTGGCAGCAATCACAAATCATTTCAACTTACATTCGCCTTCAGACAACATAGCTGACTCCACAAAGAAGACGCATTCATGGCTGCGGTGCAAGGCTGAAAAGATTGTCCAATGCTCTGTGCTCCCCTGCGAGTCTCCTTTGGTGCTCACCAAAGTTGATGAATTGTACATGTTGCATAGACGTTTATTGTATATGGGATTTCTTTATCTACGACTAAGGGACTCCATCAGACGAGAAGACGGTCCTAGAATTATTTCAGCGTGGAAGTACTGGCTTGTCATGTTTCTTGGGTCTGGGCGAAGGAATTATTCTACAGAGGCAGCAAACCTGTTAGCTAATTTGAAAGCTGACTGGTCACCATCCATGGCCTACATACAGACCTATAACAGGACAGTCAATATGACAGGCGAAAGCGGAGGAGGCAAGCCAATTGACCAAATGTTGGAGCATTACAACTTGTAAGTGGCATAGCTGCATAGCTGCATCATGCAGTCAGTTGTCAGTTATTCAGAATGTTGTGTATAGGATCATGAAGAATGCTATGTCATCAGCACCAACATTTTCGTTTGACCATGTCAAGGTCATATCTAGGACTGCCTTGTTTTTGATGGAAGCTGCTCACAAGGCAGGGACTGAGCTGTCATCAACACTAAGTCAAAGGGCTCATACAACACCCTCAGCTGAGAACGATGTTTTTTTTATGAGTGCAGCCATAAATGCCAGTGGGGTTGCAGCTCAAGTAGAAGGACGTAAAGGCAAAGTCACCAAGCCAGATCCAAGAGAGAAAGGACTTGAAAAGTTGGAGCAAGGATGGTTGAAGGCTTACTTAACTAGGTCATGTGACATTGACTCCGATCTATCTGAGGACTGTGACTCTCAGGCAGAATATGAGCTAGAGCCGGAAGTGCTTATAGAAGATGTGGAATGCTAGGGTCATTAGTAAATATAAAGGCAACAGCACCACCTTTCTAGTTGTTGTGTTGATTTTTATGTTGGGGCTGCATGCATATCGAGCGAGACCATCAGTGGTCGCTATAGTAGTTGCTCTTTTAGTAGGAGTGTGTTACAGCATGCAGTTGGGCTAATAGAGAGTGTTCAAAATTGCAGCCCATAACTGCATGTATTTCTATTTATTTTAATAGTGACGTTCTCACAGTGCATGCTATCTATACGTATGTACCGGCGATTACTGTGATACCGTACTCGCGGTAGTATTGGAACAGACGAAGTCTCGGAAATTATGCTACGAAATTCTTCTGTGTAATTACACAATTATTTCACTACTTCTATCTCTGGGCATGCGCGTCATTGGCTGCGGGTGGAGCAAGTTGCATGTCTCCAAGTGGCCTTCGCTTTGCGCTTGAATCAGTTGCTTGCTCCGATGTTAAGCTTCGTTTCATGCTCCTCTTGTGGCGTTTTTGTGGACTGTCAATGTAGTGTTCTTCGAGGGCGTTCCTAACGACAGAATGTATCTCAGAGGAGTAGCGTTGGTCCAAATTTGAGACAGCGGACAGGTCTTCTACTTCCAAAAAATTGCCACAATTGTCAACTATCTCCCTAATAGTTCGGTTTGTGACAATTGACTGGGGCCCCAAGAAGGCTCTGCCATTCCTTTCGAAGGTTCTCTCTCGCCATGAAGCCAGGGCCTCAAAGAGTATGCTCTTTTCTGCATCCGTCACCTGAAAATCGCAAACAGTTTCTTGGAGCAGCTACAGGAACTGACTGACTAAGAGTTACTCACGTCTCGCCGTTTGTGTTTTCTGGAACGGCGAGCTGAACATGTGCGGTGAGTCTGTTGTGGCACGATATAGCCATTTGGGTCTATGGTTACTTCTGTGCATCCTGTGCAGCATGGGCTGGATTCGCAACGGACAGGAATTTCTTCGGAGTCTAGGGCAGTCAGAAGGCCTCTTCTAATGCAGCCTCCTCCTAGGATGCTGTTGATGCGGATGTCCTTGGTCTTTTTTCTGAGTTCTTTGGGATGGAACACAATGGCTGCAGTTGACTTATGGCCATCTCTTCCTGCTCTTCCTATCATCTGCACCAGAGCAATGATTGCTAATGTTACCACATTAGAACTGCAACAACCTACTTGAAACCACTCTTCAATAGTAGATGGTAATCCCAAATTCACTACCATGTGAACATCAGGAATGTCAATGCCCTGCCAACAACACTTGGAGATCAATGTACTAGTCTACTTTACCCTATACTGTATGGAATGGGGACTTCTCACCATGCCAAAGCCAATTGTGGCTATTACCACCAAAATCTTGCCAGTTTTAAACTGCATTTCCACCTGCCTTCTGGTGTCAGCTCTGAGGCTGGAATGATGGAGGCCAACTTGCAAACCTCTTGATGATAGACATTGCCATAACTTTACTGCTTTCACTTTCCGCTGAACATAAACGATAGTTTTGGGGAAACTCTCAAGTGACGTTAACCCAAACAGCAAGGATAGAATGGCCTTCTGCAGGTAAAGGTCAATGTGATAATTACAATGTGCATGACCTTGCAGCTGACAATATAATGCAACAACCTGGCTCTGAGGTGTCTTCTTTGCATACAAAAAGATGTTGGGCCGATCCAGTGGGTATGAAACAAGCACTTTTCTGGTCATACAGAGAGACTGGCTAATCTCTCTCAGCATTTTGCTAGGTGCTGTAGCAGTCATTGCCATAACAGGACATTGGAGAAAACTCCTAAGTTTTCGCAATTCTTTGAATTGCGGTCGGAAGTTATTACCCCTATAACACATTATAAGGGTCATGTAAGCAATGGTCGAATACGTGTAATGGTACCAGTCACAGATGCAGTGTGCTTCATCCACAGCAATTAATCCAATTAAGTTATTGCACTGAGACTTGCTGAAACACTCCAGCCAGACCTTGCTAAGAGCAGTCTCAGGGGACATGAAGACTATAGAATGTGGGCCATTAATTAAGCTCATAGATGCATTGTAGGTACTTGAACTAAAGATATTTGAACTCACTGAATTTGTTACTGGTAATGTACTGAGCTGCTTGGCCAGCAGTCAGTGACCGAGACCTGAGTGGAATAGCAGCTGCAGGCACTTGTAATTGTTTTAGAGTTTCAACCTAATCATTAATCTGGTTAGCAAACTAGGATCGAACGTCTAGATATTTCTAATGCACCTGGTCATTCATCAGCGAATTCAAAGGACTGATGACAAGGCAACACTTCTCCAGCGCTAAGACTGGCAGTTGGTAACACAGGGACTTTCCACTGCCCGTAGTCATCCGAACGACAACGTCCTGGCCCTGCATGATGGCGACGGATGCTTCAAGCTGGCCTCTGCGCAGTGAAGGGTATCCATAGACCTCTCGCAGTACGCCACACAGCTTCTCAACGTGTCCCATTTGAAATTGGCGCTCAACTAGCTATGCGTAGGCGTGTGCTCTAGATTTGTGAAAGTAGCCAGCTGTACGAAATATGTCCGTCATGGGCTGCGTTATCCTACGCTATACTCTGCTAGCCGGCGCAGTTTTGCGAGGAGGATCGTGCATGTGCATGATGGCGTTGATTTGTGAGGCCAGGCGACTGACCGGTTGTAGGCAAGTTGTTAGGCTCTTGCTAATCTACCACCTGCTGTGTCGTTTAGCAGAGCCTCTGCAAACTATTAGAAATCTTAGCTGAGACCAGGGGGCTGAGCTAAATAACTTAATTAGACTCAAAGCATGTCACGTGACGAAGCATGGTCCCAGTCCTCCACCGTGCTTAAGCCAACCACACGTGTGAAACCACATGGACCTATACACACGTGACAGCTAGCGCACGTGGTGTAAGCAACCTAGCGCGGAGGAGGACTGGGCACGAGTCTACATGAAACCAACATCCTTGTGTCACCCAAAAAGCAACGTGTAGATGTCATACTCACATATGCTTGTGTCACTGTGTACCCACTCACGTTTATATTGAGACCACACTTGATGCCTGACAATAATAGCACAATACATTCCTAGCCAACACAAGCTAGTGAGTTACATTGTATCTGTTCCTGACAACTGTGTGCTTTTACAATGCTCTTAAGAGTGGCTGCTTTTCTTGTTGAGTGTTGAAAATAGAAAAGATTTAGTGATACGTGCTTCAACTTTGTTGCTTCTAATTCATAGCCTTGACCAATACAATTATACAATAACTGCCTCTGCTCGAACGACAGCCCCACAGCAGTCTTACACAAAATGCACTTTACATTTTATGGACATTTCCATACATCTATTTTAAGACTTTACAACAATTTAAATCTCAATTGTTGGTAAATAGCACAATACCTAAGACAGCAAATAATATGCATATTTTGTAATACAAACAAATTGCTTTACCTCATTTCTAAGCAGACAAAACAGTTTAGTAAATACTTGATTAGTTTATCCAACTTAACTTAATTGTTGCTACACCTACCTAACATTTGATATTTGATTGTCACTACACCTACCTTGTCTGAAGCATCAGCATCTGCCTTGTTGGCCAAGAGAAACTCAACCACATCACGACTGTCATACTGAGCAGCATAGTGCAGTAAAGTTCGTCCCGACTGCATCAACAATACAATAAATGTCACAGAAATAATTCACAAATTCTATTTCTCACGTCATCCTTCATTTCTGTTCCCAGTTTAACAATTGTTTTTATCACATCATCTCTCTTGTTCTCATATGCCCAATGCAACACACGAGGAAGACTCTATACACACCACACACTCACACACATTCATTTCATTCTCTCAACACAACTGACTGTCACACACCTTAACTGTAACATCTTCTACTCTTTGAGTTGCCAACACCAAACGACCAGCTGTTGACATGTGATCTCTTAACATAGCCCAATCAAATGCAGTCCTACCAAACTGACCATATACAATGAATATTAGCAATGTGTTAATTGTCCAACAAGCAATCAATGCAATACAACTGCCAGCAGACTATCCATCACTACTCATAACACAACACCATGTCTGCTAGTAAAACACTCATCTACATCTCCTGCTCCACCATACACACAATCAACACTTTCCAATATCAAATATCATTCACAACCACATTATTAAGCCACCATAACTGGGATGAGACCCTTTCTATGTGTACTCTACTGTGTTGAGATGTGTGTTGGTCAAGCGAATGGAAATGACGTTGATTTTGAGCCAATCACAAACGTGATGGTTTGTGATGTCTCAATGCAAGTGTAAGTGTAATAGCTGTATGGCCATCCAGGTTAGTCTCCCTTAGCCAGCCTCTCCCCTTTTTAACATCCAGACAGTGGGAGAGGGTCTGGTACAGTTCCTTTAATGTTGTCATGTTGCCACTTCACCAATAAACGATGAATACTGCTGTGAGCTAAGAGATTGTTTATAGCAGTTAGATGACCTTGGCTAATTACTGATGGGAAGGCTGTGGTATTCCAGAGCTCGTCATTTCAGCTTAAACAAAAATAAGCACAGTTTTATACATGACAATATGATAAAAAAGGCATTATTTGTGTGTGTGTGTGTGTGTGTGTGTGTGTGTGTGTGTGTGTGTGTGTGTGTGTGTGTGTGTGTGTGTGTGTGTGTGGTGCTGTAGCTCAATTGGTTAGAGTGCATTTGGAGAATGAAAACATCTGAGACTTTGCAGGGTTGCAGGTTCAAGTCACAGTGATGGCGATCTATGGCATAATTTCCTTAATTTCTTAAGCAAGAAACTTAAACACAATTGCTTCTCTCGAATCAGGAGTATAAATGAGTACCTGGTCATTGACTGGGGTGGACATGACTACTGTACAACACCGAGCAGCAGATGGGTACTTGTGGGACTTGATGTCCAGTCCCAGAGCTGCACTATTGTCAGTGCACCCAGCCAAGCTCCAGGTGGATTGTAGCGCTGACCCTAAGCCTCGATGTAGGCACGGGAAGCCCTGTCTCTTAAGGTCGACGTCGAATGACATGGAGAGATTGACATTTGTCCATTTGTGTGTGTGTGTGTGTGTGTGTGTGTGTGTGTGTGTGTGTGTGTGTGTGTGTTTGTGTGTGCAAGCTCGCGTGCGTGCGTGTGTGTATGTGCTAAAACTACTAACTCAATTGGTATAGACACTCTGCACACAGACTAATTTCACCCTTTTAAGAAGAACAGTGTCAGTCCAATCATTTGTTAGCTGCATGGCTTTCATTGCCTCCTCTTTTGCCTTATTGCCATTTGACTGTGTGCAGGCCGCTTCTTTCCATCAAAGCATCACAATGATTGCCTTAAGATGACAGTTTGCAGCAAATACAAAAATACAAACGTATGCAGTGCATGATTGTATGAAAGGAAAAGAAAATGCAACCTTTTCAAGGACATTACCTTAATATGGAAACTTAGTAACTTGCTTAAAAACTAGATACCTACTAATCTTTCCTGGATGAAAAACAGGCTGCTCAGCTAGAAGAACAGTCTAATCGGCTGTTGGCTGCATGTGTTTCATTGAGCCCCTTTTCGAGGTTATGGTCAAGTAAGCAAACACACTACACCTTTATATACATACATCTGTATTACATGGGCAATGCAGAAGGACTCTGCTAGTTTACGTTATTAATACATTCATTTTAAAACATAACTTCTCATACTCACACATCACCACATCAAACTGCATCACATACACTCACCCCATCCTTCTGTCCAGCATCAGCATTTGACGATAAAAGGAAGTTGACCATTTCATCATCACCATTCTCTGCTACCATCATTAGAGCAGTCTCACCCTGCAATGACAATAATTGTGTTTAATTGTTTGTCCCTACTGTAATATCCATCCTATCACAAATCTCATCACATCATTTAAATCTCATTCTCTTCATTCATTCATTCGCTCTCAACACTTACCCCAGAATAAGTTTTGTTCACATCTGCCCCTCTCTTCACTAGCAGCTTACATACAGAATAGAAACCATAGAAACAAGCATCCAACAATACAGGCCGTCCCTACATTAGAGTGAGTTGTTGTAAACAACAATAAAACGAGTCAATCAATCAATAACATACTGAATCACTACAAGCATTTGGTGAAGCTCCTAGACTCAACAATCTGTCAATCTCATCACCTTCGCTATTCCTTACAGCAACCTCTAGTTGGCGATTCAATGTTGTGATGCCTCTCTCACTCATTCTAACATCACAGTAACACATCAATAACAATAAATCCTTCCAATTTCATTAACAAACGACAATTCACTCAACACGTGCTCTCAATCCAATCAGTACACAACCACATCAACCCTTTACTCACATCACAATCTAACAATCCATTTGCTCTAATCTCTAACATCCCACCAATTAACTCTCTCATACTGGCTGTGTTCACACTAGTAGGGTTTAGAAATAAATGGGTTTGCTACTGACCAATTACAATAATGAGGTCAGTTTACAACAGGAATGTGAGTTACAGTAGGCTAGCCTACGCCTTCGGAAATATATGGATAGTGCTGGGTTTAGTGTTTGTCAAAACATTCCAGTTTATTCATACTGCATATCACAGCAATGAATCAAAGAAGATTGCTCTATTTTGTGTTGCTCTGGCAGTTTTTTCTTGAGCAAATCGAATCCGCAGCACGAATTGCGGAATTCTGTAGTAAAAGATGTTGTCACATCCGTAGATTCAGGCAACTGTTGCTGTTCTATCACATGCATTTGGTCCCTACACCTAGAGAAGGCACTCGAAGACGGAAAGTGGTTGAAAGACGTTTCAATTCTTGCACAGGAATTGAGTAGCGTAGCTTGAGTACATGACACAATCGGTTGCAGTCTGCTAGAGTTCACACAGCTAACTAGAGGCAACTGGATGAGCTCAACATGTGAGAACACACCTTGCGCATGATAGCACAGCAAAACCCGGGTTTGCTACTGTCTACAATACACCCTATAACCTCAAATTGCAAATGCACGATAGCATCACAAACACGTCAAGACGTGAAAGTCTTAGCCAGTAGACGGGTTTACAAGCAAATAAGAGAAACCGTGATCGTGAGTCGTGCTCATCTCTTTTCCCTAACCTTCTCATACAAGATCATACCGTCAGTCTTAGTAATTTCTTGTGTGCTTGTGCGGTCGGCAAAGCTCTTTCGCACAAACGAGAAATTCAACGAGATCTTCTACCGGGATATATCGACGAGTTGGCAGAAAGAAACGTTGCACGTCTCACTCACCTCTACACCCACTCTCCACTACATGCACTTTCGTCGCCGCTGCTGCTGCTGCTGCTGCATGTTTGTGTCCGCCCGCTCACACAACCACAAAATGAGCTTGTTGCTTGCACGTGCCGAACTTCATTGACAAACCTGCCCACAGTATGTATGAGTGATTGGCATGTTCTCATTGGCCGTCGCTGATGACAGAATTGACAACTCGAGTGTTGACACGTAAATTGATCCCGCCCTAAAGGGCACTGCCACGTCATCACAAAAACACTGCTTGGCTTCATGCATGCATACACGTGTCCGTGATGCCCTGCTAACAACGTTTGATAGCGACTTGGCGTGCAGACATGTTTGCTTATTTGCTCTGCAACTAGATGACACGTGCACTTGTGAGTACAGTAATGTATTCAACCAGGAGAATAGAAAGAGAGAAGATGGAGCGTCCATCTCATACTAGTAGGCATGGGTGGGGTGATATCGTTGTAATAGTAAGAGGCGAAGCCACTATCCTAATATGGTAACTTTGAGTTAGCGCTAGAACGACAGCTTTGACACTTTCGCTGCAAGACGCTTGCAAAACGAGACGTAGACGTTGACAGAAACATTCACATCAGTACAGCGCACTAGCAATACTCAGATAGACAGGAAAGTGGCAAAAAATACGCATGTCCTTTCAAAAGCTGGCCTTGGTGAAGGGACCACACTTTCTTCTTGTTGTCGGGTCATTGTTCAAATTAATCAGCTTTCTTGCAGCTTCCTCCGGCTGCCGTATTCTCGACCTGACGCTAACTCAAACTTCAGTTTGAGTTAGCATCCAAACATAAAGTTTCAAGCATCCAACTGCTCCATGCAAGTTTTGTAAAATACCGGAAGTATGAGCCTTTGCACATGCTCAACTTGCTGACAGTTCCAAGCGCTCGTTTGCTACTAAGAGTTCCAACAGTTCTGACAGTTCTGGTAGTTCCAGTTCTAGAACTGGAACTAGTATTCGAACGCACCCTAAATAGCCCAATCTGTTTCGTCCGTCCATAAAAATGTTTCCCAAAACTGAATAGGTTTGTCAACGTGTTGTTTGGCGTACTTTAATCGTATTTGTCAATGCTTTGTTGAGAGAAGTGGTTCATCCTTGCCACTCTTCCACACAAGCCAGTTTTGTTCAATGTTTTACAAACTGCATGTAGATACGTGCACATCAACTCTGGACACTTTATCAGATCCTAAGAGTCTTGGATGTCATGCACAAGTTGTTTTTGACTTCTTGGATGATGCGGCTCATAAATCTCTGAGTAATGTTAGCTGGCCCGCCAGCACAGTGAGCACCGAAGTCATTTTTAGTGGTCACCACTTGTACACGACTTGACAAATTGTGTCGACTGATGAATGCTCAAATGATTGGATATATATTCTTGTATCCCTCCTTGGTTTAATTTAATGATTAATTAACTTAATCACACTCGATAACCATCTGTTTGAGTCTCTCACTCGACCCCATTTTTGTGGCATAAATAAAATCGTTCCTACCAGCAATCATCTTCAGCAAGAATTACATTCATTCAACATCTATTGCTCAAACAATAAGAAAACTTGTAGGACAAAACTAGTACCAAAATGGAATCAAATTGCTAAAGACAAACTGGTCTAAATAAAATTTTATGAGGGATTCACAAACCTTTGCTTTCTTTGTATTTTGGGTTTGACTGAATTTCTAAACATTACAAAGAGTAAATTCAAAATCTGCTATTTTGTTTCATAGTGCAATCAAATCAAAGTCATTTTCTTGGTATGGATACTAATAAAAAGTCAGGAAAAGTAAAAAAGAATTTGTAAATGAGGTTCACAAACCTTCAAGTACCAATCCTGACTGTACATACGGGCACACCTGTGTACTATTATTCATCGTCTTTAGGCAAGCGACCACAAGCACGTCCGGTATGTCTCCTCCTCCATAACTCACCTGTATGAACCTTCACCCTCAACGCAACAACCTGGTTTACAAGCAAATAAGAGAAACCGTGATTGTGTGTCGCGCTCATCTCTTTTCCCTAACCTTCTCATACAAGATCAAACTGTCAGTCTTAGTAATTTCTTGTGTGCTTGTGCGGGGGGACAAAGCTCTTTCGCACAAACGAGAAATTCAACAAGATATTCTGCCGGGATACATCGACGAGTTGGCAGAAAGAAAACGTTGCGCGTCTCACTCACCTCTCTAGACAACCGCTCTCCTCTCATCAATCTGCCACAAGTTTTTCGAGCGCCCCGTCAGACAACCAATGAGGTCGGTCGCAGCTTCGCACGTGCTGACTTTCCTTCACAAACCTCCCGTCTTGCGTTGTTGCAAACTGCCACCTGCAAAAGAAGTGCACGCGCATGCCTAGCCTCGAACTTCCAGACTAGAGAGCGCGCGAACTCTAGTCTGGACCAAGTCGATACTAAAATGATTTCGGAAATAGCCTTTCTTAGCCAATCAGCTTCTCCAACCCGAATCTCGGTTGTAAATTCTGATTGGCTTAGCAATAATTGGTTATGCTAGGTGCACTAGCACCTGATTGCGCGCGTGTGAAATCCTCGAGGGCGGCTAAGTGTAGCCTTGTCCCCAGACTCTCTCGCGCTAGTCTTGTCCGGTGCCCGTATGACAATTCCAGGCGCGAGAGAGTCTGGGATCATCCCGCCTACTTCCTGCCATATCTCCTTTCTAAATGCTCACTAAGTGTTACCCCCAACGTCATCAAGTGTCCCGTAACTTCAAAATCAGATTAGCGTTAGTCTAATCCAATAAACGTATCACACGGGATGCTATGACCATTGTTTGGTGTTTGTGGCATATCCAGCACTTGCAGACAACTGAAGCATGTTGAAAAGGTAAGACTATGGAGTGTTGGTGACGGGTTTCGTGTAGGCTTGTAGTCTGAGATCTACAAGTGGCGGATCCGGAGTGATGACCTTCTACGTAGTTCACACGCGGCCATTAGCGTTTGTGCGCAGACTAGACTCTGTAGCAAAAAGCGCGCAATGGCAAGGGAAGGGGTTGATCTTGACATGAAACTACCGTCTACCCTTCGAGAAGTCTTCAAGTATGAAAACAAATACATCTTTTCGCGAAAGAATAGCCCTGGAAGCTTCAAGTTGACCCTCCAGACCGTAGTTTCACGTCAAGATCAACCCCTTCCCTTGCCATTGCGCGCTTTTTGCTACAGAGTCTAGTCTGCGCGCAAATGCTAATGGCCGCGTGTGAACTAGCTAGAAAGTCATCACTCCGCCAATTGTAAATCTCAGACTACAAGCCTACACGACACCCGTCACCAACACTCCATAGTCTTACCTTTTCAACATGCTTCAGTTGTCTGCAAGTGCTGGATATGCCACAAACACCAAACAATGGTCATAGCATCCCGTGTGATACGTTTATTGGATTAGACTAACGCTAATCTGATTTTGAAGTTACGGGACACTTGATGACGTTGGGGGTGACACTTAGTGAGCATTTAGAAAGGAGATATGGCAGGAAGTAGGCGGGATGATCCCAGACTCTCTCGCGCCTGGAATTGTCATACGGGCACCGGACAAGACTAGCGCGAGAGAGTCTGGGGACGAGGCTAGGCTAAGTGCACTCCAGAACAATGACAAGACTCTGCATGCCAGAACAATGATCAGACTGTGCACACGCACATCTTAGTTTTAGTTTCAGCTTCAGTTCTTTAATATTTTCAAGCTTGCGGTGAGAGGACATGCACAGCAGCGTCGCTAGACCATCACCTTTGACAACTGGTCGAGCGGTAGTCTCGCTAGTCGAGCGGTTAGACTAGCTAGCGGTCTGCCGAAGAATCAAAGAGTCGTCGTTTCATGCCGTCCACCAAGATATCGCCGCAAACACGGCAGACGTCTCTTCTTTGTTTGTGAGATCTCATGGCATTTACAAATGATATGTTGATCTAGGTAAAACGATCCTACGCTGTTAGACACCATTTACCATCGCTTTTGATAAATACTTCTGAAATCATTTTAGTATCGACTTGGTCCAGACTAGAGTTCGCGCGCTTCGCGCGCTCTCTGGTCTGGAAATTCGAGGCTAGCGCATGCCGTGAAGTTATTTCACTGACGTCAGTAATTGGAGTCTTCTCATTGGTCTACTAGTGATAGATATCAATATGTTATCTAAAGATTTCTCCTCGTGTGGCCAAACGCTGGGCACACATGAAAGGTCACTGAAAAGGTTTATTATCAGAATTTCGTGGACGAATGAAATATTTTGGCCTTATTCGCTTGATTTTTTGTCTGTCTGTGTTTGCAAGCTTAGTAAGTCTGTTTGTCTGTTGGTAATTGTGTTTGTTTGTTTGTTTGTTTGCTTGCTTGTTCGTTTGCTTGTCTGTGCATTCTTTGTTTATCAGTGTCTGTCTTTCTCTTTTGCTTCTGTTGGCTTGTTTTGTTTGTTTGTATGTTTGTTTTTATTTATCTGTTTATCTGTCTGTATGTTGGTTTGCTTATTTGTTCGTGTTTGTGTTTTAGTTTGTCTGTCTGTTTGCTTTGTTTGTCTTTCAGTATCTGTGCTTGTTTGTTAGTTTGCTGTGTGTGTGTGTGTGTGTGTGTGTGTGTGTGTGTGTGTGTGTCTGTGTGTGTGTGTGTGTGTGTGTGTGTGTGTGTGTGTGTGTGTGTGTGTGTTGTGTGTGGTGTGTGTGTGTGTGTGTGTGTGTGTGTGTGTGTGTGTGTGTGTGTGTGTGTGTGTGTGTGTGTGTTGTCTGGATTGTTGCAGATTGATACTTAATTTACTGTCTTGTCTGTTGAAGTAACGACAACTGAAGGATTAATTACTACAGAAACGAATGACTTGGAGCATGAGCACGTTGTACTTGAAAGATGGGTTTGTAGGGCTTTGTTGTTCTGTTGACAAATATTGATTTTATTTGTCTGTATGCATATGCCCACTCACCTTCCTGTCAATCCGTCTGTCTGTCCATCTGTACATCGTTTATCTCTGCTGTCTCTGCATGTAATCAGTGGTGACCATTAATAGTAGAATTAAGTTAAGCGACCGTTGATAATCTAAAACAGGAAACAGTTATATGTCGTTGTGCTTCCGTAGGTTTTCGGACTAGTCTCGCGTAGCCAGACCATCTCCGCCTACATCCTTCCGGCGAGAGATACCTAGATGTAGGCGGAGATGGTCTGGCTACGCGAAAAGTTTCGGACAGTGTTGGCACCTCTCCTTCTATCCGTTATCCTTATCTAGCTCTATCGGGATAGCTCCCAATCGAATACGCTCCCAATAGTACAAATTTCATTCTATACTAAAAGTAATTAATTAAAACCAAAAACCTGGCTTCATTGTCCATACTAGTCTCGCGTAGCCAGACCATCTCCGCCTACGTCAGGATCGCTACGCGAGACTAACGGCGAACGGAAAAATTAGAACGCAGCTTGACGAAGTCTCTCAGAAATACGGGACTTCAACAACAATTGATTAGTGACTAAACATACTGCCCGGATCAAGGAAGTTCTGTGATCAGAGTTCTTATTCTCTAATCATGCGCGGCAATGGCTGTGACAAGAAGGTTGGCGTTGAGAGTAGAACGTGCTGGCTGCTCACAGTGCTCACAGTGTCACTTGTAGTCAATGTCGTGTTCGCTGCTGTTTGCTATGTCACCATGAGAAATCAACAGAGCGACATTCTCGATCTGCAGAAGAAAATGGCAGAGCTGCAAGAGCAGCAGTCAGCAACAAGTGAGATGAAGCACGAGATAAGTGACATTTTATCAGTGAATGCAGCAGACAGAGAGAAGAGATCAGTATTGTCTTCCAATTCATCGTCTCGTGTAGCAGTCGATGTTGGGTCGGTGTTTGTATCAGCAATCAAAAGCATGTGTAAACCAGAAGGAGTTGTCTGCATCCCAGGAGCAAAAGGAGAAGGTGGACAAGCAGGCAGAGATGGGTTGCCGGGAGTAAATGGATTAGCAGGAAGAGATGGAAAGCCTGGCAGAGATGGACGTCCCGGTATTGATGGAAATCCTGGCAGTGATGGCACGCCAGGTAAAGATGGAGAACCCGGTGATGATGGTTTGCCGGGTCGAGACGGTTTGTCTGGTGCTACCGGCAGAGATGGTCCCATCGGTTTAAGCGGTCCACCTGGTAAGCCTGGAGCTAAGGGAATGGGATTGCCTGGAAAGCAAGGTCCAATAGGGATACCTGGTGTGAAGGGAGAGAAAGGAGAAAGGGGGGAGAAGGGAGGGAAAGGAGACATCGGAGGGCAAGGGATACAAGGGGTTAAAGGAATTCGGGGAGAAAAGGGAGAGCGAGGTGACAGAGGCGAACGAGGATATACTGGTTTTAAGGGAGAGATGGGAGAGACCGGCGAGAAAGGACTGCCAGGGGAGAAAGGTAATAGAGGGATACAAGGCGAGAAAGGAGAGACGAGTAAAGTAACATTACCAAGTCAGTGTAATAACTCGAACCATCAAGTTTTATCCAACAAGTGGAGAAAAGTTTCCTACACAAAAGCCGGTTTTCGTTGCGATGCAAAGACGACTGGATTTCAACCAGGATGGTACGTATTTGATGCTAGTATTGGAGGAAAAATGCCTCAGACGTGCCCACCAACTGGTCGTTGTGGAGCGTTTGCGCCGGGATGGCTGAAGGGATCTCACCCGACCGAATTCGGACAGACGAGTAAAGAAACGGTTTGTTTTCATTGGAATGAAAAGTGCTGTAACCTGCAGGTGACTGTCGATATCACCAACTGTGGAGGATTCTATGCATACAAGCTGCCTTATACGTCGAACGTGTGTTCTTCGGTGTATTGCGGGGATGCCTGACGTGACATGAGATTGATTCGTGTCGAATGTGACGAGAAGCTTGTGACGCTTCGTTGAACATGTGACTGTTCGTTGTTCTGCGTAAACGTGAATGGTTGACGACGTGATTTTCATTAGCTATTGCATGGCGTTGACGTTGTGACATCGAAGTCCAATACAAATGCATTACAAAAATGATCTCGAATGTGCAGACAATGATTACAGTACCAGTTATGTTTGTGTATGGTGGTTGCCCCATATATCACTGACCAACATATTTTATATTGATATAAACGACCCATCATTCTACGATGTATTTGACTGATATCCTATCTAGCAGTTGTATAGACCTATGTATTGCATCGAATTTCAATGCTTGAAGTGTAAGACTGTTGCCTTACTGTTAATAATAAATCATAAATTTTTTAACAAACTAAATATTAGTAAATAAACATTAAATAAAAATAATCATAACATAAATATTAATATAAAATAAAAATGTTATTTATATATTTTAGCTTGTTTGTTTAAACAGATTGATCCTTAGTAAAGTTTATTAATTAATTAATTAATTACGACATTTCACTCAACCTGTTTATTGGATGTCTAAGTTGTAGCAGCTTGTCCTTATGATGTCGCCATTTTGCAACGGATTTCATTGCAATAAACAAAATCTAGTAAATCTGGTTCACTGACGTACGATGGAAGTTGAGAAACTTGCTTCGATTCTCATCGTACAAAGCTGGAAATTGCCAACGTCTAAAAGCAGACAGTGTGACATCGTAAAAGCTAAGCCTGCAGTTCTATTGTAGAGAAATTAGCACCTCCCTCTTCCGGTAGTGTACATCTACTTTGTAGTCTGTTGTAATCTAAATACAAGTGTGTGTTCGTTTGGCCTTCGATCCTCGTGTCTCGAGAGCTTCGCACCCTACAATGCTTTGGCTACATCAGAAAACTTTCCTTTAGTTCCTACCATCGACCCAGTCTCACACAGAGTTGGTATTAGCCAGCCCCTCCCCTCGTCATTCCCCGGATTGGATTGTATCCGGGGAATGACGAGTGCGGAGCGAGTCTGCATTGTGTGGCGGGTGCCTAATTCATTAAGAATCTCTGCTTAGACTGATTCTTCACAATCTGTGACAATGTGCCTTGCTTAATTAATTAATTAATTAAGAACTATAGCTAAAGTGCTAAAACCTTGAGTCAATCTCGTCATCAAAAATCTTTCTCTCTTTTCCTTGTCATGCAAACGATATGCTGTCTTGATACCAGAAATGTCAATAAACTCATTGCAATGTACTTGTTTCCATCTACATGCACACAGACAACTCAATCCACTCAATCTAATTAAAATCAATAAATTTTACATTTGATAAAAAAATTAACTACCAACCAGTCCTTTGTTTTTAAACGTTCCAATAGCTGTGAGTCATTCATAATTGACATCACCGGCAGCACTGATTATCCAGCCATTTTCAAATAGTCTATCTTGATCAACAAAGTTGTGTCTGACACATTGTCAACATTTGTGAGCATATAATGTCTGGCCAGAAGTTCGTGTTGCCAATAAAACATGTTGACCGTTCAACTTGCAGACAACTTCACTAATAGCAAAATGTTGCATTCACTCTCCGTCAATTGTGTAGCAACAAAAATGAAAAAAATATTGTAAACACAGCAACCAGTTGCAATTCCAGTACAATGAGTCGTCACTCGTTGTTGTCAAAAATACAGTTGACAGAAAGAAGAGATCAGCATCGTTTCCCACCTCACCATCTCGACCAGGTCAATGTTTGTATTAGCAATGAAAAGCACGTGTGAACCAGAAGGAGCTGTCAGCAATCGTCCAATCACTCGACCATTCAATATTTCTTCCTTGACCACTGCACTTGAATTTGTCGAACCTTACGTAATTGTAGCTTTAAGTTAAGTATACTGTAGTGCTATTATAATATTGATATTAATTAAAAATGACATTCCATTAAAATTAAGTAAGTCATATCAATTGTCTCATACATCTAAAGTGTTATCTATTAGCGTTGCACGTGCCAAACACGTGCGACGGAGGAGTCTGTGGCAAGAAACAAAGTTTGCTGTGACTTGCAGCTGCCATAGACGTCTTGTCACCGTCACTTGTCCGTGTCGACTGAGGTCCCACATGATGAGGACACGTCTGATGCGGTGCTAGTAGAAATTTCCTGTCAGGAAGATGAAGAACTCTAGATCTAGCGGCGGCAAAATACGAGGATGTGCCTAAAATCTCTCATTGGTCTCAAGCTTCGCTCCAACTGGCAAGCCGCATAATCAACTAAACATTGCGTCAGCACGAGACCACGTGCAACCTGACGTCATGACATCGGCAAGTGCGTTAACGCAACGACGTCATAGTTGAGTTTACTAGTTGGACTGCATGCTGTCTGATTGGCGCGTCTGGTGAATTTCCGTTAAAGTGCGACACTTGTGCAGTCTGAATCAGTTGAGGTTGTAGACATTTCGACGATCACGAGCAACAGCACGTCCGCAGCTGATCACAAAGAGAAACGTTGGGTGAAAGATCCGACACGTTGGTTGCTTACGGCTTTACTGATTGCTAATATTGTTTTTGCTACAGTTGGTTATGTAGCAATTAGAAATCTGCAGAATGTTGTGGCAGATGTGCAGGAGGATCTATCTGCATGCAGTGAAGTGATGAATCAGATGAGTGGAATGTCATCAGAGAATGCATATGCGGCAGACAGAGAGAAGAGGTCAGATTTATCTCCTAGTTCATTATCTCGACTAGGAGATCTAGGCGATGTTGGGTCTATATCAGCAATCGATATCAAGAGCATGTGCTAACCAGAAGGAGCGGTCTGCATCCAGGGAGAGAAAGGAGAAGCTGGACAACCAGGAAGAGATGGGTTGCCAGGGAGAGATGGAATTGGACTGCCAGGAAGAGATGGAATTGGACTGCCTGGAAGGGATGGAAATCCTGGTAGGGATGGTGAACCTGGTGACCTTGGTTTACCAGGTAGAAATAGTTTGCCTGGAGATCCTGGCAAAGATGGCTCTGTGGGCTTACCTGGTAAGCCTGGAGCTAAGGGAATTGGATTGCCTGGAAAGCAAGGTCCAATAGGATACCTGGTGGGAAGGGAGAGAAAGGAGAGAGAGGGGAGAAGGGAAGGAAAGGACTCGTCTGAGGGCAAGGGGTTAAAGGAATTCAGGGAGAGAAGGGAGAGCAAGGGGACAGAGGTAAGTAGGAAATAGTGGTTTTAAGGGGGAGAAAGGAGAAAGGTGATGAAGGGATACAAGAAGAGAAAATAGAACCACTGTTACCACGTCAGTGTAATAAGACAAATCATAGCGTCTTGTCTGAGACGTGGAGGAAAGTTTCATTGAGTGTCTATAAGTTTGGAAAGCATTGCGATGGATTGCAACCAGGATGGTATGTATTTGCTGCTAGTATTGGGAGACAAATGCTCCAGACATGCCCACCAAAATGTCACTGTGGCACACATGTACTGGGATGGCTAAATGGATCTCATCCCACTGTAGTTGGACAGACCAGTAGAAACACGGTATGTTTTCACTACTACAGCTTCTGTGAGTGGCAGGTACCTGTTGATATCACCAACTGTGGAGGATTTTATGTGTACCACTTGTTCTCCAAAATGCCTAACTGTAATTTAGCGTACTGCAGCAATGCATGATGTGACATGCAGTCAATTGAATGTCAAATGTGATTGCGAAGCTTGTGATGGTTTTTGGATAAGTTAATGTCTACAGTTTATCAATAAAAATTAGAATAACTTGTGACTCAATTTTGTTGCCTCTAAGCTGCTGATGTTTGTGAAAATCAAATTTCAACACAAATTCTTTTCAACCAACACTTGCACATGCCGATAATGACCACATTGCAGGTGGTGTTTATGTATAGCCAAACCTGCCTTACTGGTCCTATTTCAAACCATTCATTTACTATTGATATTAAGTAGTTGTTACTGTACTGGCCTTGAGTGTGTGACAGTATATATTGCGTAGTCTGCAGTTGACTGTGGTGGGTTTGAACTCTGGGCTCTTGGTCTACTGACTACATCCCATCCAATATTTCCATCAACTTTACTCCAAGTGGCACATAGAACTGCTCTCAGCTTAATTGACTTGGCAGCCTTTTCTTCTCTCATTTTCTAGACAACACCATTCATCTCTAACACAGAAACTAAACACTAACAAATGTATTTGCTTGAATTAATTAAAATTAATCAAACACATTAATATTAATGTTCAATTTAGACAAAATTACTGAGTACTGTACATTTTTGGTCTATAATTATCATATAATACACTGGGAAATGAGACTGTCAATGTTGGACTGTAAAATCCAACTAATTATGCAATGTTAATATTAATTAAATATAGTATTAATAGAAACACATGGACCTAATGAACAAGTCTACACTCTAAATGATTAGTTTTTAATAGTAGACAAACGGTCACCATCAAAGTCATTCATTCTCACAATTGGTACTGCATGACAATGTAACAATTCATTGCTGCCATCGGATTCAGCTAGAGGCCCTATATACAGACTACTGTAGCTATATACTCTAGCTACTATACACAACATCTAATTAACAGCAACTATACATGCATATATAAAACACTCATGCAACAACTACGTACACACTATATATGATGTTGTGACAGTTTCTTCACAATATTCTCTACTGTCTATGTATACATGCCAGTCACATGTCTAGATATACTAACACAACAAAACCACGTGCCTATCTGATATCTCAAATTTGCACATCAATGTCAAAAGTGCTCAGTCTAACACACTTCTACGTACATGTACGCCAACTTGGCCAACTGGTGTATGTATTGCAAAATTTTCATGACAAGCAGATACATAACACTAGTAAGCGCATGCGCTGTATTCCAATTGTCCGTCCGTCCGTTCGTCTGTTGTCAATTCCACACACCACACTACTGTAACCCTAGCGCATGCGCGCTCTGGTTAATTAATTAAGGAAATACTCATCAATCTGCTGTACTCCAGTTGTCAATTGGTGTGAGTGTGCAAAAATTAATTGCTAATGGTCTACAATTAATTAATTAATTAATTAATTAATTAATTAACACTTGTAGATACTTCTGAGCCAATCTTGACATAAAAAATCTTTCTCTTTTCTTTGTCATGCAAATGACATGCTCTCTTGACACCAGAAATGGCAACAAACTCAGTTACACTGTACTTCCCATCTAGTCTAGTTGCATATATGATACACTCAATCCACTCAATCTGATTAAAAATTAATAAATTTTACACCTGATAATAAAATTAACTGCCAACCAGTCCTTTGTTTGAACATTCTGATAGCTGTCAATCACAAGTGACATCCAGCCATTGTCCAATAGTCTGTCTGTCATGAGCATAATGTCTGACCATAAACTTGTGTTGCCAATAAAACATGTTGACTGTCCACCCTACAGACAACTTCACTAATAGTAAAATGTTGCATTCACTCTCCATTAATTGTGTAGCAACAAAAACAAAGACGAGTGACATTCTTGTTAAACAATATAGTTGACAGAAAGAAGAGATCAGTATTGTTTCCCACCTCATCATCTCGACTAGAAGGTCAATGTTTGTACATCGACAATAAGAAGCACGCGTGAACCAGAAGGAGCTGTCAGCAATCATCCTTTCATTCGACTGTCATATTCCTTCCTTGATCACTGCACTAGAATCCAACCTTAATTAACAATTGTAGCTGTAAGTACACTGCAGTAGTATAAATTCCATTAAAATTAAGTGAGTCATATCAATTGCTTCATACGTATACAGTACATGGGGTGCATGTACAGTTATCTATTTGCACGTGCTTTTTTAGTGTTGCAAGTGCTTTAGTACGTGCGATGGATGTGTGTACGCTGAGTCTGCTACAAGAAACGAAGTTTGGTGTGACTTGCAGCTGCCGTAGCTCTCGTCACTAATCCGTGTTGACTGAGGTCCCACATGTGGACACGTCTGATCAGATGTGGTGTTACAGTAGAAATGGATTTTCCGTCAGGATTGAATTGTGGGAAGATGAAAAACTCTAGCGGCAGCAAATACAAGAAATCTCTCATTGGTCTCAAGCTTCGCTCCGGCCGGCAGGCTGCACATTGCCCTCGTGGTCACGAGACACGAAATCACGTGGCAACTTGTCGTACTGTAGTATAGTCTCGCGTAGCCAAACCCCTCCCCTTTTTATATCTACAGTTGAGATTGCAGACTTTTCGATGATCACGAGCAGCAGCACGTCTGAAGGCAAACGCTGGGTGGCAAACCCAACATGTTGGTTGCTTACAGCTTCACTGATTGCCAATGTTGTGATTGCTACAGTTGGTTATGTAGCAATTAGAAATTTGCAGAATGAGATGGCAGACGTGCAAGAGCATTTATCAGCAGCAAGTGAGATGAAGCATCAGATGAGTGATGTGTTGGTAGAAAATGCAGCAAACAGGGAGAAAAGATCGGCATTGTCTTCCACTTCATCATCTCGACTAGCAGTCGATGTTGGGTCAGTGTTTGTATCAGCAATCAAGAGTATGTGCAAACCAACAGGAGCTGTGTGCATCCCGGGAGGAAAAGGAGAAGCTGGACAATCAGGAAGAGATGGGTTGCCTGGAATAAATGGATTGCCTGGACGGGATGGAAAACCAGGCAGTGATGGCACGCCAGGTAAAGATGGAGAACCTGGTGACAATGGTTTGCCAGGTAGAGATGGTTTGTCTGGTGCTACTGGCAGAGATGGTCCTGTGGGTTTACGTGGTCCACCTGGTAAGCCTGGAGCTAAGGGAATGGGATTACCTGGAAAGCAAGGTCCAATAGGGATACCTGGTGGGAAGGGAGAGAAAGGAGAGAGAGGGGAGAAGGGAGGGAAAGGAGACATTGGAGGGCAAGGGATACAAGGGGTTAAAGGAATTCAGGGAGAAAAGGGAGAGCAAGGTGATAGAGGTGAACGAGGCTATACTGGTTATAAAGGAGGGAAAGGGGAAAGGGGGATGACCGGAGAGAAAGGAACGAGATGGGGAAAAGGTGGTAAAGGAGAGAAGGAAGAACTAGAATTACCGTTACCAAGTCAGTGTAATAAGGCAAATCATAGTGTCTTGTCTGAGACACGGAGGAAAGTTTCATCAAGTCAAGCTAAGTTTGGAGAGCATTGTGATAATAAATTGCAATCGGGATGGTATGTATTTGCTGCTAGTATTGGAGGACAAATGCCTGAGACATGCCCACCAACAAATCACTGTGGAACAGATGCACCAGGATGGCTAAAAGGAACTCATCCCACTGTAGTTGGACAGAGCAGTAGAAACACGGTATGTTTTCACTGGAATAACAACTGCTGTGCGTGGCAGGTAGCTGTTGATGTCACCAACTGTGGAGGATTTTATGTGTACAACTTGTTCGAAAAACCTCCTTGCCATTCAGTGTACTGTGGTGATGCATGATGTGACATGCAGTTAATTGAATGTCAGATGTGATGATTGCAAAGCTTGCCATGTTAGTTGGATAAGATAATGTCTACAGTTCATCATTCTATAAAGACCAGAATAATTTGAACTCAATTTTGTTGTTCTCTAAGCTGCTGATGTTTGTGAAAATCAAATTTCAACACAAATGCTTCACAACCAAACACATGCATGTGCAGACAATGACCACATTGCAGGTGGTGTTTATGTATAGCGAAACCTGCCTTACTGGTCACCTTTCTATCTCTAACCATTACGACACACATATTGATATTAAGTACTGTACTAGCCTTGAGTGTGTGACAGTCCATGATACAGTCTGCAATTGACCGTGGTGGGTTTGAGCTATAGCCTCTCAGTCTACTCTACCTACATCGTATCCAATGTTTCCATCAACTTTACTCCAAGTGACACATTGAATTACTCTCAACTTAAAGTATAACGATGATTCGCTACTACAGTACATGTAGTTACTAGAGTGAGACTGGTTTGGTTGTTTTCTTCCAAAATACATGTCGAATGAGTTGCTTTTATTCAATTTTGTGAGCTGCTGCTAACATGTAAGCAGAATTGCATATACATTCATGTATTTCTAGCCATCTACATAACTCAACAATGGATGCCTGGATATGAATAAATTCAACAAACATTCTAGTCACACAATTAGAAGATCCCAGTAGACGACTAGAGTAGAATTTGTTGTTCAATTCAGCTGCTTAACTTGGCAGCCTTCTCTTCTCTCATCTTCTTTACCACACCATTCAGCTCTAAAACAAACACCAGACAATGGCAACTACATTTACTTTAAAGTTAATCAAACACATTAAAACTTAACATGCAATTTAGGCAAAGTCACTCAGGGGTGCCCATCTGGCACTATACATGCAGTACCAAGACCAATTTCAGTGCCAGAGCAGTGGCCAAGATTGTAGTAATGCTTTGGCATGTACATTACCGATTATCAAGCACAGCATAGGTATGTCAATAGACAATATGTGTACGCCAAAGTGAAGAACGACTGACTCCTACTGGCCAAGCAAAAGGAGGTCTAGTGACTCTGGTCCTGAGATGCAGACAGCAGCCGTTGTACATCCTTACATACTTACCAGTCATACGTAGATAGTAGACACATACTTTACTAGTATGCGTGGGAGTGTCCCATGAGTCAAAGTGTGCTCAGTGCCAAGTACGTTTTGGTGCTGCAAATGCAGCCCCAGCAAATGCAGTGCCAACCATTCAAATTTGGCCACCCCTGTACACCATGGCCAGTGAACAAGGCAATGTTGGATCCTATATACAACTAATTGTGCACTGTACTAACATCTAAGCAACCATGGACATGAGCGGCACCAGACATGGACAAATCAACACTCAAGAACTTGTTTTCATACATGAACAAGATCCTGCCACTGTACGAGTCATTCATACCCACAATCGGTACAAGTACTTACCACGTATTACAATGTACTATGCACAACAATAGACTTCTCTGCTGTCAGATACTACATGAATGCCTTGCATGTACTGTATTTCTTCGATTAAACGCCTCCCTCGTTTAAACCCTGCAGCTGAGAGTACAAATAAATATAAACGCCGCCCTTGAATAAGCGCCCCATTTTAATGAAACCCAATATCTAGCTAGATCCATTGCTCTAAGTTTGAAGGAAACATCGGAGGCATACACGAATCAAACGTTTCTCTAGACTACAGGGATACCGTTGACGTCTCACTGTGTGAGAATGCGTACACCAGTATGGTAAGTGTTGTTCTTTTGAGACGATGTCAAACCTACAGTGTGTACACGTACAACGCCGCCCTCGAATAAACGCCGCAGTTGAAACACTAGCCAAAAATAATCGAAGAAATACGGTATGTGTATCTCAGCCTCGTAAGTATTGAGTTCATCCCACACCACTAGACGTCATTTACAAATTTCAAAACAACTTAAAGCAACCATGACCATACTACAAGTAGTTGCATACATCGTTTATGACAGTAACGTCTTCTGTCAACATATGTCAATGCAAACAACTTCGTCAAATAACATTCCACATATCATATTACCGCACATACAAGCGCATGCGCCTATACGTGGAATCGCGATCTTTCAGGGATAGGACAAGTTGATAGAGATAGAAGCACATGCGCATCTAAAGCCTGGTTCACAATATTGACACTGATGCTTAGATGAGCGTCAACATCAAAGACACCGGCTTGACGCAGGCGGCATCCTTTGATGTTGACGCTGATGCTGATGCTGGAATAGGATTTATTTCTATTCCAGCGCCAGCATCAGCGTCAATGTCGGTGTCAGCATCAATATTGTGAACGAGGCTTAAGTGAAGAACTGAAATTTGTCTGATTGAGTGTTGCATTGACTAGGATTATGTTCAGACTATCAAGCCTAAGTCCCAATCGTTACGTGATTGTGTGTACTATGGACTCCGACTGTAACTGGGTTACAGAGAGCTATTCTCAACTTTTCAAATTTAATAGTTTATTAATATTAACGTGCCCCCTTTAAAACAATGTGGGAAACACTGAGGCGCATGCGCGGTAATACAGTACATACACACAGTGTATGCCATAAAACTCACCTCTAATGTTGACATCACAAGTGGCAGAGCCATCTGGTTGTACTGTGTATGAAAACGCGTATCCGGTAGGAATCTCGATTGATGGAATCACTTCAGGTGTGAAGTCGGACAACACCATGACCAACGCACGAATAGAATTGCCGTGTGCCGAGATGAGGAGATGCTTGCCGGCCTTCAGATCGGGCAGTATCTTAGTCTCCCAGTAAGGCATGACACGATCTTTAGTGTCCTAAGGAAATAAATTGAGAGACTCAGCAACTAGCAGCAAAATCTTCGAATCATAGAAATGAGAAATTTGACTGCCAGTAAGACAGCACTTGGCTATTGTATTCTATAATCTGGTACACACTCAGACAGACAGCAAACTAACAAACAGATGTCAGTCTGCCAAAGCGCGATCTTGTCTAGTCGGAATTGTGAGAAATCTGATCCACGTCCAACGAAGTCTCTAATGCACGTGCTTGTTATATCATTAAAACACATGCAATCAATGCAACCATCTGTCTATGAGTTCATGTTTGGTTAGGACCTTTACTCGCTAACTCCAACCCTAACCTTAAAGCAAAATAGTCTTGATATCAATTGTCTTGTTGACTCGACCCAGTCTCACTCTGCCTCGATGTTCCTGGATTCTCTCGTCAGCATAGCAAAAGTGGTGTAAGACCGCCCACTGACGTCATCACTAATTGCCTACCATTATAGCACTTTACAGATCGATATCTATACGAAAGCTAACTTGCTACACCGTGGAGAGAGAATCCGGGAGTGACAACGGTGGAGCAAGACTGGACAGAGTTGCTGCCTGATTTATGGCTGGTGCCAAATTATGGCCCCAAAGTCACTTGATTAATATAAATAGTGATATCAGCAAACCGCCTAAGTCACCAAAACTCGAACAATCGGCTAAGTCAAGAAAAACTGTGACCTTATATCGCGATTGCAAAATGCTCCATATGTACAGCGTCAGCTGTTATCTGCAACCCTTACACTAAGTTAGCCATGAATGCCAAGTGTATAAGGCCCACTCCCACGCCAGGCATCACGATTCTAGAGCCCGGTGCCACCATTGACACCATCACCATAGTAACAGCATCCATGCTGGGTCGAGTATAATGTCATCTTGTGTCAGAAAGCCGTGATTGTGTTATAACTGCATTTGGCAGTAAACTGGCTGTGTGAGGTCGGACCGAGTCCAAGGTGGCAACAAGACCAGTCTGACGTTGCGATCCACTGTTGAGGGGAAACCGTATCAACAGAATAGTCCAAGACACGATTCATGTTGTCTGGAGTAAACAACAAGATCAAATGTAAAGAGACCAATTTTGTACAGACCGTCTCCATGGTAACGAAATTCTCAGACCCCCAAAAACTTTTTTTTTATTTCCACAAAATCAACAAAAAAAAATCCCTCGACCTTAAGCGACTCGCCGTTGGGTGGCTGCACGTCGTAACTCCTCCTCCACTTGTGCAGCTGCTCCTGACCATACTGCTTACCTATCTCCGCCTTGTTCAAGCCCTGAAGGTCACCATAGTGTCTTTCGTTCAACGCCTGATCCTCGAACCGCGGAAGGCTATCGAACCCGTGGCCGGACGCTCCTAGAGCCAACTTAGCCGTGTCGATCGCTCGACTCAGCACGGATGTGTAGAGAGTATCGAGTTTGACGTTTTTCAGTTGTTCGCCCGCTTCGAGAGCCTCCGCCTTGCCGCGATCGCTGAGACCAACGTCAGTCCAACCGGTAAAGCGATTCTGGAGGTTCCATTCCGATTCGCCGTGTCTCAAGAGCCACAGTTTCGCCATTGCTAGTGCAGAGCAGAAAAAACTGATTATACGGGTATCGATAAAAGCCATAGCAACGATAAGTTATTTGTCACGTGACCTAAATGTTTGATATGTATCATCGAATTTTTGACTTGAAGACTTCGTGTTGGATATTGGAGCAACGTTTCAAATTATAGGTTTGAGAAGCGTTTTGAGAAGTCTAGCGTGCGCTAAGTGGTCGTGTTCCTCATGTTGCAATGCAATTGGGAATCTGTTGGTGGATGTTTGGATGACGTCACTGAGTTGAGGTAGACTGTTGTAGCATATACATGCACTGTGTACCTTTTCGTCTATCTTTGTAAATCTTACACACGCTTATCTTTTTTCATTTGCTGTCCGGTCACTTTGAATGTCTAGGTTTGTTTGCTTAGTGGTCTGTCTCTATGGAATTTGGTCTGTCCGTTTATCTGTCAGTCTGTTTAGCAGTTGTTTGTCTGTTTGTTTGTGTGCCTCCCTTGGTTTGTGTGTCCGTGTGTGTCCGTGTGTGTGTGTGTGTGTGTGTGTGTGTGTGTGTGTGTGTGTGTGTGTGTGTGTGTGCGCGCGCGCGCGCATGTGTGTGTGTGTGTTTCTATGTATGTTTGTATGTCTGTCAAATAACATTTATTTCAAACATACATCTATAATACAATGCTAACAAGGTAACTATATAAAGTTCTGTAACTACGAGAGTTTACTAGGACTAGATTTCTGTGTGTGTGTGCGTGTGTGTGTGTGTGTGTGTGTGTGTGTGTGTGTGTGTGTGTGTGTGTGTGTGTGTGTGTGTGTGTGTGTGTGTGTGTGTGTCTGTTAATACATATATTCATAAATCATTACTACAACTCACACCAATGCTAATTACGTTACATAAAGTTCAGCAACCACAATCTGGTCGCCAGCAAGTAAACTGTCTGTCTGTCAGTCAGTCTGTCTGTCGATCTGATTTTATTGAACACATAATCTACTCACATCTCTAGCACTAAAGTAAGAAGACTACTGAGTTCATTTAGTGCAAATTGCTCTGATAGCCTTTATTGTAAGTGTCTGTCTCTCTGTCTATCTGTCTGTCTGTCTGTCTGTCTGTCTGTCTGTCTGTTTGTCTGTCTGTCTGTCTGTCTGTTTTTTGGTCTGTCCAATTCATATACAATATCAGTGCTAAAATAATAGTTTGTTATTTTGACCAAGAATGTCCTTATTACAGTAAAAGCTAGGCTGCCATCTGTCTGTCTGTGTGCCATTGATATATATGTACAAGTAAATTCATTTATTATATGCATCAGCATCTAATTGGCATCAGTAATCATTCTGTAATTCATTCCAGGTCTTCCGACAACCTACAAGAGCCACAATTCCATGACAACGACAGATGTGTTTGTCTTCAGACAGACGAAAACGATGATCAGCGTTCTTGTATTCTTTCTTTTAATCCAAGAGCTGTTGCATCTTATTCTCCTGAATCAAGCCAGATGAACACTTTGAACTGTTTGGTTGGATTCGCGATCATCAGTCAAGCGAGAGTCGTTGAAGTCCATTGTGAGACTGCAGGCTATTGTGGGACATCGAGAGGGAGTGTGGTAGAGAAGGGAGACGGTGGGGTGTATTACAAGGTTGAGTTTAGTCACGACACACCTATTACCTCGACTGTTACATTGAAGGTGAGGAGATGTACACACATGCACACACACACACACACTCACACACACACACACACACGCACACACACACACACACGCACACACATGCACGTATGCACCGACACACACACACACACACACACACACACACACACACACACACACACACAACACACACACACACACAAACAAACACAAACAAACACAAGCAAACACACACAAGCACACACAAGCACACACACCCTGACACACCCATGCACCCACACTCACACATCGTAATCTATAATTGTTATATTTCAGCTTATCTCATTTCCTGAGACTAACAAAGTGCTGATAAAACACATTGTCGTACTCACTCAACCTGTGACTGTTGAAAGCACAAGAACTAATGCATCTCATCAAGGACTCAACTTAGCATGTGTGAGATCTCTCATAACGTCAACCGGTCAGCCACTTGCACCACAAGCCGAACAACTGCTGAAATCAGTCGAAGAATATCAACAGGTTAGTCTCTTATCATTGCCAGTGACTTAATTAAGTTAACACAGCAGAGGTTGTGAAAGCTGTGCCTACTTTAGCGCATGTTAGATGTGGCCAACATTACTTAATTAATTAATTAATTTAATTTTAAATTAATTAATTAATAATTAATTTAAATAATTAATCTAAGATGCTAAACACAGAGGCGTCATAGTCTTGTTGTTTATCACGTTTGGTATGTACTACTCGGCATAGTCAGTTGTTTGAAGTGAGGAGAGAGGTTAAACACGAATGACAAACTGAAACGTTTGCAACTCACCTCAGGACGTTAGTGTGACACTGTCTCTCTGTGTTACATACAGTAGCTGAGCTAACACATACAGTAGTTGTACTGTAGGTAACATGAGACTATGACAATACAGTGTTTTCAAAGTTAGTCTGTAAGGCTGACCCTTCTAGACAGGTCTGATGTATACATTTGTACCTGACCCTTTCCTAGTCATTGAATTGAGAGAGTAAGCTGTTCATTGGAACGAGCATCACAAACACTAAAAATGGAGGCATTTGAGCATATTTCATAACATTTATTACTCGAGGCATGAAACGCTAGGGTACAGTAGCGCAGGCCAGTCACGTGACACATGACTACTGCATAACATGTGACTGCCACTCAATGTGTCCAGTCCCCTTCCCATGCTCTTTATTGGCTCTGACTAATTACATTCAAGCTGTTAGCAGCCGAGGGTTTGCACTTTAGTGCTTCATTCATCATCATCATCATCAAGCAGTCAGGCGACATAGCTGTGACTGCTCATGGCTTTGGCATGGCTTGATAAGCTTTCTCCATACTATAGGAAACTCTTGCCTTCGTCATTCACCATAGAACTGCTTGCACAATCATGACGTGAAACTAGCTTTTGTAATTGGCTAGTATCATGCACTTTCTCAGTGTACAACACTCATGCTGTCCAGTGGGCAAGGACAGGCCAAGACATGCTGGCATCAGTGTCATACTGCAGCGGCTGGTCGGATGCTAGGTTTGTTAATTAATCTCCGCCCTTGGGTGATGCCACAGGTCACCACCTGGGAGTGGTCCATCACAGATTTTTTATTTCGTTCTGCAGGATGCCCAGACTCACCCTCCACACCAGAAGAATCTGGCGGGGTTGTCGGTTTAGTTGCCGGCGGTCCGATCCATGCCACAGGTTGTACCAGTTTTCATAGACCGGTAGTAAGCAAGCCAGCACCCGACCTGATAATTATTATTCTCAGTATTCTCAGTACACATATTAATCCATACTAAACATGCTCTACAGTTAAAACAAGTTTGAAAACCGAGATAACATCACCGATCAATGTCTCAACCAAATATGCAAAATGTATGGAAAGAACGAGGGAGTATCCAGTTTCAAGGACAATGTATGGTGCAAGACACATTTCGGAGGTCAAAAAATGGTGCAAATACAGTGTCAGTGTGTGTACAACCAAGTGGCAGCTGTCAGTAGAGTGAACATGGATATCACCACTGCTACAGATATATATGAATACTAGAATCCAAGATACATACACACAATCGGAAAACTGTTAGTACACAGCACGTATGGTTGCGATAGAATCTCAAGGAGATGTTGACTGCGTGCAGCCAAGTGTCCCTGAGAATGCTACTAGATGTCAGTCTTCACACGGCGTGCTACTCTTCTGACTGTGCTGACTCGTAGTTGTCCTTGATATGCTTCCACAGCATCTAAATGTAATACAAATCGTCACCCGACATTTCATGATCCATATTGGATTGTAGTCCATGGAGGTGTAATGTCGAATACTAGTGTACAGTACAGTAACGACAAGTTGCATGCTAACTATTGGCAAATGTTATGAGAAACAAAGAGTCACGTGATGGACCAAGTATCTATCTATCTGTCTATTCCTCAGGTATTGCTTGACTCATAAATTGCCGTAGAATAACGTTCTGTGAGGGTGTTCCATTTGTTAGAGTTTGTCTATGCTAAAAAGGTTGGTCACGTGATATACAAAAATCCTGTTGGTCACGTGACCATAAGACATACAGGCTACTAAAGTGCCAATGGTCACTCTGTCTGCACTATTTAGTCGTTGTTTGTCCACTAAAAGTTTACGGTTAGACATCCCAATGCCTGTATTGTGGGGATAACTTTATCTGATCTTTCTGGCTCTTTCTTACCCCTTCGTTGCGCTTTTCCCAGAAGTCGTCGGCCCATGTGTCGAAAAACGTCTCGAATATTACAGTCCCCGTCACTACTGCCAGGAAAAACGTCGAAGTCCTTCTAAAGACGCTGTTGTAGAGCCGACTGACGAGCGCCATTTTGATTACACAATGAAACGAACACGCATGCGCAGAGTGCAAGTCTAATTAGATTATGCGTTGCCGGTTGACGGCAACTCCCAGATTGAACTATGTCAACAACAAACACATAGTTTTTCCAAAACTGTTAACATAGCCGTTACCAATTATTTTACGTTTCCTCGTTATTAGCCTTGACCTCCCAAACCCTTTGATTTTAATTTGCGCTACACGGGTCTGGGAGGCCGAGGCGAAAGGGGCGTGGCTAGCAAGACTAGACATAACATTTTAATTTAGGATAATAGAAACGAGATGCCACAAAAGAACAATTACGTCATATTGGCAAGCTTCTCATGAAGCAGTCCCTTTCACTGAGACACAAAGAAACATGTTGCATAGATACTCAAATCGAAATTGTACATACAGTACATGTGTAGCCCAGATCCAGATGGGGGTTCAGGGGGTTTCAACCCCCTCTTTTCCAATAGGCGTGTTCAACCCCCTCTTTTCCAATAGGCGTGGTTCAATAATTTTATATAATTTTGTTAGAAAAGAGAAAATTAGTAATGCTATAAATAACTGCTACTAGGTCAGCTCCCTCTTTCAAAAATTCCTGGATCTGGGCCTGTGTGTTTGATTTGTCTATACGCCATTTCATGTAGCAGATGATGCAACGTGCTCCTTGCCAATCTTGAGAACGCTGCCACCTAGAAACATGGCAATACATTCAATCGAAAGCCCAAACTGTAGATTGTTTTTGTTGTTTGATTGATTGAATCGATCTCATGCAAACCTGTGTGACGATTTGATGCAAATAATGTATCCTCTAGTTACTTTGTTGCTGACACTATGATATTGTCTGGCTGACCAGTGGAAATCCCACTGATGACGTCATGAGTCGCCGTTGGTGGTGTACACTGTACTCTGATATGCAATCATGTCAATGCATAAGCACAATGTTAATGCTAATTGACTACACATGCAGTATGTTGCACTTGTTCCATCAGTTTGCTCCCGCTTACTAGACTGCATGTGGTGTCAATTGGTATTCACATTGTGCTTGTGCATTGCCTAGGGAATCATGCAGCACCAGCACCAGGGGCGTGGTCATTAGGGGTTTCCAATTGTACAGGGACTATTCTGTTCACAGGGACTATCCTGTTCACGTGGACTATTCTGTTCATATTTGCTCCTATTCTGTTCACCGGGGACTATCTTGTTCACGCAATTTGAACCCATCCTAGCGGGGACTATCCTGTTCACTGAGGACTATCCTGTTCACGTGAACAGGATAGTCCCCAGTGAACAGATAGTCCTTGCTATAGTGTGGACTATTCTGTTCACGGGGGACTATCTTGTTCACAGGGGACTATCCTGTTCTCGACGACTATTTTGCATGTTCATACTAGCCATATACATAGTGTTCATGGTGACTATCCTGTTCACAGGCGACTTATAATCCTGTTCACAGGTGACAATGTTCACAGGAATGTGTGTATTACAACTAATAATTTTCTGATTGTCCATGTGTGATTACGTAATTCCTAGATAAGTATGATATCTATACTGTACAGTGTCTGTGACAGAAGGTTGGCGAGTGGTTGCAAGAAGCTAGTAAATTTACAGCAACTACAATGCAATTAATGCATAGTAAGTTAATTGCGTCAGTAACAGGGATCGATGGTTGTAAGCAAGCACCAGCAAGTCATCTAGGGTAGGGAAATTAATTGGAGATTGAGACTGTGATCTAGCATTACTATTTTCCTCATATACAATGAACAAAAACACATTTTATAATATCTATTTTGTGTGTGTCTGTGTGTGTCTCTGTGCAAATTTTAAATGTACAGTTCTGTATGTCCTTTATTAACTGTGGATACTGTATGCCTTCAGCAGGCGTGAAAGAAATTCATACATATGAGTACCATACTATAATACATTTCTATATCACACAGAAATTGCCATGCATCGATCGATCAATCTTAGACACAGATTCAAAAGAAGTCTAGTGTTTTGAGTGTGGTGGGAGGTTGCATAGGCTATTGTGTTAAAAATGATGTCATAACTGCCGCCAGGTCATCGCCAACAATTCCTGTTGGACGTCTCTAGATGGGAAGACTGACTCAAATATACTTTTATGTTTTAACTTAACAGATGTATCAAAGTAGATAATGAGTAGTTATTTACAACTACAATAGCATATAGTGCACAAGTTTTATTTGAAATAGTGCACCGTTAATTAATTGGTTTTGAGACTAGACAGATTTTTTGTTGAATTAGATAGGCTACAAATAAAGATTGGATAAACAAACAATAAATGTTTTTGCAAAGTTACTGTTGATGTAATTCAAATAATTGTTGTGAACAGAATACGTGTAGTCGCCTGTGAACAGGATAGTCGCCTGTGAACAGGATAGTCGCCTGTGAACAGGATAGTCGCCATGAACACTATGCATATGGCTAGTGTGAACATGCAGAATAGTCGCGGAAACAGGATAGTCGCCTGTGAACAAGATAGTCCCCGGTGAACAGGATTATAAGTCGCCTGTGAACAGGATAGTCACCATGAACACTGTATGCATATGGCATAGTCCCTGTACATCAATGGTTAGATATGATGGCGTTTACACGGGCAATACATTCAATGTGAGCCACATATGGGTTTGGGCATTCAAAAATGCCTGGAGTCAATGTGAATGTTTTTAGGCTCCAGATTCCTTGATATTGCATACAACATCAAGATGATATCAAGGAATCTGGAGTTAATAGTCTGTACCTCTGCCGCCGTGAGGCTAGTATCAGTTTAACAACAGGAGAAAGTGGTAGATCTAGAGGGGATTAGAGTCTTGGAGCTCCCGGAGCCAAAGGACAATTGTCTGCATGGCTCCCTTGTCATAGTAACAACATCCCACATATTTAATAATAATTAATATCGAATAAGAAATCATAATGCACCTTATTGTCCGGAAGTTAATTAATTAACCCAGAACTTCTAGAAGGGAAATTAACCTACGTCATCACATGGCTAACGCCGTCACAACTTACATCCCCGGACTTCCCCATTAGTTCCCTGTCTCAGCATCGACGCACGTCGCGCTCAGTAATGGAACAACAACAGCACTCCTGTCGTTCTTCAATCTCAAGAAAGAGACGCAACAGACCGCATGATCTGAAGACGCGACTCGCTGCCATCGACTACGCAAAGGAGAACTCGAACACGATGGCGGCTCGCAAGTACGACGTCGATTCGAAATCGATTCGAGAGTGGAGGAAGGCTGAAGATGACATCCGACGGCATGTGGATGGAGGGAAATCGAAACGCCTTCGATTGGAAGGAGGAGGTCGCAAGTCAAAGAAGGTTTGAAGTGTTTGGTTTCTATGAAGTTTGTCGTGCGAAGCAACCGGCTGTGACGGGAAACAGACTGAAAACAGAAATTTGATATGCCTGACTGTCTTTCTCGCTCTGGAAAAATTAATTCCCGAGAAATTGTAGAATGGTGACAGTAAATCTAGTATGAAGGATGTAGTTTGTGGTTATATTTTTGACTGACTTGATGACAACTTCAAAGATGCTGGTGTAATCTAGATTAGACGTTAAGTCTTTATTTATTGTTTGTTTGTTTATGTATTTATTATCTATTTTCTGTTATTTATTATTTGTTTATGTACTTTAATATTTGTTTATATGGTCCTTCAAGCAGTAGGCTAGGGGCAATTGTGAGTTACTTGCAGAGGAATTACTGTCTCCTCACCAATAACTTGGATGTTCCCATATTGTTTCCACTGATGTTTCCGACTTTTTCACAACAATACTGTCCCCGAATAATTCCCCACCCAACTAATTTCCGCGCCAAAATAATTCCCTCTTGAATAATTCCCTTTCTAATATCTCTGCTATGCTGATATGAGTCTCATTGTTGACATACACAGGTGTCCAATTCCACTCACTATATGTATGTGTTGTTATGTTTTACATCATTGCAATGCGTATGGCAGATCTATGAAGCCACTGGGCTGTTCGTCTTTAGGTCTTCGTAAGAGGCAATACAAAGAGCATGACTTGAAGACTCGACTTGCTGCTATTGATTTTATTAGTGATTTAGAGAACTAAACAAGACTATCAATATCTCTAAATAATTCCCTCTAGTAATTCCCCATTAAAATAAAGAAGTACCCGGAGAAAATAATTCTCACCTTTCATGTGGTTATGCTCTACATGGGGTCAGGGCACCATGCTCCTGTGAACAAATGAAAGTAGCAAATTGGCTGCTTCGGAGAGTTTTACCATATACAAGTTGAAATTACACTGATCAACATTTCACTACCTTTTCCCAATCTAAAACTTGTCTGTTGGCTTATCACTTTCTGGCACTATTCTGGGGATATACTGGCTATCAGCACAGCATCGCCAACAAAGAAGAGATGCAGTGGCGTATGTAAGAATTTCCAGACAAGTTAGGAATCATATGAAGATTGACACCAAAAGTAGATCTCCTCAAAATCCTCCTATTTGAATGGAAACTATCTTGGTTGTCCAGACAGACACACAGAGAGACGTCCATATAAACTGACATCACAGACAGGCATACACACATGCATACAGACCTACTAATTTCTGTATATCACTGTTTTCATCCACTAGAATAAGTTGTCTACAATACAAGACTTTCAGTCCATGATGTCTCAGGTGCCCGCACTGGCTACTAGCGGAATGGACCGACTGCTCACTCATTCTTCACCCTCCAACGCGGCCATCGAAATCGGGTCGCCTGACAGACACACCGAAGAACCGGACGACATTTCTCCTCTTGTCGCAATTTTCAAACAATTCAGAGAAGAGAAAGAGACACGAGACAGACTCAACGAACAGGAAATCGTCGAGATGAGACCCGACGACACGCCGACAAATGAACACGACACGTCAGCTGACCTCGAAGATCGCATGTATGCCTACATCGACACGAAGTTCCAAGCCCTACAGACTCATCTCGATGCCAGACTATCGACGATCGAGTGTCTGCTGAAGGACCTCACATGCAATCGCACAGAAAAAGAATAGAATTATTAATATCAATCATTTTGCACATGTGTCCTGCACTACTGTCGTCATCATCATCACTTCTGCTGTAACCTTAATTCATTGAGCTACACACTGCCATCACAATTACCATACCATACCACTCTAAAACAGTCTTTTACTATTCGACTGCCGATAGCTCTCGTACGCGAAGTAACCTACTACGGCGAGAACAACGACCACCAACACAACGACAATTCCTATCACAATCCTGTTGGACGAGTCTTTCTTGGAATCGTGTATGTGAGCTGTGGATAGAGTAAACAGTTGATTAGATGTATTGATTTGAGGGCAAATGTGTGGCTCAACTATCAAGTCTCACACTGTTAGACAGAGATGGTGGGCTGTGAATTGTGATTGGAAGATGAATGGAATTCACTGGCTGTGAGTGTAAGGCTTGATAGTTAGAAGGTAGATGTTGTGTGGTAGGTGGATATGTGACAGGCAGAGATGATGAGTAGACAGACAGACAGACACACAGGGAGACAGACAGACAGACAGACAGACAGATAGCAGACAGACAGATAGCACACAGACAGACACAGGAACAGACAGACAGACAAAGATACACTAACAGAGAGAATGACAGACAAAAACACACACATTGCCAGACAAACAAACAAACAGATACATCGGCAAATGCACTCACAAACACAGACAGACACATAAACACACAGACGTTCAGATACGTAGAAAGGCATAGACACACAGACAGATTGACATACACACACAGACAGATAGACAAATGGTTGAACAGATGAATACACAAATAGACACACAGATGGATAGACAGAAAGCATCTGGATGTGGACTGTATAGTAACCTTTATTACCTCTCGGAGCTGCCGATTTCTTCGCAGCAGGCTGGGCTGTTGCCCACGCGTTCGGCTATAACAAAATAAGTCTAACATGTCACACACCACACACACACACACACACACACACACACACACACACACACAACATACATCGTCTCCTTCAGCGTCTCCATCTTTCGCGTTTTCTGATTCCTCCAGTTCGTACACTTTAACCGAAAGGATGTCGTGATTGTCTGACAAAGTGGCAACACATTCAGTACGAGATACGACTCAACGGTTACTGCTGCTACTGTGGCTTACCGGCGAGTTCTCCAGTAGCTGCTGAGAAGCCGTAAAAGTATCCTGCGGGAAGATCAACGTCTGGGACTGTGAAGCACTCTTGCCATTCGAAGTTGCCGTCGACGTCAAGTTGGACCTACAGACAAGATGGGGATTTGTGATATTGGGACATCAACAGAATAGAGCGACAGGAGACAAGACAGAAGGACAAACAGGAGACAAGACAGAAGGACAAACAGGAGACAAGACAGAAGGACAAACAGACAGACAGACAGACATACAAACAGACAGACAAACAGACATACATACAAATAGACAAACAGACAGATAGACAGACATACAAACAGACAGACAAACAAACAGACAGACACACAGACAGACATACAAACAGGCAGACAAAGAGACAGACGGACATACATACATACATACAGACAAACAGACAGATGGACATACACACAGACAGACAAACAAACAGACAATGACAATGTGACACATCACACAATTCAAACACACACAATCAGCAGGCTTACTACAAGGGTTCGATCAGCATAAATAATAGACGCGTGTGTGTCTGTATCCAAGTTCCTAAATTGAGCCTGCAACACAGAACCAACCATCTAGAAATGACCACAGCCGTAGAGACACCAGATGTATCACATGGCAGCCGGCCAGTTCGCTGTGAGTTCCGTCTCGGTCGTGATCGTAGTTCTGACTGCCATTGAACACAACAGCAGAAACGTACGGATGAGGATGCTGAAATTAAAAAAAGGATTGAATTTTGTGGTTGTAACATAGTGACAATAAGCTACAACGAGAGCCGCAGTGTAAACATTAATTAATTATGTATACACACAGTGACACACACCTGCAAGTATGCAAGCATACTCGCATGCAGGCAAACGGACATACAAACAGACAGACAAGACATACATGTTGACAAAAGGACAGACTGAAGGACACATCAAGTGACCAACTGCCAAATTTCAGACCAACAGACAGACAGATAGACAGACAAATACTTTATAGATCGATGAACACACAGACAGACAAACAAACAGATGGACAGATAAACAGATAGACAGACAGATGGATGAACAGACAGACAGAGAGATAGACAGACAGACACACAGACAAACAGATGGATGAACAGACAGAAAGAGAGAAAAACAGACCAACAGATAGGCAGACAGATGGATGGACAGAGACAGACAAAAAAGGACAAACTGACACACACAAATTGACAAATTTCTTGACACCAAGCAATGCCAACATCCACCCATAATGCGACATACCACCAAACAAGGGTTTGTCTCATTGTCTGTGTATCATATTACATCACACTCTACACACATACACACACACACACACACACACACACACACACACACACACACACACCAGTCACACACTATGACGTCACACGACCAGCACCAATACACACAATCTACTCACCGAGTGCTCTCCATTATGATTGCTATACGTGTCAAAGAACACTCCAAGTCCGGCAAAATAGTCTTTACTACCAAACACGGGACCTAAAGATTTCAAAAAAATTACACAACTTGACATCACCCAATGGTGGCTTCACTACCGAGTTCGTTTCTGTCTTTCGTATACCAGAATGCAAAACCATCGCCGAAGAGAGTCTTTCCCGAACCGTGGACTTTGAACTGAATTTGGACTTCCCAGTTGTGCATGTTTGCTCGCTATGTGAGAATGTAGACGTTTTATGTTGACGTGAATGGACTATGTTGCATGATAGTGGTGAGAATATGAGGCAGTTTGTGATGTGGATAGTGTGTGTGTGTGTGTGTGTGTGTGTGTGTGTGTGTGTGTGTGTGTGTGTGTGTGTGTGTGATCTGTTTGTCCATCGTCTGTCTGTCTGTTTGTCGGGTAGTTTATCTACCAGGGCTCAAAAATTGGTCCAACTAGTGTCGTCATTCGACAAGTTTCCAAGTCCAGGATGCCATGTTGACACCAATCATGGAGTTTAGTGTAACCGCCATTTTATTTATAAAATGAGGATTTTTGATGTTGAGATTTCTGAGCATAGGACTGCATGCAAGGCTACATAAATTTGACAGCTAGGGCTGCCAGGAGAGTGTTAGCAGATTCAATTTGATTAGCAAGATAATCAGTGCTTCTTACCACTAAATAAATGCATACCACCTCTCTTTGTCAAAAAATGGGAGAAGAGGAAGGGGCTTCAACCAGACTTCCACGTATCACATAATTTCCAGAAGTTGTCTGTTTCTTGCTACTAAATCATACCTAATTCCATCTACAAGATTTACCATTGTCTCCACTTCCTCACATGCTTGATGGTCACAAACCTCATGCCTTTACTCTGTCAGAATCCTGAAATCCAGCAATTGTTCTAGGAAGCACCCACTTCCAGTTTCATTATCTGGGATATGAGCAGTTTGTCACCTATGCTGTTGATGTATAATTTACGTGTGTACATGTCATTCTACAACAAATGTCCCAATGCGAAATGCTAGCGTCAAAACGGTGGATGTTTTAGTAAGTACAGCTATCAGCCTGCATACAAGAAAGACATTACAAGTAGGCTTGGTTTGCTGGTCGTCATTTGATGACCTACATTACAAGTTAGTCGTCAGTTGTAAATTTAACTGGTCAAATGATGACTTGACAACCTATTTTTGGAGCCCTGTTTATCTATCTTTCTGTCTATAATTGTACACTGGTGTTCATCACGCTTGTCAGTCTGTTTGTTATCTACATCTGGCTGCTCAGATGTGTATCACAAGTGTCAGACAGACGTGCAGCAGGTATCCATTTGGATCAATGACATGACACATGCTGAAAGGATTCTTGGTTAACAAACTTTCTCGTGGATGTATGACACACACACACACACACACACACACACACACACACACACACACACACACACACACACACACAAACATTCACAAACACACACACACACACACACACACACACACACACACACACACACACACACACACACACACACACACACACAGTGACACAAAGACAGACAGACACATGCACACAGACACACGCACACAGACACACAGACACAGACACAGACACACACACCAGTAACTCGTCACAAACTGTACATACCACAGTATTCCACAACACGCCTTGTTTGCTCTGCCTGTCGGGCGTCAAACGCACGTACGTTCCCGTCACAATCGTCGCGCCGCTAAAATCCCAGTTGGGAATCTGCATGCCGGACGCTTCAACACACAAACAGAGCGACAAATCAGAGAGAGAGAAAGAGAGAAAGAAACCGCAAAAAATGACGAAAAGAACACGATTGTCGCACTGCTAACCTAAGTAGGGTTTCCTAAGAGAGTGTTCTCGTTTCATATGTTGAGCCTGAACGGCAGTTGCTACGAGAAGAGAGAGAAGGACAGTCGACAACGTCAGGGTCATGCTGAACGTTCACGCAGCTGATCACGTGGTGTAATGTTATTGATATAAACACAATCTTTGATGTTAATTAATTCAGAAAAATATTGTATTTTATTTGTTGACATTACTAAGGCACAAAAACGTTAATCTATGAGATGAAATAATAATGTACTATATAATCATAATTATAAAATAAAATGTAAATTATTTTTTAGAAAACCACAATAGCGGAGTATGTAATTGTTTCAAAACGCAACATGTCTAAACGGAATACAAAACACATACATACATACAACGACATCAAATTTCAAGCGATGCGTTTGAAAAACAGAAGTGTGCACTTGCAAGTTTGGGAGTCCAAGGGCTGTTGTGCGCAAAAAGGTTGGGAGTCCAAGGCCTCCAACTTAGTGCGCATGCTTACAACAGCGTTGCTTGAATGATGGAAAGTTGCACGCGGGAAAGACTTATGAAACTTGTGGAAGACTTAACGACGTCCGGAGCAGTGTCCTTAGACAAAGAACAGTTGAAAGAGCTGAAGAAGCTCTGCAGGTAATTCTCTAACGATATTTCCCCATCCGTCGTCTTATTCATCGTTCTTTCTCAACGAAGAGACTCCGATAAGAACGTTCAATACGTCTTCTCTCTCCTGATGAGTCAACTGTGTCTCGAACGCGCACAAGTCAGACTCTCATGCGTCAACATCATACGGGAACTTTTCACCAGATCTCACTCATTCAGACAGGCTTTGTGTGGCGACTTCCAGCGCTTTCTGCAGCTCACGGTGACGCCTGACGTCGACGCGCCGCTCCCGCCGCCTCACGACGTGGCGCGTACGTTGAGAAGAGAGACGCTGCGGGCAGTGGATGAATGGCAGAGAAGATTTGGAGAGAATTACCGGCAGTTGGAGGTGGCATATCGATATCTCAAACATGTCAAGAAGGTTAGCGCACTCAAAGTGTTCGGAATCACGTTTATGTATATACTGACGTATTTAAAATAATTTTTTGGGGAAAACTAATTTTTTTAAATTTTGTAAACATCCGAATCCGGGTGTTTTTAATTTGCGCATGCGTGGTGTGTCATTGTAAAGTGGAGTTTAAAGCTAGAGGTGTCGGGTACCGGTGGTGGGATGGGCTCGTGGAATACACGAACTATCAACTCAAATCAATTTTGTAGACACAGTGTAGCTGTTTCGTTCATTATTTGTTTATCTTTTGCATTGCTTTAGGTTGATTTCGACAGTCTTACTGCAGAGACGGATGCAGAGAGTAGGAGACAGCAGGCAGAGAGGGAACGAATGCAGAGGCAGTTGGTACAAAGGTTGGAAGCGATCACATCGGAAATGGCAGGCAAGACAAGACAGCAGATGCATTTGACATTGTGTCAACATTTAATCATAAATAATTATTAAGTTTTATTAATTAATAATGTTTATTAATTAGTAATTTTTATTAATTATTTTTATCTATTATTGTGTGTCGCTATGCCCCTCCATAATGGGCAAGTGGGGTCTTTACCCCATCTGGGCGCCCACCAACCTGGCAGGTGAGCCCAGCAGGGTACATGTTTTTCTGTAGTCCACACGATGATCAATGACTAGCAAAAACACCATAATTAATGACTTCAACAGATATGGCAGAAACATGCGACTGAGAGAATACTTTAGAACGACCAGACACAAGCAAACAGCAAATTCAAAACAAAGAGCAACTGGAATCCGCCAAAAGATCATCCTAACACGATCCCAGACCTCGACCGATATCTGGAACTGACACGAAGAGACTTACAAACGATTCCAAGAGAACACTCGACCGACAACCTAACACCAGAATTACGACAGACACTTAAGAAACTACAACAAAGACAAGACATCATAATCAAAGGAGCTGACAAAGGATCGTGCAGAGTTATAGAAGACAGACACTTATATCAGAGACTGCCTCGAACTATTAACAGACGAGAAGACATACGCAAGAACAGACCACGACAACCGCTGGGGACGTACTGGTGAGATTTATCAGAAATACATCAGACAAAGATACCTACCAACAACAACAGAATAATCTTTTCCAACACTTGACACAAAGAGGTTACAGACTCGACCAACTCCAGACATGAGCAGAAAACATCGCTCATGACAAAAGACCCGAATACCTTCAAGACAACAAGAACAACAAAACAACGGAGAGACCAATATTTACCACACTACTACAACTAGGAGCCCACCACGTCAAACACATTATAAAGAGACACTGGAACATCATCGAAGAAAACCCGACACTCAACGACCTATTTCCACATAAACCAATCACAGCATATAGAAGAAGCAAAAATCTGGGACAGACTCTCACAAGGACAAAAATAAAGACAGTGACTGAAGAAGGAGACAAAGACCCGGTATCAACACCTTGATGGAAGCATGCATGACAACATAATTTTAAACACTAGACTTTAATACAATTATAAAACAACAAATAGGACTCTGTAATAGTTAGCTAGCAACACATAGTAGATTTCACAACGACTGACGCAGGTTGCCTGAAGAGGCGAGGAGCGAAACGTTGCAACAACGTCAGTGTATATCTATTCTATTCACATTATACTGAATTTCACAACTACTGAGCACTGTCTCTCTGATTTTACTCTACAAGATGTCCACTTCCCAACCAATCACCCGCACCAAGAGAACTACTCGACAACACGAACACAACACGCAATCCTCACGTCCCGCCACAAGCACCAAAGAAAACGCCTCCCGCCATCCGGAGAACATTAGCAGACGACGATGTTCGACAACCCCAGACAAGACCTCACCCTCGGTCTTTGCAGGGACGTTTGACATACTGCCCGCACGACCACCTAACAACACAGAAACACATCAAAGAACATCAGAGAAAGACAATGAGAATGATCCACCACTGCCATCCAACGTCACCACGCCGCACGCAGAATGGTATATCCCCCCTCGTACAGACCAATGAGCGAAGCGAGTCCACACAAAACGATCTAAACACAACACAACGAAAATTACACCAAAAGAAAATTATCCTAACAAAGGCAGAGCACCACATCCAATTCCTGACAAAATGCTGCGAACAACAAACGACACCAACAGGACTACAAATACAAAAACAACCAAATATCACACAAATGACCGACACCTTTATACAACATTGGGACGCAATACTCAAAGACACAGAGTCACAACTAGTATAATTATCGATACGACATCTACAAGAAACAAGAAGACAACTCGAAAAAGAAATCACTGACTTACAACAACATCTGGAAAACATCTCACAAGACTTCAACAGACAATAACAGACTGACCACCGGGAACAACAACAAAACAACACCAAATACATTGACAAATTGAAAACCGAATTAGACCAGAGACGCTCCAAAAAAATTGAACCATCTCAACTGGACGACCCGAAGCAGAACGATGACCAGAGGCACTTACGACACGAGACGAAGACAACACCCCAATCACATGCCCCAACATCAGACACACAGCAACAACAGACCGCCAGCACTCATGTCCATACGCATCCCTGACCACCATCAACGACCCGAGATGCGAGAAACCACGAACAGAGAGCCCCAACCTACACAAGAACAATATCACCAACAGCACAACCAAAGACAAGAAAATTACCAACGACACCAACAACAAGAACAAGAAGAACAACAACAACACACGAGAACACCAACAACGCTACCAATACCATCAAAGAAATCACCACCAATACCGTCAGTATCAGCCAGAACAACACCATCAATATCAATCGGAACAACACCATGACCCCACCCCCAACCCTCACCCCAACAACAACGACATCAGCCAACAAATACACAACATAGCACAAACACTATATCTCTTACAACAATCGATCCAACCTCTACTCAATCAACATTATTTATAAATGACATGCCCCCATCACCGACATCATCAGAGCACTGGCAACCCCCAAGTGGCAGCTTCTCTCTGGCGACATCGGCTCAACCCGACGCCCCACCATCAACCAGGAAAGCGCTGAACCTCATCGTCAACGGACTGTTTGCCAGACCACAGAAACTCCCCAATGACTGAAACGAGTCATAGTCTCATGGACAAAGCTAGAGAAACATGAGAAAGAAGACAGACAAGTTTTGTGGGATTTGAACTCCCAAACCATGGAGTGGTAGCCATTGTTGCCAACCACTAAGCCACGGCGGTGACTTACTATTATTTTTAATTATTTTAATTATTTTTTAATTATTAATTTTTATTAATCTGTATGTTTGTCTGTTTGTATAGCTATCTGCTTGTCTGTTCAACTGTGTGCCAGTTTTGTCTTGTCTGTCTGTCTGTCTGTCTGTCCATGTTTCTGTCTGTCTGCTTGTATGTCTGTCTGTCTGTCCATGTTTCTGTCTGTCTGTCATTAAATATTTATTATAAACAATAAATAACAAATAATAAATTAAAATAATTAATAATTTATTAATTATTTATTGTTTAATATATTTTTTAGTTAATTAATTATTATTTATTGTTTATTTATTAGACATGAAACATGAGATGGAACGTTGTGTTCAAGAGATGGACGGTGGCTTTGAGCTGCTTATCCCCAAACCGAATTCCATTTTCTCACAGACAGCCAACTCACCAATTCATACAAGTGACAACATCATCACTACCACTCATGACTTCATAGATACTTGCAAGCATCAACCAGCAGATGGAACAAACAGTAAACAATCAGTGACGTCACTGGAATCGGTTGAAGACGACTCATTCAGCTGTTGTGATGAAACTGGAGACATTGGCAGTCAGGAGAGTACAGAGTCGATTAGAGATCAAGTATTGGTTGATGATGATTGTGACGTCGACTTCTTTCAACGTCATGGGATGACGTCACACAATGCGTGTGTTGTTGTGTTGATGCCGACATCGTGTGGTGAAGGTGGACGAGTGACGGTGACGGAGAGCGACGATACGTCGGACGTTATTACGTCGTTGAGAGATAATTACAGGCTTGTTGTGAACAAGTTTTTGCCGATGGTTCGGAAATGGTTGAAGGTGAGTGTGTTGACGTGTTTTGCATGCACACATGCACATACACCAATGCTCAATATAATTTTTTCTCATTAGCTAGACAAATGTCAGATCACATTCAATTTGACCGGCCATTGATAAACTTAATCGGCCATTCTGATTCCGTATACAACATCAGTAACTATTTATAAATAGAAGAACTGCACAGATTTGTACAAATCTCCACTTCTAATGTACAGTTTTTGTTTAATTGTTGTTAATATTAGCTTAATGCAGTTAGGATCTCACAACTGCTTGTATTGACCAGTAGCTCAAAATTATGGGCTAAAAGAAGTTATCTATCTACCATATTAATTAAGCCAGTAAAGTAACTTTCAATTAGCAATTTTAAAATCTGTATTACTAACTGAACAATTGACAAAGATTGCTCAGTAGTGTGAGGCTTTAGTCTCACTTAGATAACATACTATAGTATGATAGGTATGGCAAGGTAACAGTTTAAACCCAACATTGATTGCAAACAGAAGTAAACAAATCAGAATGCGGAAGCAGTTGCCATCCCCTGCAACCTGGAATGGTTGGTGAGTTGTAGACTCTAGTTGAAGACAAGAAGTCTACTTGTCTTCAACATTGAAGACAAGAGTCTACTTGTAGACTCATACTCAATCCGCAGTCAGTCAAATGCAAACGCCGGAAGTGCTTGTAGCTGCTGTGTCTTCAACCAATGTCAATCATGAATCTGTTCTAAGGGCGTGACCAAATAACGTGTGAAATAGATATCTGTGAACCTTCTATCTAGGAAAGTAAAAATATGCTGTGTAGAGAACTGCATGCTAATTGTGTGTGTTAATTGTTCAAATTAGATATAATCCACCTGTAGTTTCTATTTTTGAGTGTACACAGTATGATAACAGGCATATCTGATGTCACTTCAACATAAACAGACTTCCTATATAAACAATGGCAACAAGCCAACATCCCATTTCATGTACTCAGGCTGTGGTCTGCTGATACGGGGCAATTGACATTTTTGGTCGGCTGGGTGTTATATTGATCACTGTACGCATACAGTGACACACACACACACACACACACACACACACACACACACACACACACACACACACACACACACACACACACACACACACACACACACACCAGTAACACCCAAAAAAGTAATATTAATAAAATAATTGTTGGTTAGGTGGTTGGAAAGTGTGACGATCAGGTGGTGTTGAGGAGGACGATTGATATCAAGGAGTCTCTTACAACAGTGAGGGAAAAGTTTGAAAGTATCGAGTTTTGTTCGGCTGCCGACAAGCAGGAGCCGGTGAAACTGCACGCAGTTGAAAGCGAAGGTGAGATTACACACAAACAGAGTTGGGCATCACAGACAGACAAACAGGTAGACAGACAGACAAACAGGTAGACAGACAGACAAACAGATAGACAGACAGACATGTTTTTGTTTTAAACATTTTGTAGTTTGTTTGTATGTCACTGATATGATCGTAAGATATGTATTGACAGACTGATAGACGGACACATAGACAGATGAACAAACAGACAGTTGTGCCATTGGTGTTTGGAAAAGGGATAAATGAAGCATCCACTTACATTACAGAACATTTCAAACTAGCTCATGATCATAAGATGCGTTACAGTGCATGCTGTTGTATGTGATGTGGCACAGTGCTATACCAGTTACACTCTAAGCAGGGGTGTATGGATGACATCGCTCTTTAACCCCCCTCTTGGAGTCTTCCCCTCAGAAATCGTGGCTTGGACACATACCTCCCTCTCCCTCTCAGAATAATGTTTACCTTACTCTCACATATTCCCCAGAATAGACACGTGGGCTTTCAATTGGTTATGTATGACTGCAGATACTGTATTTCCTCGAATACTTATAGTAACCCAGTGATTTTCCTACAATACATTTGATGCGTCCTGGACGCATTTGAGGAAGTTGGGATGCAGATTTCAGACAGCCGGACGCATCCTATTATGTTTATTCTTGTCTACTAGAAAGGACCACTAACCTGCTAAACCCTGGCTGCAAGTGCAACCAGGTGCTCATTAAACAACTGATTAAAATAAGAGCTGCTCTACTAGAGGTCAAAAGGTTTTAGCTGTTGGTCAGTTGATCCTACAAGATAATTGGATAATGACCATCGCTCCACCCATTGCATCAGAATATCCATTTGATATGCAAAGTTTATCCTTTGGTTTTCTTTGCAGGAAGGGCTTATGATAACCTAATAAACTTAAATGCATAACTAATAATGAGAGCCAGATATATTATAATCATTCTACAGGTGATGACAGATAAACAGATGGAGTACATGTAAACAAATGAAAAACCAGAACACAAATGCCTACAGCAGGAACTCGACAGTACACATACTGTGCTCTTGAATTTAGTGTTTTTGTGAGCTGAAAGGTTAGGGTTAGCACAACACATCACTAATTCTGGCTGCCCCTTTTAAAGTGGGGCTAAATATGCACATATAAATGAGGATGCATGTTTTGAAGAGGCTAGGAAAATCACTGGTAACCCATGTTTGATTTAGTAGCCCTGCTTGAATGGTAACCTGTGAATTGGATCAGTTGGAAAATAGTAGCCCCTGCTGCAGTGAATGTCAAGAGATTAAAATGTAACACAAAACATGTAACAGAAGGTAACACAAACATGTAACAGAAGATAACACAAAACATGTAAGAAGGTAATACTAAACATGTAACAGAAGATAACACAAAACATGTAAGAAGGTAATACCTAAACATGTAACAGAAGGTAACACAAAACATGTAAGAAGGTAACACAAAACATGTAACAGACAGTAACACAAACATGGAAGAAGGTAACACAACATGTAACAGAAGGTGACAGAAACAATATGTAACACAAGATCAAAAGGCTACACAAAACAAATAGAACAAATATGTGTGGCAGAAGAGACACAGTCAGAAGAATGTGAAGACAACCATGAAGACATCATGGTTTTTGATGATGAGGACACCGAGTAACTGAATAGGGGTTACCATAACTTGACAGTTTGCATTTGTCAAGAGTGTGTTCCTCTAATACTTGCATACCTTTCTACTTCAACTTGAACCCTATAATAGCAGACGTTGAAAAAATAGTAACCCAGACAGACAGACAGACTGACTGATAGTCTGACTGGCAAAGCAGATAACATAAACAAACAGAGCTGCTGGGGTCATTATGGTGTTGTTCTTGGTATGTATTGATTGTGTGATTCCTTGCAGAAGACAGCGACGTCGATCTGCTTGAGGAGGTGCCTTCGAAAATCGGTGTGGAAGAGACAGTAGTTTACGACATCGAGTTGGATAGAGGTAAACGGGTTGTGGTTTATTTCTGTAATTTCTCACTTGTGCTGTCAGTGTCCGCGCGTATGTCTGTGTCTGTGTCTGTGTCTATGTGAATTCCAGCTTATCTTCAATTTACACTTTCACTCTTAGTGCTACGTGAATCACTTCAATCAAGCCAATCTCTTCAATGCTTAACAAGCAACCAAACCAGTCGAATCATAAATGAACAACAAGATCCAACGAGTGCTTTGTCTCAACATTCAACAATAAATCAGAGAGAACTTCATCGAAACATGCCCTCCTCACCTACTGTGGTTCACGAGGGAGCGAACGAGGCCGGGCCATCTGGCATTGCAAGACATGAAGACGGTGATTGTTTGAATAGCAGAAAGGCTAAGTTGTTGTCTCAAGCTCCTGTAGTTCGGTACGACGTCGACATTCAGTATAGTTGGAATCAAGACAAATCGTATGCCCCACAATTGCACAGGTGTGTGTGTGTGTGTGTGTGTGTGTGTGTGTGTGTGTGTGTGTGTGTGTGTGTGTGTGTGTGTCTGTGTGTCTGTGTGTGTGTGTGTGTGTGTGTGTGTGTGTGTGTGTGTGTGAGCACATGCCTTATTGTGTGTGTCTTGTACACAGGAATACCGCTGGGCTAGGAAGAGGCGTGTTCACCAGTTGTGAAGCCGAGGAGGGCTTCATAAGCGAGGCGAGTTAATCACAGATGGTGTCTGTTCACGTTCATCAACACAATTGTTCACATGTTTTATTTATCTGCCACTTCTACATTCTACACTCTATAACAATTACAACACACACACACACACACACACACACACACACACACACACACACACACACACACACACACACACACACACACACACACTAGCCATACAATCAATTACATTTTGAACAACTTCGACACATGCCTGGCACACGCGGTTACAACAGTACAGTTTCCCACTAACACAGTCACCAATTTCTTAATAAAATAATATTAATTAATTATTTTCCAATTAGTTTGATAAATTATTTAATTAACTAACCAATTTCATTGACCATGTTTCATTGTGTAGGGTTGCTTGAGCGAGTTGAAGACTCGGGTCATTGATTTCAGTGGAAAATTCGAGCCCGTCCAACAGACATGCCGCGCTCGTCTCGCATCAGGAAAACTATGTCCACGACAAGACAGATACACAGTAAGTCGTCATCTCCGGTCATCGAACGACTTAATAAATTAATAAATTGTTGATATTTTCTAGTGTCCTTTTCATGGCAAGATTGTCCTGCGTGATGAGGATGGCAAACCAATTGGCGAGTCGGATGAGATGCCTGAACACACAGACAGACGTGAGACGAATGGTAAGTTGAGTTAACAGAGGTAGGAACCATCGTGTCATGCATGCAGCAGGAGTAAGGAAATGTTGGCACAACGATTATATGCGCGTAAATTGTTTTTATGTTATGTGCTTCATGCCTAGCAACTGACTTTTGTGGCAGAAGTCGTTTTTGTCTGCCGGTCTACTTGTCTGTTTGTCTGTCCATTTGTCTGTTTGTGTGTGTGTGTGTGTGTGTGTGTGTGTGTGTGTGTGTGTGTGTGTGTGCTGTGGCTCAATTGGTTAGAGTGTGTTTGGAGAATGGAAACATCCAGGACCTTGCAGGTTCAAGTCAAAGTGATGGCGAGATATGGCATAATTTCCTTGGGCAAAAACTTACACACAATTGCCTCTCTCGACTCAGGAGTATAAATGAGTACCTGGTCATTGACTGGGGTGGCAAAGGCCTTCGGGTGCCCAAATCACAGTTGGCGTCACACCTGGCCACGCTCCAGGAGATTGCTTAGCACGGCCCATAGCTCCTGCATAGCTCCTGCTTAGTGCACAGGAACCCAGCCATCTGACTGAGGGGCATTACCGTTTAACGGCAGCTCCTTATCCATTTGCCGTGTGTGTGTGTGTGTGTGTGTGTGTGTGTGTGTGTGTGTGTGTGTGTGTGCGTGTGCACGCGCGTGTGTGCAATAAATATCAAGAAAACAGAGTGCATGTTTCAGCTGATTCCTGGTACAGTAATTGCTGGCAAGGACATGTTTGTGAATGGTGAAGTGCTAAAGAGGTATCCTCTTTCTCTTACCTTGGCAGTGTTCTTTCAGAGGATTGTAGTGTTGATAAGGACATTGCTGCACGTCTGCAAAAGCAAATAGAACATATGGCACACTTCAAACAAGATTATGGAGTCAACAAGGAATAAGAATAAGAATAAAATCAAAGTTTACAAAGCAGTCATTCTTGCAACTCTTCTGTACGGATCACCAATGTGGACGCTATAAAGAAGAAGTATTCAGGATCTAGAAAAATGTCACCTTTGCTGTCTGCATCGAATAATGAAAATTCATTGGTCGGAAAGAGTGACAAACATAGAAGTTCTGCAAAGAGCTGGAATAACAGGATTGAATATAAGTTGACACAACAACAACTAAAGTGGGTAGGTCATGTCGCAAGAATAGATTAGAGACGTTTACCAAAACAAGCGCTATACCATCAGTTGTTAGATGCATCAAGAAAAGCTGGTGGTCAGAAGTTGAGGTTCAAAGACACTTTAAGACACAATCTACAGAATGCCAGTATTGATCACAAGAATTGGGAAATGATAGCATGTGACCGTTCAATGTGGAAGAAAATATGAGATTAGGTTTAGATCGTTACGAGGAAGGTAGAATTGACAAAATTAAAGAAAAGAGACTAATGCGTCACAACTATACACCACAAAACTTGACTACTGGTACAAAGAACGTTTGTAATATCTGTCATCGAGTATGTCGTTCCAGAATTGGACTCTGCACATGAACGTGCTTATCAAAGACAAATTGTAAACAACTGCTGAATGGAAGTCATGAACTCATTGTTGAGTAGCGACAAAGGAAGAAAGAAGTGTGTGTGTGTGTGTGTGTGTGTGTGTGTGTGTGTGTGTGTGTGTGTGTGTGTGTGTGTGCATTTGTGTTTGTCTGTCTGTTTGCATGTCTGTCTGTCTGTCTCTGTCTGTTTGTGTGCCGCGTTTGTGCATGTGCAGGACACTATGGAAATGATCTCAATTTGCATCAGATACGAGGCATTCTTCACGACCACATGCTTCACTCCCCAATAATGAATTTCTTCACAGTTTGAATGCATTCTATTAGAGCTTACCATCTCTCTGCAAGGCAAATAGTTTGTGGTAGACAAGGGACATTTTACTAAATCTGCACCACAATGAGGTTGAGTTTTTTCCATAACTCTGTCCATAAGTCTGGCTGGCTCTCACTTGGGTGTCAACATACAGTGCAGTCATTGCCTCCTACCCTGGAAGATGTCACAAGACTTGAAGTGAGAATTCATGACTATGCATGTCACAGTCTGGTATTATCAGTTCTGGCGGAGATAATTGAGTAGTGGAGAGTCATAGAATGGATCTCAACATGCCGTTGAGCAAGTACTCCTTTGCCCAAAGGTTTCACATTTCCTGTAAATCTTGTCGGTCCCTTTATCGGTTCATACAGGTGGATGTCAGTTCATACAGGTGGATGTCTGGCCACTCCAGGAAAATGTGTGTACTGAACTCACACTTTACCCAGATTCTGAGTATTTAGCTAATTAGTTAGCACTGCAAGTTAGTTTGAGAGGGAAGAGGAAAGGAGGTGGCCAGTACAGGTGGCTCACCACAATTTGGTCGAACTATTTTTGGAGAGAGAAAAGGGCAGGTTGTATTACTCCGGATGGGGTCGAACTATTCATTGTGTGATGACCCACTGTAACATGCAGTACACGTTTCTATACTGGGTGAAGAATCTGCGTGGGCGTGGTAGGGAATGTACTTGCCCGTTCTACTTTTATCGTAATGAAGTCTTGCAGCTGTGACTGTTTGTTTCTATTTATTCATCGGCTAATTGAGTCACGCGCATCCGTCTCTATTGCAGACATCACCTGGCAGGAACTGGAGCTCGAAGTGATGGCAGCTAGAGGTACGTAGAGAGCACGTTTGGTCGCATATCCGTTCTAAACGCGCCTACAATAGGTGCGGACGTGGCGAAACGACGGAAAACGGAACGCGGCAGTGGAAAACGTGCGAAAAACGGAGATGAATGAATTAGCTATGTCAACACACAATGTAGCCATTGGTCATGTGATTGCAGGCAGGAAGAGTGGGCGGGAAACCAACACGGAGCGGCCGGTCGTGACTTGTTCTCGTCAGGACACGAGCAGGTATCGACTCGCCAAGCGTATATTTAACAGGTTCGTTTGCCATATTCGCGGTCGGAATGCATGGCAATGAATGAGTCATTGTCTCATGACTTCCGTCCGGTTTTCGTGTTTATTTGCGGTTTTAGACGCTCGCAGGCGCGCGTGGCCGACGCGCTCGACGACGCGGACCGACGCCGCAACGACAGGAAATTCGAACACCAGTGGAACTATCGCGAACATGTCGGCTAGCTAGAAGGCGAACGTTCGAGAAACAATTTCACATATCCGGTTTGTCGTGCTGACACGTTATCTGATTGGACAATGCATCACGTGCCGATTATCTGATTGGACATTGACATATCCGGTTCTGTAGCGTTTCGTCGGCTGACGCAATGCATCACGTGCCGATTATCTGATTGGACGTCCGGGCGTGTCACGCCTACTCGTTTTCCTCTTTCATTGGTCGACGGGGTGATGCGGTTCAAGTTGGCTCTGCCCGTCATACCGCTTCCCTCGAGTCATATGACTCTTATAACACACAAAGGTTCGGTTTGCACCGCTCACTCTGCGTTGTTCATGGCACAGTCATGTTGTCAGCAATGACAGGATATTTCGATTTCACGACCGATGGCATCGGTCTGCCTCAATACGGACGCGACGACTTCGAGCTGGAGCCGCCGTTCTGCGCCTACAGAGCGCACACCGTCGACAGCGTGTACGGCGACTACGAGGAGGAAAGCAACGGCCCGTTTCTCAGCAAGAAAGACCCGCTCCTGTCGTCGAGCGCGAGCAATCTCTTCGCATTGTCTCTAGAGGCGGGGACTGTGCGTCCTCCTGAAGGTTGCTGGAACCAATTCCTCGCGTCTGGCGCTCAATACCCGTCGCTAGCGCAGCTCAAACAGCACCACGCGCTCACACCACTCACCGCCAGTGTCGGCTCGTTCAAGGACGAGCCCGGCGTGAAGCTAGAAAGCGCAGAAAGTCGAGAAAATCGCAATGTCTTCACTCACGTTCAGAAACTCGCGGAGAATTATTCGCCGGCGCGACGGCGTGACGGCGAACAGTGCGCGAACGTTCTGGAAGTCAAGCGCGAACGGAGAGAGGAAGAGGTCGAGATTCATAGAGAAAGAGAAAGTCGAGTTGGCGCCGTGCCCAGATCGACGTCCCACGTGGGCGGGTCAGTGAACCGAGACACGCCCACGAGGCATCCATCCCGACGCTTGCGGCTGCGCTCGCTCCGCGCTGTTTCCCACACGTCGCTGTCATCGGGTGATCTATCTGGACACGAGAGCGGCACGGACGATGAGTTTGAGAACGAAAGTTCGCCGCGCAAACGAGGAAGGAAGAAGGAAGTGAGCGACGATTTCAATCCGAATCCGGAAAAGTTGATTGTGATCAACGGCCAACTGCGGCAGCTCAACAAGATGATGAACGACATGACGCCGGTGAACGAGATGCCGACGCACGCGAAGAACAAGGGACGTCGCGAGAGGAACAAACTCGCTTCCAGGTATGCGGGGAATTACCCGATGGGGTGCGACTTCCGTTTTAGCGCGCGTTAGCCGTAGGTCTTGTTTGTTATTTGTATTTATTTTGGTGTTTTCGTTGTGTCTAGGGCGTGTCGTCTGAAGAAGAAAGCGACGCACGAAGCGAACAAGTTGAAACTGCACGGATTGGAGAGAGAACACGGTAAGACGTTAATCAGTGACGTCATGCCTATCACTCACCCACTCTGTTTTGGTATTCGGTGTTTACATGTTTAGTTTTTATCTTTCTGTAGAGATATTGCGTAATGCAGTTTCGGAATTGAGGCGAGAGATTCAAAGACAATCAGATAAGAACGAGAGGCGGAAATGCATGGTGGACGTGTGGAATGAAGTTGCCAAGCCGGCATTGGGTGAGTGTTCCCCGTTGTCATGACAACAGGGCTAAAAGTTGACCTTCCGTTTGGCTCCGTTCCAGAATTCAGGGTAGCTGGTCGTCTGACTGAGTATGTCAACCAGATGTTGGAGTCACACACGAGCCAGGGATGCCAGTCATGGTCGAGTGACTCCGACTCGAACTGAAGATGGTCGAGAATGAGAGTGGAGAGATGAGATATCCATACACTTCGAGTGACAGACGTGTTTCTTCTGCTGTATTCTTGATTCCGTGCTGATTGCTTTGGAATTCCTCCCGGCCACCGTCGTAGCTCTGCTAACGTTAGATTGGAGACATTTTGCTAATCAACGCTGTAGGGATGGGTGAAGTTGGGGTATCTTGTTGTATATATAGGGTTTTGGAGACAAATGAGGAAGATAGAGAAATGATATATTTTGTATGCTGTTGTATAGTATCTGGTGGCTGAGGATATCTTGTTTAGATGCAGATATGATAATGTAGTGAATAGTGGATGTATGTATGTAGCAGGCATAGACAGTACAGTATACAGAATGTACACTGAAATATACAATAGGAGAGATTGACATGTTAGTTTGTTGGGCATGTAGTTGGTATAATCACTTTGACACACATACTACACACACACACACACACACACACACACACACACACACACACACACACACCACTACACAGAGGTAAATTGTGTCACAAATTTTTAGGTTCCAGTTCACCCTTGACTTATTCAACTCAAATCAGTGAGAAAATTTCTGATAACGCCAAGCATGCAGGGAGTGAAATGACATCACTCACTGCAAATTTGGTTCTACCTGCATGGCATCGCCAGGCAGTGATCAACGCCTACTTTGAGTTATGTGTGGAGCTTCTACCAACACACGCCTACACAGTGTAGCATTGTGCCTGCTACTGCCAAAAACAACACAAAAGGCTAATTGTTGTGTTTGACAGCCAGGCAAGTGAGAACAATAAGTCTTTGTCTTCAAATCCAATGATCTGACGTTGCTTGTGATGTAAAGTCGCACACATGCATTACAGTTGCAGGTATGCATGCATATACATAAAGTATGTAGGTATGCATGCATGTACATAAAGAAAACCCTACATTGAGACTAGAACATCCAGCTTGATCAGCTGCATAATAATTGACGTATGCAATATCCGTTCTTTAGTTAATCATAGGAGTCTCTCACACATTGGATGCTTGCAGCCACAACAGACAGAAAGTATAGAGTAATAAACACTTTCTGTTTGACTGTGCTATACTAAATGCCAAATGAAAACAAATCTAAGATAAAAGCTTCTATCCATGATACTCATACCAACTACATAACAAGGTTAGTTAGTTAATTAATTAAGGTTGCCCACTTGGTGGCAAATTAGGCGACAGAGCCAAAAGAAGATCTCCTATAAATGTGAACGACTTGCTTCTCAGGAAGTCGACACATTTAGTACCAAGCCTGGCAGGCAGTTCCGATGAGTCATTGTTTAGAGTGGCACTTGAACCTGGGCTGTCAGTGTCGAGTCACAGTTACCATACAAACTGATAAATTGTATGGCTGATGGGATGCCACGTCTGATGCAACAGCTTAATTAATAAAAAATTAATTCATCAACAAGGCAATCAACAAGGCAAAGTACCAAACTTAAAAAAGTTGTGTGTGTGTGTGTGTGTGCGCGCGCCTAAAAGTCTGGACTCAAGCTGAAAGCTTGAATTGTCGCTTCTAGGAAGTCTAACTTGTTGACACATAAACATTGACCACACACACACACACACACACACACACACACACACACACACACACACACACACACACACACACACACACACACACACACACACACACACACATTAAACTAAGTCTAGGCTTACCATCTAATCACTTTCAAAACGAGGTTCCTGCAGAACACTAACTACTGTATATGATGTGTAAAAATGAAGCTGAAACCCTAGGAATTAATCCTTTACACAAGCACCCAGAGAAACAAACCAGCAGAAAAAGAAACCAACTCACCTCCTCTGTTGTGTTCATCCCTGTCCCCCTCACTCTGCTCATTTCTCTCGTTAATTGTCTCTGTTTGTAGTCCAATTGTGTTTCTGTCTGCTTGTCTCTTAATTAATTCATTTAGTCACTCCACACCATAAGTACCTTCATCCCCGTAGTCAATATTGGTTACATCACTAGTAAATCAAAGACACAAATGAAATAAAGACTTGAACTGACAGTTTCTCCATATAAGCCTAAACTTCCTATATCGACTGTCTTCCTCAATCTTCGTTCTGTTGGGCGTAGGTTTCGTCCCAGCAGTCCGAGCAAGAACCTACGTGCATGCATTACAGCAGAGCGCAGTCGTCGTTTTCCTTGACATCGTTTCTAGCGAGCGCAATATCGTTTGCTGGAGTGTCCCGGATAAAGATCTAGGCGGAGCCGATAAAGACTAGGCGGAACCATCAAGTGCAAAAGATGCAAATGAAGTGGTTTGTTTATTTATTTCCCGGTGTTTACGACCGTCCACCGCCGTCTACACCTCTACGTAGCAATGTAGGCGGGGGTTTCTTGATTATGCTCGTATTTCAAGCCGCTTTCACTTTGCTCTGCACAATCCACACTACAGTATGCCAGCCTCTGTATGTTGTGAGGAGATGCTCATGCATTTCGGCTTTGGTCTGGTACTTCTACGCTTACAAAGATGACCATGGAGTGGCGATGCTGCTGCTGCAGCATATTTGTGAGCTAGAATGGGTAATCCTAGCTGCGTTCATGCCTGCAACAAAAAAAGCTCAAAAGTTAGAAGCTGCTCTTGAAACGACATCAAAAAAGCATTGGGAACTCCACAGTCAGAGACTCAATTTATTACAAAATCACGAAGATCGACTGGAAAGGTTTTTCTACGCTATACTGCTCTTTTCTTTTTTCTGCGTTCAGACGGGGAAATGGCCTGTGAATGAAAAGTTTCCATTTTTACCGTTAGTTTCTGCTGCTGATGAAATGAAATTGCTTCAATTGTGCATGGCTAATGTTTCTGCTGTTGTCATCGCTGGCATCTTGTTGCTATCTTGCATTCTTGACTTTATTTTCTGGCTGACAAGCTCAAAACACACAACAGCAAGGCTTGTATATTATTGTGTAGCCAAGATGGGCGAACGTTGTCTACAGGGAGGTGATGAGTTCAAATTTGTTTCAATTAAATCACTTGAGGATATCAAATTACAAATTAGCATCAAAAATGAAGATTTTTGTGATCAGCAATTACGGGTTCTCAAGGAATACGATGACCTAGGAAACAAAATCATTTCTATAGGAAAGATGTCGTACTTCCTTGGAATTATTCGAGTCTTAAACGCTCTATTCATACCCTATTTAGATATGCGTGTGCTGTTCATTGAAATTTCCATTTTGAAGACTGTGTCTGTATTGGATGTTTTCATATATGACGCTTGTCTTGTGTATTATTGGTTTGTTTGAATGATTCTGTATTTATAGAGCACCATATCGACTGACTACTGGCAAAATTAAATGTCAAACTTGGTGTGTGTGTGTGTGTGTGTGTGTGTGTGTGTGTGTGTGTGTGTGTGTGTGTGTGTGTGTGTGTGTGTGTGTGTGTGTGTGTGTGTGTGTGTGTGTGTGTGTGCAGAGTTTCATGCCAATCGAGCAAGCAGTTTGAAAGCTTTAGGGTTACAGACATACACACATACGGTACACATGTACATATGATGCCACTGTAAATCGTGTCGTCACCACTCGACCAATATTGCCTGAATCCTGCTTCACCCAAGCGTTGATTCTCACAGGCAAGTTTTGTGTAGTTCATTAACTCAACGCAACAATTTACTGACACATATTACAGCTCACAACAGTTCACACTACTGTTCACTGCAGTCCACTCTACTGCACCCTGCTACAACACAACTGCTTAGCCTTTCTTAACATTGTAATAAAGTACAGTAGTAATATGGTGTGAGCCCACATTACAGTATGTATAGGCACGTCACTGCCAACTTCAACACTTCTGCCTACTTGCTTACAATCATCCCATCCCCTCTTACTGTGAGATATGCTTTCGTATCTGCTACTTGCCTCTTCTGCTTGCTATGCCTGTTCCACTGCCTCCTCTGGTAGTAGATAGTCTTCCTCCTGCCTGCATAGATCTGGTGGCTCTGGTTCCACTTCCGACTCGATTTTCTCCAACCAACTGTTGGACTTGGCTACCCAGCTGCATGGTGTGTGCCTTGTTGGGGACTGACTGCATGCGTTCATTATCTGGTCTGCTGTAATTCCTCTTCTGATGTTCACTACAACAACTCTTCACCCATTTTTGTAATCTGTGTCATACATTCTGGCTGTCAGAATATCTCTGATATCAATGAACTAAAATGTCCAGCAACTTCTTTAGAAATCTCTGCCAAGCCTGGCTCATTCAGCATAAGACTCTTTTTCCATCTTCAGCTGGTGCCAAAATTGAGCGCTTGCATCTGGGATTCCTTGCCCATGCTCAAGTCAATTCGGTTTGAACTGGAACTCCTGCAGCACACACAACAGCAAAGGGTGCTTTCTCTCCAGCTGTCCAAGTTCCTCGACCGACCTGCTGAATCCAACTGCAAATATTCTTTCAATCTTCTCTTCTATCTCATCTGTATCTGGTT
>NC_085085.1:2096295-2108795 GCF_963422355.1 Corticium candelabrum
GACAGACAGACAGACAGACAGACAGACAGACAGACAGCCTGTAGTAGTGTTCATGTTTGAAATATATGAGGATTGACAGACAGACAGACAGACAGACAGACAGACAGACAGACAGACAGACAGACAGACAGACAGACAGACAGACAGACAGACAGACAGACAGACAGACAGACAGACAGACAGACAGACAGACAGACAGACAGACAGACAGACAGACAGACAGACAGACAGACAGACAGACAGACAGACAGACAGACAGACAGACAGACAGACAGACAGACAGACAGACAGACAGACAGACAGACAGACAGACAGACAGACAGACAGACAGACAGACAGACAGACAGATTTGTTTTATTGTCATCAAACGTCACTACTTACATCACTTGCTGCAGTACTAAAAGTTCTACTTTCCTACTGTTCTTCGTTTTAATTAATGACAGACAGACAGACAGACAGACAGACTGGTCTCACGAATCAATTGCTGGGGTGTGGTCTGAGTGCCTTAGGAGCCTCCAAATCCACCATCGACGGGAGCCAAGGAACAGATATGTCACTTCAGATTGCAGGCCTGACATTGTCATGTTCGATTCTGAATCAGCTTCCAACCTCGACCTGGACATCTCTCTAGCCCACCCTTGGAGTGCGGATGCATTTCCAAGCTCTGCTGATAGAACAGGCGTCGCTGCTAAACAACGTGAGAATAGGAAGGCGGCAAAATACAGCCAACAAAAGCTCCCTGGGACTTCAGTTCTCAAAGCCATCCCCTTGGTATTCGAACATTTCGGTGCATGGGGAGAAGAGGCCAGGAACTTCTTGCGAAAGCTAGCAGCTTTCTCATCAGACGAAGTTGGTCAGCCAAACGCACCGGAATTTGTGGACTTCTGGCGTAAACGCTTTTCAGTGCAGCTGCAAAAGTGCAACGCACGGGTCATTCAGAAGAAATTGAATGTGTTGTGTGGTGGGTGTCAGATTCCCGAGTCACTCAGCACTCAATTCTTTTATCATTAGTGTACTTTTAGTTGTCTCTTTTGCCTCAGAAAATATGTATACACTTACCTATGAACACTATAAAGCATTTAGCTTTAGTCGAGTAGTTTCTGCTGTGATGTATGATAGTGTGATTGTAAGAAATAAATGATTCTTGACAGACAGACAGACAGACAGACAGACAGACAGACAGACAGACAGACAGACAGACAGACAGACAGACAGACAGACAGACAGACAGACAGACAGACAGACAGACAGACTGACAGACAGACAGACAAATCTTGCAACAATCTTTCAGACAGACAGACAAATTTCAATGTTTAATTTTTAAATTTCAATTTTTATTTTTTATTTTTTAATTTTTTTGTCAAAGGTTTTTAATTATTTTGCTAAAAAATTAAATCGACAATCAAATTTTTATTTCTTACTTATATTTTTTGTTTTTGTTTTTGATTTTGATTTTTCATTTTTCATGTTTCTATTTTCAAGTTACTATTTTTGATTATATTTGGTTGAATTGAATGTCAAAAAATTGAACGTGGAACGACAAGCGCCAGTTATCAACTTGCAATTAATAGTCTGATCGACAACTCTTCTCGAAAAGACGTTGCTCCCTTGCTGTTTTTACAAAATAAGGGAGCTGGAGCATGGCTCTTACCATCCTCTGAGGAGTTTGCACTTTCACCAAGTAAATTTACTTTGGCTACTTCGATGAGGTTGAGCCTTCCTGTACATTATCCAGAGTGGATCAACAAGTGTGATTGTGGAAGACCATTAGGACCTAGTGTAACCTAGTGGACCAGTCTCTAGTTTCCGCGACTCGTCATTCCCCGGATTGTCAATCCTCGGCGCAGATTGACAATCCGGGGAATGACGAGACTGCTTGCGCAGCCACCCAAGTATGAACTCGTTGGTGTACTTGTTTCCCGCTGTTTATGACCGCCCACCTCCGACAGCGCCTCGGGGTTCTAGCAGTACAAGCTGGATTTTATGGAGCTTTGAGGTTTGCGCAGGAGTTTTGGAGAGGGCTTGGAGGTCTATTTGCGCCATCTGCAAGTGTATCTGCAACTACTGTTTGTCTACTTGTCGACACTTCACGGGACGCATGATTGCACTTGTCTAGAGGAGACATTCTAGACTGGATTTCAATGCAAAAATTGAAAGGGCCCAACGTATGTATTTTGTACTAGCTGGTTGTGGTGGAACTGGCTGTATTACCTTTATCTCATACTTTGTTCTATCTCTAACTGATGGAATTGAGTTGTGTTGTACTATGGATTGTATAGTTTTGTACAAGAAATTTTTTGTTTGACTTTTGAGATATCGCTTTTTGTGTTTATGCATTTCAGATCCAGTAAACGTTTGATTGACTGTGTCTGTATTGAAAGCACAGCGTAGATGTAACAGTACTACATAGTATTACAAGGGGAAATAACTTGTTTAGCATTCTAAATGTCACCAACAGCAGTCATTGCCTAGACTGTTAATTAGCATAGTTAATTAATAAACTTAATTAATTAACTGTTTAAGTACTAATTTAATTGCTTTTTATTATATTGACAACTAGTAGGGTTCCGTATTCTTTCCATAGAGGTTTACGCCATGAGTTTATTTATTTCCAGTAGCAAATTATACTGGATCAAATACCAAGTGCTGTTTACAAACTCTGTAGATTAATTGCAGGATTGAGATGTATACAGTGTACTATCACATTCAGGTTACTATAATAACAGTATCAAATGTAGTATTTGTGAATGCTAAATTTTGACAACACATTTTGACCAAAAGCTTGTTGATGGTTTAACGGATTTATTGTTGTCTAATAAAGTCTGTTGATTGAAGCAACTAAATTTGCTGACTTCATAAGTGGAAGCCAACTTGAATTTAAACAGAAAGTTTACTAAATTAAAATATTATTTAATTAATTTCTAATGTAGCATATATCACAAATTTTATTTTAAGCAAAAAGTGCACTAATGCCGTAAATATTTAATTTTCTACTATTTAAACGTTTAGTGTTGCTTTATTCCAGTTTGCCAAATCTTAGCCTCGACCTCCCAGAACCGTTTAGCGCCGATTCAAAATCGTCTGGCCAAATCTCCGGTCCCAGAGCTCGCAGAAGTCTGTTTTAGTAACATCTGATGCTACCAATGCAAACAATCGGTTGAGTACAGTAGTGTACACTAAATTCAACTACTAACAAACTAGTCTCGCGTAGCCAGACCGCTTCCATTGCCGCACCTTTTTGTCTGGAAATTCGTGGCAGCGACACATACGGGTATTTTAGCTATCTGTGAAGTAACTGACCAGGAAGAGAAGAAGATGCTATTCATGAATCTAGCTGGGTTAGACCTGAGACGGATGGTGAAAGGGTTGGTCGTTCCGGCACCGCCCAATCAGGAGAATGGCAATCCCGGCGATTCGTATCGGGCTTTGCAGATGCAGTGCTCGCTCATTTTCGCCCGATAGTCAACACGACGTCTGAAAGGTTCAATTTCCGACAGCTCAGACAATTGGAACACGAGTCCATCACCGCCTTTGTAGGCCGTCTACGATCTAAGGTAGAGCTTTGTGAGTTCGTGTCTGATAAAGTAGATACTGTTGTCAATGGACAGGTGAGGGATCAGTTAATTGTTGGGTTGCGGGCAGCAGAAATTCGCAAGGAGTTGTTGAAAGTTTCCAATCTTACTTTAAGTGATGCTATGACTAAGGCAGTGGCGTTAGAGGCTTCTATAGCAGACAGTGCGTTATATGACAGCAGCAGCTGTGAACCTCTGGCAATGATGCCCATTGTGGTGAACAAAATCTTTCAATCCAGCAATGGCAAGACTCCCACATGCAGGTACTGTGGGCGAACACACAGTCGAGGCAAACAGCATTGCCCAGCTGCAGAGGCACAGTGCTCATATTGTCACAGAACAGGACATTTTGCAGCAGTCTGTTTACAAAAAAAGAAACGGCCAGTAGCTCGGTCCGTAGAGGAACAGACGCCAGTTCTATGGAGGGGAGATGAGTTGAATGTAGTCTATGATACTGCCTATACCGTTCAACCTACTGTATATTCTAGGGTCTTTACAGTGACACTCATGGTCAATGGCAAGAAATGTCAAGGCTTATTGGAAACAGGAGCAACACGCACCCTTCTCACTGAGGATATGGTTTCTGACACAAGATCCAGCTCCAACACTCTTAAGGCATATGGTGGTAAAAGCAAGATTGAAACATTGGGTGTAGCTGATGTTACAATATTAGCAGGAGACAAATCTTGCAACTGCACATGCTTTGTGGTGCCAGTTGGAAGCAAGGTACTGTTTGGCTAGCCTTGCAAGCCAGGCTCTACCGCGCAGTCGCTGAGCTAAACGCACGGACGTGTCACGAGGAGGAGGAGCAGCGCGAGAAGAGCCTGGTCGCTTTCGAGAAAGTCATAGTGACGTGCGACCCTGGATCCGGTTTCATATCTTGGATAAGGCTAATTCGATTAGGTAAGCATGATGGTATGAAAGTTGAGAACACGCGACATCGCTTCACGCACTTGCTTATTTTGCGCGAAGTACGTAGTTGACATCATCGGTCGCTACAGCCATGTAATATTTTGCAGTGTCACGACTCCTTTTCAGCTTTCAGTTTCGCCAACAGCACACCGCCGAATTTAGATCTGCAGCGCGGCAGTTTGAGAAATGAACTCATTGTACGCGGTTAGTGTATATGTAGCAGTCAGAGTCCGTGCATTGAAACAAGTCGTACGTAGTACACAACACCTGCAACTACGAGTCAACTCTATACTTCCTGAACATGGTAGGTCCACTGCACTTCTGTTTTCCCATGCCTATATGTTTCCAGTTCACCGCGAGGAGAGCCAATATCGTACAAAAGAGCTGCTTGCTGAGTCGAAAGTACCGTCAGATAGACTGCGTTAGCAATACATGCCAATCTAATCATGACGTGGACTCCGTCAGGAGAGGTCAACAAGCTGTATGCACTGCTTTGATGAACCGTTGAGCGAAACAGGGCCGGCAGTTCTCACACCATTTCCCCCACAGAGTATAGATGTCAGAGTAGACGTGCAAGAGTGGTGAACACTTCTACGTCGGTTTCAATTCGCGCAAACCTGCAGATGAGTTCAGTAGAAAGAAACGTTGCTGGAGAGCGTAGGTTCAGCGGACCAGTTCCATGTAGGCCATTCCTGGGCTCATTATTCACCAGCATTTTGTCTATCAACAGCTTTACTGGCTTTCGTGTTCAAGCGCTCTCCGCGGAGGGCTACCCCTCCGCTTCAGGTATCAAACGCAATCACATTAACGAACTCTTTAGGAAATCGAATTAGCCTTATCCAAGCTATGAAAACGGATTCGGGGTCCTATGTCACTATGACGTTCTCGGAAGCGACCAGGCTCTTCTCGCGCTGGAGCAATTCCGGCGAAAGCTCCTCCTCCTCGTGTGATTTACGTGCGTTTAGCTCAGCGACTGCGCGGAAGAGCCTGACTTGCGAGGCTACTGTTTGGCCAAGATGTGATTACCCAGTTACAGCTACTGTCTACGGCAGATATCAACGTTGTCAAGACGGATCTTACTGAGATTAGGCTGGACCCAGAGGCCAGACCAGTAGCAGCGCATCCTAGACGTCATGTTTTCGGTATTCGGAAGGACATTGCAAAGGAGCTGAAACGGCTACAGAATAGGGATGTCATTGAGCCAGTTCGCAAAGCAACACAGTGGGTGTCCCCTTTGGTAACAGTACGGAAATCTGACGGAAGCCTGCGTTTGTGCGTTGACTATCGGCAGCTGAACAAGTCAATTATTTGTGAACGACATAGGATGCCTACGTTAGAAGAAATCACGGCCATGTTGAGTGGATCCACTGTTTTCTTGATACTTGATGCTGAAGCGGAGTTTCATCAGCTACCATTATCAGCAGAATCCCGAGACTTGACCACGTTCTCATCACATTGTGGGCTGTTTCGGTTTAAGAGACTGCCATTCGGCATTGCATGTTCCCCAGAAATTTTCCAACGCGTGGTCAGCTTGATTCTGATGGGATTAGAGAGTATTTCGCTTTACATTGATTATTTGATGACATACTTGTTTTGGGGAAGAACCGAGACGAACATGACGCCAGACTGAAGCAGGTTCTACAGCGTCTAGCGGTCGCCAGTTTGAAACTGAATTTGTCCAAATGCCAAGTAGGGCAGAGCTGCGTTAACTTAAGTACTTGGGACATTGGCTAAGTGCGGAAGGAATGATGCCAGATGAAGACAAATTGAAATCCATACAGGAAATGCCACTTCCCGAGTCTGTGACAGATGTGCGGCGGTTTCTAGGAATGTCGACCTACTTCAGCATATTTATTCCCCAACTCTCCCAGGCAACAGAGACACTCCGTCACTTGGCTAAGCAAGTTTCTTTCACGGTTACTGAGCAACTGCAAGAAGCCTTCGAAAGCGCTAAGTCGAAGATTGCCCAACCGTTGTTAAAGTTAGCTTACTTCAACACACATCGTTCCACTCCCACCGCAATCAGCAGCGATGCTTCTCCAAAGGGACTGGGAGCTATCGTATGGCAACAAGACGAGCACAGCAGATGGACACCAGTTACCTGTGCCAGCCGCTCTTTGACAGACACAGAAATGCTTTATTCTCAAATGAAACGCGAAATGTTAGGTGTGGTGTTTGCCATTACACGATTCAGACAGTATTACTTAGGACAACCTTTTGAAGTATTTGCGGATCATAGGCTTCTCATCAGTATTGTCCGTAAACCATTTGAGGAGGTTCCACCTCATCTTCAACGCTGGCTAGTAGCCTTGATGCCAGACCAGTTTTCAATCACGCATATTCCGGGCAGCCGCTTTGTGTGTACGGATGCTTTGTCTCGCGCTCCCCTCTCTGAGAAGACAGACGCCAGAAGAGACCCAGTCTATGAGGGAGTATGTGGGGATGGTAATGGAGGAAGCACCTATAAATGCAAAAGATATTCAACAAGCATCTATAGCAGACCCACTTATCAGTCGTGTAATCAAGCAAGTTGTAGATGGGGCATGGAGAGATGGGGAGTCTGTGAAAGAACCTTTTTACCGAGTTCGTGACGAACTCGCAGTCAAAGACGGGATTTTACTCCGTAGCAACCGATATGTGACATCAGAGTCAGCTCGCCCTGCCGTATTGCGAGTACCTCACGAGGGTCATTCAGGTACTGATGCTTTTCTGGTAGTCTGAGAACGAGAGTTTGGTGGCCAGAGCTGACTAAAGATTCAGTAACGTTCACGGAACGATGCGATGCAGTGTATGTTGGCGGAAACATACCAATCATGCCCAAGTTTTGCAACTGTCAGATATTGAAGGAATATGGAATAAGGTAGCAGTTGACCTGGTGAAGATTGAAAGTACAACATGTCTATCTATTGTAAACTATGGGTCCAGGTACCCAGAGGTGATTCCACTAACATCTACCACATGAGCGGCAGTCATTGGAAAGTTAACGGAAATATTTGCTCGGTTTGGGCTGCCAAAAGTCATTATGTCAGATAATGGACCTCAGTTTGTGTCCACTGAAATGGAACGGTTTCTGTCTCGTCTCGACATTTAGCATGTGAAATCTAGTTCCTACTATCCACAGTCAAATGGCATGGTGGAAAGGCTACACCGGCTAACACAGGAGCGCCTACAAGGTCTCCGGGCAACCATTCCTTTTTTACAGCGACTTCAACAGATTTTGATCGATATCCGCAACTCAAGTCATAGCATGCTGGGAGTAACACCGAGTGAGGCACTATTCAATCGTGTTCTCCGAACCAGAGTACCAACTCATATTCCATCTGTGATTGTAAACCCAGAATACCGGGTGAAAGCCAAAGCTCAAATGGCAAAGTATCACGATGCAGAGAGGAGTACGGCCTCTGTCACTGCTAACACCGGGCACTGTGGTGATTCTCCAAGATGGTTACACTGACCCCGAGCGATGGTGGAAGGTGATGGAGCAGCATGGACAGCAAGTAGGGGTGTCAGATGGCCAACGAATCCTATTGCGGAACCGGCGTCATGTGCGAGAATATCGAACACCGGCAGACCCCACAATGAGTGCAGATGACGTGTTCCCGACGGCACGGAAGGAACGGTCAAAGTCTATCCAACCAGAGCCTTTGCAAAAGTAGGTACCAGCTCTGCAGGAACGACTCACGACGACCACAGAATAAGCGTCTCGAGATATTACCGTCAGTTCCGCCAGTGGAGTCACAGCCGGCCTCTACAGTTGGTATCGGCGACATACGTTGAGCAACCATTCCAAGACCTCAAGCTCCTCCACCAGTGGAATCACAGCCAGCCTTTACTGCCAATAGGGAGGGCTTAACGGAGTCCAACAAAGGTCGGTCTCTATACGAAGAGGGAAGGACCACTCGGTCTGCAGACTTATCAAGCTAACAGCTAAAGCTAAAGAGGCTGCTATATAGTAGAAACTTGAGGGGAGTCAGAAACAGCCTAGAGTTATAGGTGGAGTTATGTTGTTGTGTTAGTAGGGGTATTGTAAATGACGATACGGGTTTTTTGGGAAGGCCTTGCGCGAGAGAGACTAGCGTAGTATGGCACTGCACTAAAACTCTTACGAGACCACTACACCGGTAGTCCGAATGAAACCATTTCTACGTTTCAAACTCCTCAAGGTACAGTACGCTAATCCGCAGCCTACGTGCAGTAACTGCGAGCAAGCGCCACGACAATCCCAGATAGCAAAATCGAACAAGTTGCAGAACGCAGAAGTGAACGATGAAGTGGTTTACTTATTTGTTTCCCAGTATTTATGACCGTCCACCGCCGTCTAGACCTCTACGTGGCAATTTCGGCGGGATGTTGTTGATGATTTTTGGATTTCAAGCCATTTTCCCTTTGCTCTGCGCAATCTACACTACAACATGCAAGCGTGCACGGGCTGTTCTGTCTGTTGTGAGGAGGTGTTCAAGGAGTTTGATTTTGTACTTGTACGTTTATGATGAGCATATGGTGGTACATGTGCTGCTGGAGATGATTTCTGTGTGTGAATTGGTAAACGTAGGCCTATACTTATTACGAGAAGTAAAAGGCGCGTTGTGATGCCTGAAAAAACAAACGCTCAAGACTTACATGCTGCTCTCTGTGGTATAGCGAGCATGCGCTTTAGGTGTGACTGCGGTTTGCGTACGTATTATATTAGCCTAGCGATAACTAGCGTTGAGTGCACTTGTGCAGTAGAGTACGTGTCGTTCACTGTAGCAGACTAGATTCTGGTATAACCGGTCCACTGAGTCGGTATACGCGATATACTTAGCCTAGACTACAGCGGAGTAGTATTACGGCTGGTGAGCTATACAACACTCTCGAAACGCCATCTAGAAAGTATTTGGAACTTTACAGTCAGGGGCTCAAATTATGTCAAGACTGCGAAGATCAACTAGAGAGATTTTTCTACTGTATCCCACTCGGTTGTTTTGTTGAGAAACACCTAGTGAACAGTCAAGGGAAGAAATGCTTGCATTGAGCAAAGCGAATGTTTCTGCTGTTGTCCTTGCTGGCATGTTGTTGCTATCTTGCATTCTTGACTTTATTTTTTGGCTGACAAGCTTAAAACACACGACAGTGAGGCTTGTACACTATTGTATAGCCATGGTATGTGAACGTTGTCTACAGGGAGGCGATGAGTTCAAATTTGTTTCAATTAAATCAATTGAGGATATCAAGTTACAAGCAAAATCACTTGAAGTTGTCATTGAAAATGGATGTTTTGATCAGCAGTTACTGGTTCTCAAAAGGTATCAGGACCAAGTCAACTATACCTGTGGGGTATTGGGTGTGTTGTACGTGGCTGTATGGTTTGTGTTACCTTTATGCATCCATTTAGCAAATTGGTTAGGTATGTTGTTGTACGAACTGTGAACTGTTTGGAGTACTTTAATTATTATTTATTAGTATTTTTAGAGTACGGTATCGAATGACTATTGGTAAAAATAAATTAGTTAGCATTTTGAATTAAAGTCACTGACTGCAGCCAATACTTGTGTTCTTATCTCCCTCTCCCTCCCTCCCTCCCTCTCTTCCTTCTCCTCACACACACACACACACACACACACACACACACACACACACACACACACACACACACCCACACACACACACACACCCACACCACCACCACCACAACCACCACCACCACATGATTCCACATGCAAACAATAATGCCAATTGATCGGCTAATGCACAGACTTCAATAAACTATTTACAGAATGCATACAATACAGGACAGACAATCATACTTAGGACCACATCAATCATATGCTCTTTACTAGATAGACAATCATTGATCGATACCCCTCGATACTTACAATCGGCCCTACAGCTAGCGATTTCACATTTAGAAGATCAAAGACATGCAGATTGATGACTAAGAAACCATCCGTTTATTCAAATAATTGAAGCAACATAGTGTACTAGGAATATAATTCAAAATTCATATAAATAACATCCTTTATTACTGTAAGCTATATGCTGCAGTTCATTCCTACAAATTCATTTTTCTTCAATATAACAGTTCATCTCTTCCTTCACACACTCTAATGCCCAGACTCTTTCACTAATCTAATTATATCGACAGTGTATAGCTAGTATGCTCTACATATACATGATTTACAGTAAATATCTAGTTTATGTAACACACAACAAATTCGGCTTTTGGACAATCACTAAAGATTATAATCTAACAAATACACATAACAGAAAGAAAACAAAATCTTAGTTACACCTCAGACTTTCTATTGAATCTCCAGCAAACCTCCCTCCTGCTGTGATAAGTTCTCCATTCTGAGTTGAGCATGCAGCATGGAACGACCGTTTGTTTGTCATTTGTGGAAGAGGAAGCCACTTGGTAGATCTGTCATCATATAATTCTACAATATTAGAAGAAGAACCAAACGTCTGTTGTGTTTGTCCTCCAGTCCCCACCAGTCTGTTACTGACTGCAGACAGTCTAGAGTCATATGTGGCTGTAAAGGAAATTGTTCTCCATTTCCTCTCACGAACATCTGCACACTCAACAATATTACTTGAGCAAAATACATTAGTCCATCCTCCCCCTACAAACATTGTGTTGTTTATAATAACAGAAGAACAAACACAACATTTTGTTTGCATGTCATCCATCTTAGACCAATGACCACAGTGAAGGTCACACACACGTACTGTGTTAACTGTCTCCCATAACTCAGTCCGACCACCCACCACATACAGTGAGTTATCATGAAGAGCAACAGATACACCACCCAACTGCAGTTCGTTTGGTAGAACTGTGAGGAAACGCCATTTGTCGTCTTCATTCAAATGAAATTGTTCAATCAGAAGCAGATGCTTATCGTCATCATACACACACACCAAACACACACCTTGATAGCACACTACATTCCTGATGTGACCATTCTTTCTGACAAACGTGTCCCACTTATCACGTTTGTTAGTGAGAACATGGAGATTACCATCCCCACCTCCTACCACTAGTCTGCCTTCGATCTCTCCTATTCTATTACATAACCAGCAAATGTTGTGAGGCATGGGTACTTTCCACTGTGTCCATGATGGCAAACTGTCATTGATCTAGAATTAACACAACATGTACAATATCAAAATTACAAATTAAATCTTTGTTATTATAGACCACTTATATAAAAGAACCATTTCTAGATGATTGTTTTATAAAATGGATATTTTAGATTTCAATATAATTTATTAATTAATATTATTAAATATTATAAATTAAATATTTCTTTTCATCTGATTTGTGTTACATCAAGACACCTCATCTGCAGAAAGAACCTTCATCCTAAATGCCATGTTTGTCAGTTCTTCTCCTCTCATCTTCACTTCAGCTGTTGCAGCTCTCTTCACGGCTTCTCGTTTTTCTCTGTCCAAATCAGCCACTTGAACCAGCAACATCTCAACTATTCTTTGCAAACTCTTCTTATCACTATTTGTACAAGCTCCTGACCAAAAATTAAAAATATAGTAAAAGCAAAAAACATTCTTTTTAATTAAAATAGGTTACCTTGCGGAAGGAGCTGCACTTGTTGAGGATCCTGCATCAGTCGATTGGCCACATGTGATTGGTCGACAAAGCAGAGGATGTCACAGAATGTATCAAACATCTCTGGTGGTTTGCTGGGCAGAATTTCAACGATCAGACGACGAGTCTTTTCTACATGAGAGAGACTGTCTTTGCTGAGTGTGTCAAAATCATCATTTGATATCAAATTATTCTCATACAAACAACCAAGAAAGAAAGAGTTGCAACGCAGTCGGGTGGACAGAAACACGTAGTTGCGTCTGAGAGCAGGCCATGGGTCATCATCATCTTCAACGTCTGCACAAGCACGTGACACCGAAGGATGAGTGTGATATGTGAAATGTAATGGGCGGGGCCATGATTCCAGTTGGCCTTCTGTCTCAACTGGTTGCGCTAAACAGTATATCCTAACATAGTAAAACTTAACACACAGT
>NC_085085.1:2118795-2123795 GCF_963422355.1 Corticium candelabrum
TTTAGTCATTGCAGTATCAAACCTGGGCCTTAGTATAGGGGCTCTTGTACGTACGTACGTACAAACCAAAAAATGTATGTATGTATGTATGTATCTATGTATCTATGCATCATGTGAACAAAACTATTAGTAAGATCCAAGAATTGCCTTTGACATAGTTCATGGTTATCGGCTGATGAATTGTAAGTATAATGATCAAGACTAAAAGCCTAGATTCCTATGGCTCACAGTATAGTTAATGTCACAGCACTGTATTACCTCAAACGATCCCATCCTGCATGTTTTGGGTAAAGCTTGGACTTGAAGTGACGTTCCAGTTGTGACCATCTTGTGTGACAGTAAGCCTACAAATAAAAGATTCAGTAGAGAGACAGACAAGCAGACAGACAGACAGCCAGCCATTGGGGAGAACGGGCCACCAGATACCTACAGGAATTATCAACCAGGTCGACGGATGATGATGGGAATAAGAATGCTAAAGAATTCATGTGTTACTGGAGAAAACGATTCTCAACAGCGCTACAATGTTGCAATGCTAAAACTATTGCAAGGAAACTATCACGCTTTTTTATCTACAAGTTCTAACAATCTATAGTTTTGCATACATTAGTTTGTTACGTGTACTCACCCTATTGGGTCTCTGAAACACTTGAAATAGTTTTGGTTGTAATATAATTTATTTATGAAAATATATGAAAAAGACATACATACATACATACATACAGACAGACAGACAGACAAACAGACAGACAACCAGATAAACAGACAGATAGACAGACAGATATACATACATACATACAAACATACATACATACAGACAGATAGACAGACAGACAGACAAATAGATAAACAAACAACTAAAATACAACCACAATGTACTACACATGGTCTGTCTTGCTCACCATTGCTACTCTTTCAAACTTCCGCGCATCATATAAACCACTCAATCCTGCCATGTCTGTCGTAAACCAATACTCCCCGACTCCAAAGAAGTCACTCTGCTGACCAACTGGTGGCTGTGAAGCAACCCCATCACTCACACAAGGTACCTTACCACAAGGCAACGCCTTGTCAATAACATTCCTCAACATCCGACGACAATCCGTAAAATTTCCAATCCCAATCAACGACAACTGAACGTTTCTCTCTTTCACAGTCACAACTTCTCGTCTGTTGAGAGGAAGACAAGGATCAGTGACTATAGACAGTGATGCATTCGTGGACGTGTGACGCGTATCGAGAAGAAAGTTGTGATATCTAGAGAGAGCCTCGTTGGAGCCGTAGCTGAGGAGAGTCGTCACATAGAGCCGATGGGAATGTATCGTGCTGTGAGAATCGCAGCCAAGGTTGATGATCGCTGTATTGGATGGAAGAATCGACGTCTAGAACAAGATAAAACACTGTCGGTGTACTGTATATCTGAACGTTTAGCTGCATGCCGGTGTAAGCTGGGATTAACAGAAACTTGCTTGTCGGTCTCTGGTAACGATACCAGCATGCCGGTATAGCGCAAGGGAGTGCCGGTACTACTACACATGTGTGGTAATTCTACTGCACATGCACTGTAATTCGATTCGATGGCAGACGTTGACCTACTAGAGAGTGCAGCTTCTCCCGAAGCCCAGCTAGAAGAGAGAGAAGTATCGAGAATGGATCTTTGCAGTGTGGCAGAAAGTCGTACGAGTACGACAAGCCCGGTGGAAACAAAATGAAAGTCGCCAGGAAATGTGGAGTGTCTCATCAGTGATGAGATGCCTTCTAGCAGATGAACAGTTAATTTAAATGTTAGTTCAATCAATGTCTAAGAACGGATGCAGCATATAACTGTGGGTCTAGTCTATATGGAGGTTGGTCAAATCACCTCTCTTTTTCCGGCATGCCGGGATACCCCAGACTATATGGACACCCTGGTAATCCTCAGCTCATCAAGCCAGCATGCAGCTAAATGCGTGGCAATACAGTAGCTAGGAAAACAGCTCAACAGTCTCTGGTAACGTTGTCATTACGTGTCAAGAACAATTAGACAAAGCAATGTATTGAAAAAAGTGTAACCATATTGGCATGTTAACCAATGAATAGATCAATATATAAAATCCAGAGAATCAACTGCCACACGCAAACAAACAAACAAACAAACAAACAAAAGACAAAGAGACAGAGAGACACACACACTAACAAGTAAACAAAGAAAACAATCTGAAAATAATTAATTAATTAAATAAAAACAGAAAATAAACAAAGAAGTATGCAAACAAACCGATATGATAGACAAATGTTCTATTGTTACTTTGTCATCGACTTCAAATGTGATCTGTGCCGAAGCTCCTCCCAGATCTAATGCTCCCACAGTTGACTGTTGTGGAACGGGACTGCTGCTGCTAAAAGTTGTGCGAGAATGATCAAATCTACCCAGAACATAGTTCACAGCAATCCAGCCATAGATTCCTGTCCAAAACCAGACAGAAATAAAACAAGAAACCTTGTGTGTGTCATGTGTGTGTGTGTGTGTGTGTGTGTGTGTGCGCGCGCGTGCGTGCGTACGTGTGTATGACATTCTACCTTCCATTCTGCCAGACAAAACCTCCACGTGAGTGTCAGGCAAATGAAACACATAATTGCTTCTGATATTCAACCGCAACGTCTGCAACAGCCTGTCCTGCTTTTCCTGAGGTAGAAGTCTAAGACCAGCAGTTGCCAAGACAAAGAGCTGAGTATCTCGATGGCTCGACTCCGGAATATTTGTAGCAGCAAAATCAAGTAGTGGCCGCAGTGAATCAAATGCTTTCTGAGGATCGTCCACAAATGAAGAGATTCCTATACATAGTACAAATCAATATTGATGATACACACATGCATGCAAGTAGTGTGTGTGTGTGTGTGTGTGTGTGTGTGTGTGTGTGTGTGTGTGTGTGTGTGTGTGTGTGATCATCAACACAGATATGAACCTCCCTTGGAAAAATAGGCTTCTTGATATCAGCCGCATGGTCAAATTACCATGCATTTTCTATTAATTAAAAATCTACTGCAATAGAAGATTGCAATTCTCACACATTTGCCGTCTTATCAAAATAGAAAATAAAAAAATAAAAAATAGAAAAATAAAAAAATAAATAAAATAATAAATAAATAAATAAACAATATAAAATAAAAAACTATAAAAATAGAAAATAAATAATAAAAAATCTATAAAAATAAAAAATAAATAAATAAATAATATACAATAGATAAAAAACTATAGAAATAAAAAATATAAAAATAAAAAATATGAAAATAAAAAAATATGAAAATAAAAAATAAAATGTGAAAATGAAAAAAAAAAAAAATTAAAAATAAAAAAAATAAAAAAATAAATAAATAAAAAATAGAAAAATAAAAAATAAATAAAAATAACTTATTCTATAAATTTATATTCAAGCTTGATAGTGACCTGGTTCTTGCTTTTTCACCATCCCTCTTCCATTGCCATCTTTCATCTGCTCAATTCTCAGTAATTCTTCTGGATTCCCGGAATGCTGGAGCCAGCGGTACAGATAGGCACGCGACCCACTACTCCCGGCATCAATAACAATACCACGTGACCAATCCTGTCGAACACTCTTTGATGCTTTGCCACGCGTTCTAGGGTCGAAATCGACATCTCCGTTTGCCGGCCATTCAATTAAAGGCATCCGAAACGCGTTGAAATACACAGCAAAAAGACAAACGGCGAGGAGAGCGACGACAAAGAAGCGCAACGTGAAGACGCTGGTAATTCGTTCATATTTCCATTCTGATATCGGCGAGCATCTTGTAACGTAAGATTTTAATCTCAAGACGACTTCTGATCGTTGTGAGACGGAGAACGACCATGACATCCTCAGTAGTAGGCATACGTGGTGATGAAACACCCGGATAAAGACCGTCACGTGGGTGAATACCTCGTTCAATACGAAAACTGCTGCAGCCTATTTCTCTACCAGATTCTTGTTTAACTGCATCTAACTGTTTTCTAGCCAGGTGTTCCGTCGCTGTCGACATACGTCTAGACTCTAGCCTAGCAGAATCTAATTCCTGTGTTCTAGTACGTACAGTCCAATAATACGGGTTATTATTCAAATAGCCCGGATATTCTGTTGGACTGAAAGAGCCCGAACTCTCACTCTTGGCGTCTGCTCACACTTTGCAAGCAAGTTTGGATAGACTATACCTCTCGAAAATCGATTGTTTTAATTTATAACGTTCACGCACGGTAAGGGTTGCTAGTTGGCAACTAGACGTTGAATTATGATCATACAGACATTCACATACGGCAAAGAGAGACATGCATGCACACCATCCAACCTCCTACTTCAGCTACCTCGTACTGCACGTACTGCAAACAATACAGTTACTGAACACAAGTTCTAATTCCTCTCTAATTCAGTCACTTTTGTGATGGAGGAACTTCTGCAATCATAATGCGAGATACTGATTTCCATCCTGTATGGCCATCATACGTTGTTGATTTCCATTTGTTACAGTTTCCAATGTTGAATCCAATTGTGACTTGACCTGCTGGAACGTTCTCACAGTATCCCTCAAGCTGGCTGTGACGATGACGGTGATTATTAGCTGGATGACCATACACAATTCCCTTTATAGTCATAGGTCCACTGCACTCGTTACTGTTGAATGTAAAATACCATCAAGAACAGCAAGGACCACTGGAACAGTAAACATATAAAGTTCCTGCATAAGCAATGTGTAGAGCTGAATTGCTGTCTTGTTTATTAAAATTACATTTCTGTTGAACAAATGAAAATGAATAAGCAAGTCACACACTGGTTGTTGCAATCACAAAACATTATGGAATAATCTGAATCAGACCACTGTCCTTCCCATCGTCTCTATTCCACACACACTGTTTCCAATTGAGTGTCACAGCTGCTCCTTTTTCTCCTTTCCTTCCTTCCTTCTCCTCTCATGCCTTGTAGACCTTGTGGACCTTGTGGACCTATCTTGCCAGCATTACCTTTACTCCC
>NC_085085.1:2131295-2251295 GCF_963422355.1 Corticium candelabrum
ACCTCACGTCGAGTCAAAGGAGGCCGTTTCCGACGCGACGGGCTGGAATAGGAACAAATGCTATCCAACATGTCGCGTCGAGTCGCGAAACGGCTTCCTTTGACGCGATGCGAGGTGTTTTGTGAACCAGGCGTAAAGAAAGAAAGAAAGAGAGAGGGGGAAGGGAGGGGGAAGGAGGGAGGGGGGAGGTGGGGGGGGGGTGAGAGGGAGGGAGAGAGGGAGGGACAGAGAAAAGAAAGAAAGAAAGAAACAAATGAAGGCAGTTGCAAAGGAAGGAGTCCAATACGGACCTGGACAGTTTTGAGTGTTGACAGTGTGTATTTGTATGACATAAAAGCATTGATTAGTTGATCTCGAGGCTTTTTGGACACATTCAATGTGTCCGAAAAGCCTAAATTAATCAACTGTATCTACATCAGGGTAAATCGTACTTCTCGTGTAGTGCAATGGAAAGACTGTAGATCTGAATCAGACTCCCTATAGAGACCCACACGAGCACAGCCAGAACTATACATGGCTCTGCACACCCATGTCCCCCCACACTCCACTTGCAATACAGTGTGTACACCCAAGAAAACCCGGGGAGAAAAAGCCTTTCAACATTGCGCCGAAGACACTTCTAGCTGTCAATTTTGACAAACCCGATGTATTTTCAAAACATTCTGGACATCATTCATGTCAGAGCCTTAATGTTTCTAATTCATTGAGTGAGACCTAGGCCTCTGCACGAGATGCTTCGCTAGCAGTGTGACTCGTATCGTCTGCTGCACTGGAAAGCCGTTCGATTCGCTCGCGGACCTCTGCCAATTCCTTTTGATTCTTCTTTTCCTATAACAACAATCAACAGTTTGTTAGTCAGCAAAGCTAAATGATAGTAAGAACGTATAGAGCAAAGTCTAAAGTGTAATAGAGGCGTACAGTATAGATATTGATCTCTGTTTATAAGAGTGTCCAAACTAGCAAACGGTGCAGTGCACAAGATTTAGGGATAGCTGTTTGTGCAGCTCGTGTAGGATCAAAAAATTATTGGACAAGCCTACATTTGTAACAGGAGTTTCTGGGATTCTGATACTCAGGTGTGTCACTTGTGGTGTAGTGTGATGTGGTGGTGGTGGTGGTGGTGGTGGTGGTGGTGGTGGTGGTGTGTGTGTGTGTGTGTGTGTGTGTGTGTGTGTGTGTGTGTGTGTGTGTGTGTGTGTGTGTGTGTGTGTGTGTGTGTGTGTGTGTGTGTGTGTGTGTGTGTGTGTGTGTGTGTGTGTGTGTGTGTGTAAAAGACACAAGAAAAACTTTACTGCTTACATCTTCTGCTAGTTACTTGTTTTACAACTCAGACACTAAAATCATTGCGGCATATTAAATAAAAACAACATTTCAAACCTGTGCAATAATATCAGTGTAGGCTGTGGGCATTGCTAAAGGAAAGGAGGCAATGGCTGGCATTGTAGATAAAATCCCACTCTGCTCTGCACCGTTGTGCAACAGAAACGCAAATTCTGACTGTTTGCGATGAAACTGAGAACGACAACAACAGATTGTTACAATATCCAGTAGTAATGTACATGAAAAACACATACCTCTCGTAACTGTCTTCTCAACTTGTTGTTTTCTGCTTCAAGTTGTTGCCTATATTAGATATTAGATAAGTTGTTATTGGTATGTAACAACAAGAAACATGCACACATTGCACAAGTGGTAGAACAAAGAAAACAGACACTCTGGTTCGTACTCTGTTTCAAACAGATGAAGAGACCAATTAACACACACACACACACACACACACACACACACACACACACACACACACACACACACACACACACACACACACACACACACATGTACAATGAACACACAAACTACCACAAAACAAATTCCATGCCAAGCAGCATGCACGTAACTACTTGTCGGCTTTCTTCTCCACTTCCAGTTGAGCACTCCTTGCCTCAACCACCTCGGCGTCTTGTCTTGCCTGCGCGATCTTTCTCCGATACCGTTGTTGTGTCTAAACAACACCAACAACACAAGAATGTACATCACACTACAATACAACAACATCCATCTCCCCATTCACTATAAATACTAGTCACACATCAGTCCTGTCAATAGTCAATCATCTTCTTTGTCAATGAGTATTGTAGCTAAGACTTTCTTTTTGGCAAAAAAATGATGAGTGGAGACCTTGGTTGACATTTGCAGAAGTACCAAATGTAGCTTTATGTGCATCTGTCTAGCCATCCGCCTATCTGTCTGTCTGTCTGTCTATGTGTCTGTCTGTCTGTCTATGTGTCTGTCTGTCTATGTGTCTGTCTGTCTGTCTATGTGTCTGTCTGTCAGTGTCTACGTGTCTGTCCGTCCGTCTATGTTTGTCTACATGTATGTGTCTGTATGTGTCTGTCTGTCTGTCTGTCTGTCTTTGTTGTGTGCAAGAACTGATTAGTATTTAAAAAATCCTAGGATATGTAGAATCTGTATGAGAATAAATTATCTGTCTGTTTGTCTATGTGTCTGTCTGTCTGTCTATGTGTCTGTCCGTCTGTGTGTCTGTGTGTCTGTCTGTGTCTGTCTGTCTGTTTGTCTGTCTCTCTATCCAATGGCCCGTGTGTGTGTGTGCGTGTGTGTGTGTGTGTGTGTGTGTGTGTGTGTGTGTGTGTGTGTGTGTGCATGCGCATGAGCCTATAACACACGCACATATCTCAATCTTTCCCCAACCCCTACGTACCCTCTTCACATCAGCCCGTGCTTTTTGCAGTCTCTCACTCATTGCCAACCTCTGCTGCTCACACTCCTCCATTCTCTTCGTCAACTCACGACGTTCCTGCTCCCAAGCCAACCTTGAACACCAAACACCCAAATCACAATCTCCCTCTTTACACTACATCCCCAAAGTGAACACCTGCAACCAACACATTCTACACTTCAAGCAACACTCACTTTTGTCTATCGGCCACCATGGCATTCTCCTCATCCTGACGTCTCACATTACTGTGTGTCTGCCCTGAAGACAAAACAAACATTAAAATATTTGACGACGCAATTTCTGTTGAAGAGATGCCTTACGTAGCTCTTCGTTCATTAATTCTAGTCTTGACTTCAGCTTGTCGTTGATTGACTGACATTCGTTCTCGCTGGCTACAACACTATGAGAAACAAAACCGTAATGTAAAGATGCTTGAAATGTATTTTAACATGGAAATAGAAAGACCAACTTTTGGTATTTTGTCTGAAATTGTTGCAGTTTCTGTTGAAGCTCCTGACATCGAACTCGCTCCTGAATAGAAAAGTATGCGTGATAAAGAAGACAAATGACATAGAGCAAGCATGTGGACAACAGATAAAAATATATGTTGAGTAAACAGACAGAAAGACAACAAACAAATAAACAAAAATATAAATAATAATTAATTAATTAAATAAAAAATAACTAAATAATAAATAAATAATTAAATAAATAATAAATAAATAATTAAATAAATAACAGATAATAATAAATAAATAAAAAATTAAAAAATACAAAATAATTAATTAAATAATAAATAAATAAATAAATAGATAATAAATAATAATAAAATGATAAATGAATAAAAAAATTAATTAAATAATAAATAAATAAATAAAAAATAATAAATAATAAATAATAAAATAATAAATAATTAATTAAAATAATAAATAATTAAATAAATAAATAATAAATAAATAATAAATAATAATAAATAAATATAAATAAATAAATAAACAAACAAACAAGCACACAGACAGATACACAAATAACTAAACAAACAAATAAACAAAACAAAAACACACACAAACAAATAACAAATAAAGACAGACAAACAAACAGGTAAATGTCTGAACGAGCAATCTAATGACTAAACAGACAAATAGCTTGTTATTAGTTAATTAACCAACTTACTGCCTCCAGATCTCCACCCCTTCTCTTCTCTCGTTGTACTTGTGACTTCAACTGAATGTTCTCTTTTTCAATACTCTCCTACAATGTCAACACACAACAGCACCAGAGCGTTATTAATACTGTAGGTACATGTACACAAAGACTGGTCTGTCATTCGTTTTTCTGTCTGTCTGTCAAAGTAAGAACTCCAACTCTACATAAAGGTGCAGCAAAACAACTATGGTAGTATGATGACTTTGGATAGTCTCACACAAAAGCATATTGTAGGAAACAGTAGTTAATAAATAGAGTCGTGAATGTCTAATTCAGTGTCATCCCAGTCTTCTTTCCTTGCCTTGGAAATCACTCTCAATTTTTTTTCACGGTAACACTTTGAGTTTGATTTCCTTAGACATAATGACAACCTCATCCTCCATTCTTGAATGTCATGAGACCTCCTCGCCTAGTCTCTCACCCTTCTTGCCAGTTGGTCCAGCTATAACTCTATGCATTTTTCTCAACAACCAAAATGCTCAAAAACCAGCAAAATAAAATTCTCCTGATTCAATATTTTCTTTTTCCTTTTCTCTCTGTCTGCATGTCTATCTGTCTGTCTGTCTGTCTGTCTGTCTGCCTGTCTGTCTGTCTGTGTCTTATTTACACAAATGACTGAGTGATTACTATCCCTTAGAGCCACTACAACATAGAGTCAATAAACCTAATATTGAGTACGAAAATCAGCAAAATTATTGTCACTACTAGTAAGTAAATAGACAGTTTTCTGGCAATAATCTTCACATTGCTGTAGAAACACCGAAATACGTTTTTGTTAGCCTGTTTGTCTGTCTGTCCGTCAGTCTGTCTGTATGTCCTTCCTCCAAGTTGTTTTCAAGCATCATTACACTCATAACTGACCAAAATACACATAGAATTGTCTCTGAGCTACTAAAATACAATTAAAGTATTACCAACCTACCAAACTGTCTAGCTGGTTACATGCCTGACTCATTGTATGTATGTTTTTATGTTCCTCAATTATGTATTTAGTCTTGCTCTCTTGTCCATTCACATGTTGCATTCATTACATTCCTATCTCAACTGACACACCTACCTTTGCACTCTCTGCAGTTCTCACACGGTCCTCTAGCTGGCCGAGCTCAGACTGATGTGATGTGATGTCTTCGGCTCGAGCTCTGAATGAATAAGAATGGTCACTCTCTTGGTTATTAGCTAGCAAAATTGGCTTGTCGATTGACCTCTCTATTTCTGCTACGTGAGCTTCCAGTTGCAGTTTCTCTTGCTCAAGTTCTGTGTACTGTTGTAATTCCTCATCAACAGCAACTTGTACTCGACGACTTACATCATTCTCCTGTAAATACAACTTAGGTCAATGATATAAAAGTGATACCTGCATTATACAGTGAAAAGGCTTGCACTTAAACGGAGAAACAAACAAACAAACAAACAAACAAACAAATATGCCAACAAACAATCAGACAGCCAGACAGCCAGACAGCCAGCCCAACAACAAACAGACAGACAGACAGACAGACAGACAGACAGACAAACAAACACCAAGACAGACAAGCAAAAACAAAATAAATAAATAAATAATTGAATTACTCGATAAAATGTATAGTAAACAAGCAAAATGCTAAGTGTGACAACCTTGTCTGCTATTCTTGTCGTCATGTCATCTACTGCTCTCTGTAACACTTCTATCTTTGTTCTACTTGACTCTACTTCTGTCATCAGAGCATCTCTTTCTCGTTCAATTTCTCCACGACTCTGCAGCAAGCTACAACACAACAAAAACAGAAACAGCATACAAAAGTAATGCAAACAAACAAACAAGAAGATGAGAACTGTTGCTCACCTCAACTTTAGATTGCTCTGTTCCACACGATGACTGTGATCAGCTTCGTCCAGCCGACTGTAAAACATACAAAATTGTAAATGAGTCTGAATCTCAACAAGATCTCTAATAGAGCAAGTGTGTGTGTGTGTGTGTGTGTGTGTGTGTGTGTGTGTGTGTGTGTGTGTGTGTGTGTGTGTGTGTGTGTGTGTGTGTGTGTGTGTGTGTGTGTGTGTGTGTGTGTGTGTGTGTGTGTGTGTGTGTGTGTGTGTGTGTGTGTGTGTGTGTGTGTGTGTGTGTGTGTGTGTGTGTGTGTGTGTGTGTTACTTACTGCATAAAGCCTTACCACAAACAAGTCATAAGTTACAATAAGCACAACTCATCATGCCATCTTTTACTGTTCTTGCCATCATGTCATTACCTCTTTAGTGACAGATTATCTTTCTCAAGTTCGTGTACACGAGATGCCAGTTTCTCCTAGTGAGAGTATGGTTTTTTGCTCAACAACAAAGTGTTCAGTGTGAAAACTAAAGATTACCTGGTCCTCTAGTCCCTTGTTCACCTGGTCTTGAAGTCGCTGGCATTGCAGCTGTGCTGTCTCTCTCTCAATCTGCAGATATATTGCAATTTGATGTGATGCTGCAGTATAGACACACACACACACACACACACACACACACACACACACACACACACACACACACACACACACACACACACACACACGAGCACGCACACACACACACGGGCACACACACACACACACACACACACACACACACACACACACACACTACAGAGACCGAGTGACAGACAAATGCACAAACAAACCAACAAAAGACAGCCACAACAACCTACAGTCTGCACACTCACATTACCTCTAATGCTTTACACATAGCCTGACAATCAGCCAACTCTCTCGCTTGAACGTGAGACACCTGAAGCAACCACAGTTCACATAGAATAATTGTCAACAGTAATTAACAAACACACTCACCTGTTCAGCCTGCAGTGAGTAAGATTCTCGTTGCTCGTTCAGTTCCTCTAGCTCACTCAATAACCCCTTGACTCTTGCATGTAGCTGATAGAGTGGAAAGAGCAATAACACAAGACATATTGAACACAAATTCAGAAAGGTTAACAAACAGCAAGAAAGCATATGCAGGCAAACAGACAAGTACAACAAGCTAGCAAACAAGCCAAATCCACGTGCAACAAAAAACACAACAACTATGCATATGGTCAAACAAATAATTGGCAAGATCATAAACTAACATCTCACACAGAAGAATAACACCAAACCAAACCCACTCACTCACCTGGGTGTTTTCTCTTTGTAGTGTTCGGAGTTTCTGAATCTCTAGAGGCATTTCTACCTCTTTCTTTGCCAACCACTCTCGTTTTTCCTTCACCATTGTCTCAATCTGTAGAACAGCCAATGAAATTAAAACTAAAGTGACTGGGAAAAACAGAATCAGATACTATAATAATCAATCAACGAGCACTGTGATTTATTGACTTACTTAAGTGTAGTTTGTTGCAAAAATGTGTTTGTAAGTTGTCTTTGTCCAGTTGTCTATCTATGTGTCTCTCCGTCTACTTGTCTGTACGTTAATTGTCTGTCTATTTGTTTGTTCATTTTCTGTCAACCTGTCTGTCCACTTGTCTGCATGTCTGTCTGCCCATTTTCTGCTATCTGTCCATTGTAGGTCTATCTGTCTGTCCACTTGTTTGTCTATCTGTTTGTCCACTTGTTTGTCTATCTGTTTGTCCACTTGTTTGTCTATCTGTTTGTCTACTTGTTTGTTATCTGTCTGTCTATCTGTCTGCCCATCTGTTGGTCTCACCTCTATCTTGTGTCTTGCTTGCAAGTCGCTGACAACAGCTGAATGTTCTTTCTGTACAAATACATTGTACAAAAGTTTTATACGTACAGGCATGCAGACAGCCAAACACGCCAAACATAGACAAACAAACGACTGTAAACCAATAAACAGACATAAAGCAGACACACAAAGTAAAGCACAAACCAAATAAAAACAAACAGAAACAAACAGACAAACAAACAAACACAGATAGATAGAGAGCAAAGAGACAAACAAACAAAAGTACAACCACAATGTCTTACAGCTTGATTGTTCAATTCACTCTCCAGGAACGAGCAATCATATCTCAACTGGTTAAACTTACTGCAACAACCACAAATCACCAATCACTCACAGCTAACAACCACCCACTCAATATCTTCTCATTAACCTCTTGTAAACTTCCAATTCCCGCTCCACCATGTCCGTCCTCTAAACACATGTAAAGTCAACTCAAATTCAAAAATTCAAAGTAGTATCGTTATATCAAAAACATAATTTAACTAATGACTAAATATATTATATATGTTATCAGATAAAACCTAAACATCTCTATCTATATCTACACACACACACACACACACACACACACACACACACACACACACACACACACAGACATACATACACACACACACACACACACACACACACACACACACACACACACACACACACACACACACAATCCTATTTATTTGTTTGCCTACTACTTCCTCACACTTGGCTCATTGTCAATCAAATTCTCCAGACGTGCTTAACAAATGAAACGTAACGGAACAATGTTAGTTTCGATAGGTGGGTCCCCTTTAGGTGATAAACTTGTGAGGTTGCATGTTTAATTTTATATGAAAAAATCTGCATGCAAATCAATACTGTGTGTAAGTAATCTTTTATTAACTGGGCAAAGATATTCGTATATTAGTATGCATATGCTTGTATATTTAACTATTTAATTAATGCATAATAGCTCCAGTTTATTTGAGGAAAGTCATAACTATTAAGATATACTGTTTTAGTAAAGGTTGAAGAGAATCCCCTAATAACCAGAGTCTAGCATGGATATCAGTTAACTGATTAATTTGTTACATGTTTTACTTGACCCTCTCTGTACGCGCTGTTGTACGTTGGCAACGTGTTTCCTTGTGGTTTGGTTGGTAAAGCGTTATGTCAGGTCATACCTCTACTGACACGCTGAATGTGTTTAAGACACATCGCGTGATAGATGGCATGATGGCTGTCACGTGAAGAAGGCAATTAAAATTAACTTAATTAACCAACCAAGTCTCTACTGTCAATACGCGTATGCACGTGGCCATGGGTTCCTCTAAGCTGAAAGTATAAATGAAAAAGCAGCCTATGAACAGGCGAATCCAACAAATAATTTTAATGTTTTATACATATGTGCGCTAATGCACATGCAATTTATACAAATGCACAAGCAGTATAAAAAGTATTATATTATTGCCGAGCATAGCAAGGCTTCTAATCCGGGTCGCACAACAGAAAGAGGCGTGGTCCTATCTGGCTCTCCATTGAACTGTCGATATATATATATATATATATATATATATATATATATATATATATAGCCCTCCCTCCCTTCCTCCCTCCCTCCCTCCCTCCCTCCACCCATGAGTTTGTATGTTCAATTAGCCGAGTATGCTGCTACTTTCGAATAAACCGCTCAATATTGACTTTATTTGTGTATTCTATACATACATACATATATATATATATATATATATATATATATATATATATATATATCTGTAAAGGAAAGTAGGCAGCCATTTTGAATTTTTGTTTCATAATTGCTCTCTAACTGCTATTCTTTTCCGCTCCTCCTTTAGCACATAAACTTCTCTACTTTTGTAAAGCAACTGGTGTTTTTCGCGGTGACCAGTAGTGTCCTGTACTTTGCTTTGTGTTGGCGTTTTTTTGAAAATCATCACGTCACAAAAGTTTGTTCCCTATGCACTCGCAAACCGCTGTACTTCCTCGCTTCTCCTTTAGCATGCGGCCTTTTCTCAGTTTGGAATAGCAACTGGTGACGTTTTCCATAGTCTGCGTCCTATACCTATGCATTGCTGACGTTCATCTGTACTTCTTGATGTCATCCTATGCCTACTCATTGTTGCGTCACCTATGTGACGTCGCACATTATTGTGGCGTCACAAACGCTCTGTTGTTTTGGCTAAAGCGCGACAAAAAGTTGTCATTACAGCAAACCCGCCTGTACACTGTCAAAATGCCTCCCAAAAAGCGCTCTCTGTCTGCTATTTCGTTAAAGGCAAAGCGACGAAAGTTATCACTGCGACAGGAAAAAGATACCGAAGCTACTAGCCAGCTTGACTCACAGCGCCAGCGCAGTGCCCGTCGACGGATCGCGAAAGCTACTACTAAAACTTCTTCTCCCGTCAATGAAAGAGTTAACGATGAGCACCGCTGTCTTTCTCAACACGTGCTTAGCACGTGCGTCAATAATCACGTAATGCTAAAATATTCTTAGACTTTCTAACCAAGTTGTCTCCTTTTTGGAACTGTGTCTATTTAGGCAATGCATACCGTCATCAATGCTTAGGGAAAATCATAGTTATAGCAATACCACAAACGGTCCTTTGGCGTACAGGCTCTCCTCTATCTTGCATGTCGCCGTCATTTACTAAACGTTTCCATTAGATATCTTACACGGAAGCCTACTCCTAACAACATTGGCAAAATGAACATCAAGTGCAAACACTGCGAAGCACTGACATGCATGAAAGAAGGAACCACCAGGCATCTGCTGCAGTGGCGGAAAAGTTTTGTTACCCGCCATACCCAAACCAACCGCCTACCCCATTGGGCGATCTCCTTTTGGAATAATCGATTGAAGCGCAGCATTTCCTCTCAAACACGCGAGTGTATAACTCGGCTTTTCAGATGACGACAGAAACGCGGCTCAATTTGCTCAAACCCTGCTCAAGGTTGGAAACGGCGAAATGCCCTATCAAAAAAAAACACCTTCATCACTACAATGCCATCAGATCTTGCAAATACTACAAACGATATCGATACACTCATCACTTCCATCTACCCTTACTTAGAAAGAAATCACATATCAAACGGAACAAGACTTATTCTCAAAAGGATGATGGAAAAATGCCTTGAAACGGTCGTTGCCACAGGACCACAAAAGGACAGCAACATTTTCTACCAATGCTATCAATCACACCGTCAGACACCAGTTTACCATTTCAGTTTACTAGGTTGCAATTTTCTGTCAAACTCTGCATGGCAATGACCATTAACAAGTCACAAGAACAAACTTTGAAAGTTGATGGACTACATCTGCAAGAACCATGCTTCAGTCACGGGCAGTTCTACGTTGGATGCAGCGAGTCTCAAGTAATAAAAATCTTTTTATATGCAGTAAAACTTGATCAACAAAAAACGTAGTATACAAAGAGGTACTTCAATGAAAGTCTAAAAGAATCCACCTGCGTTATCAGGTACAAAAATTTAAAATTGTTTAAAACAAATATGTAATCTTTAATATACACGTCAATAGGTTCATATACAATGTGGAAACAGCATTTACACGCTGGTGAAAACGTTCTGATTCATATCATTGCTCCTCAACCTAGCAGATGTTTCATGGCATATTTGGTCTGAAGATATGCTCTCCACTTGCAAGCAATAAACATATAAAACTTGATTACCGCAATAACTTTACAATTTGGGAATTTTACTACCCGCAAACGCTAACTTTTCTTCTTTAGCTGCTATACTTATAAAGTGCAAAGCGCTTACTGGGCGCCGTCTTCTTGAAACGATAACAACTATATATGCGTATATTGACTCTGACGTCTCACTAACAAAGTCTCTTAGCCTGTGGTTTGTAAACGGACATTCACGTTCGCTGCACCTGTTCCGTGCAACCACAAGCAACACTTTTGAAATGACGACGTCCAATGGGCATGTCCAAATAGCTGCGACTTTAGATGTGTTGGTCAGGTTTATCACGTTTATCTATAAAGTATTTATTTTATAGAGTATCTGTCTGTCTGTCTGTCTATACGTATGTCCCCATGTATGTATGTATGTATGTATGTATGTAAGTATGTTTAATTAAACGGGTTTATCAGAAAGTTTGGGGTGTCTCCGCTTAGATAACCGAATTGTATTATGCCCCAAGAGTCTAGACGTTATTAACTTAATTAATCGGCCTGGGCGAAGAACGGGCTACATGGCTTATATATATATATATATATATATATATATATATATATATACCGAGAGTTCCATATAGGACCACGCCCTTTCTGTTGTGCGACCTGGATTAGAAGCCTCGCTACACTCGGCAATTACTACACCTAAACGTACTAGACTACAATCCCGTTCTGCGTGAGGCAGTCACGTGTCATTACGTCGTTTATTCCAACATATGACACTAACTCACTTCCGGTATGACACGCCGGCTAGTCTTTCTCATTTTTGCCGTGACGCTCCGCGTCTTCTGTTTGTCTTCTTACAGTCTCATATCGACATACTATCCGCAGCACATCAAACAGCCGCCCTACAACCAGCACCACCCGTCGGAGTTCACCGGATACGTGATAGCCTCGTTCTCTGTGACCTATGGGCTGGGTTCCATCGTTATTGGATACTTTTCGCTCAAGTCCTACGGTAGTAAGTTCTGTTTAGTAACCGGACAGTTTCTAGTCGGAGGAGCGTGGATATTGTTTGCCGCATTGGATTATGTGACCGAGTGGAGATATTTCTTTGCTTTGTCTCTTGCTCTCAGACTAGCCATTGGTCTAGGCACAGCTTCAGTAGACGTCTCATCTTTCTCTCTAGTGATATCTTCCTATCCTGACAAAGTTGGATTTGTGTCATCAGTAATGGAATTGTCATGGTCTCTTGGTAATCTAATTGGGCCACCTTTGGGAGGCTTTCTCTATGACTGGAAGGGATTTATGATGCCAACAGGCACATTAGGAATATGTCTTTTGCTTTTCACGTTTATTGCTATGTTCATGCCAACTACTGAGAGCTTGGAGCCATCGTACACGTCAGAAAATCATATTCCGACTAAACAGTATATCAGACTAGTTTGTAGTGTATGGGCAATGCTCACATGTGTTTCAGTCTATCTAATAACACTCAGTTTTTCATTTCCACAAGCAACCTTGTCTGATTTCTTACACACCAAGTTTGATTTCTCACCCAGACAAGTGGCATTTGTTTTTCTTGCGAGTGGAGTTGCCAATGTTATAGTATTACCTGTTGTGGGTCGACTGTGTGATGTAATACATCCGAGATGGTTTGTACCGAGTGGAATTATAACGGCTGGTGCTGGTGGATTCTTTCTCATGTCGTTTGGACACTCCATTGTCTTGCAAGTTCTTGCACAAGTGTTCATAGGGATAGCAACTGCATTATCATTTGGTTCTTGCTACACAGATCTATACAAAGAATTCTGTAGAAAACTACAAATAGAGAAACTTGATGAAACTGCAAGTGGAAAGGTCTACTCTGCTTTCATCATTTTTGCCAATTTTGGTGATATTACTGGTTCCGCTTCGGGTGGAGTGACTGCAGATCTCCTGGGTTTTACCAAGACTGCCCTGATATGGGGTATCATTATGACATCATTCGGAGGTGTCTATTTGTTGTTATTTATAATTTCAAGACTATGTCATAGATGCAAGGCCCGTCCTTTGTGGAGGAAGTGTAGTGTTGAGACAGGAGACTAGCTTAGTCTAAGCATGTGTGGTATAGATTGGAAGCAAAGATGTCAGGCTTATTGTATCATTGTAGTATCCTTTAATAAGCAGGATGCAGTCAGACTAAAGAAGCTAAGCTAAGACAGGTACAAGTACGATAAGTGTTGTTGTTGTTGTTGTTGTTGTTGTTGTTATCAAACTCAATACAATGCTGGTCAGAGAAAGGATCGTCTTATTCAAGCTTATTAACTAACAAGATCAACTGGATAGCACGGGAGACACCGAGTAGGTGTCCGACCTCATTGTAGCTCTGTAACGTCATCGGAAGGATCTACTGTGAGGTTCACAGAATTGACCTATTTCCAGATATGGGTACTGTACTCTTACGTAGTAACCATATTTGGTAGTAGCTCGTGTGCCCAGCAGTCTTCCAAGTCTATGTTGGCACGCTCTTTGAGTTCTTTAGTGGCAATGGCTTGCTTGCTCGTTGCTGTGGAGCTATTTTGTAAAACAAGAAATGACATAGTTTGAATTGCACCAAGTGCCGTTGCACAAGGTCAGCTATCCTAACACCCAACAAGACACTACCTGTAATGTTTGAAGCCTTGAATAGAATGGTCTACCTAATTTGGCCCCAGGAATGTCAAGCAAAGTGAAGTTGGCATTACAATATCAACAAAGACTATAACGCTCACAGGTATTGGTTAGCCTTGTACCAGACCCTCTCGCGCCGTCGTGCCCAGTTCCTGTATAGCACGACAGTGCCGGAAGGCTAGTATTGGTCAGCATATCGCTTGACAACTAGAATATAACTATAGTTGCAACTCACTATGCTTATTATTATTATTATTATTATTATTATTATTATTGTTATTACTATAACAATATCTATTTACTGAATGAAATGGCGTGTAACATATACTGGAACCACCAACCGGAAAACAGTCATTTGTTGATTAAAAATTTTAATCGACTATTACTACTACTTTCAGTATTATTACTATTTTTAAAATTAAATTTCAGCACTGGTTTGCATTGTGTTTGTACACGTGTACCATTTGGCTCCTTTCGTCCCCAGGCCCGCCTTTTGCTTGCAAGTGTTTTGCCACGTGTTACTATGCCATGAGGTGGACCACGTGAGGCCATTGGTGTGCAAAAATGCAAAGAGACAGACAGACAGACAGACAGATGGACAGACATACACACACACACACACACACACACACACACACACACACACACACACACTTTGTTTAATTTTGACACACTGTAAAGATACTAAAGACTAGACAAACAGACAGACAGGCACACAGACAGACAAACGGACAGACTATTTGTTTTACTGTCATCAGATGGTTCTGGTCACAACACTGACCGCAATAATAAATCAGTCCCTTCTAGCATACTTTAGAATTAGTAGTCATTGCAACACAGACAGACAGCCAGACAAACAGGTGGACAGATGGTCTGTTTGACCGACAGACAGACAGACAAATAAACAGATTTACCCTATTGGGTCTCACAAACATTTTAAATAGTTTGGTTGTAATACATGTAGCATTCATTTATAAAAGTATATGAAAAAGACAGACAGATAGACAGACAGATGGACAAACAGACTGACAGACAGACACACAAACAGACAGACAGACTAATTAACAGACACACAGACAGAAGACAGATAGACAGAAACTGAGAAAACAGACAGACAAACAGACAGAAATTGAGAAAACAGACAGACAAACAGACAGAAATTGAGAAAGACAGACAAACGAACAGGCAGACAACAGACAGACAGACAAACAGACCAACAGACAGAAACTGAAAGACAGACAGGCAAACAGACAGACAAACAGACAGACAGACAAACAAACAGACAGACACACAAAAACTAAAAAAACAGACATACAAACAGACAGACAAACAAACAGACACAGACAGCTAGACAGACAGAAACTGAGAAAAACAGACAGACAGAACAACAGACAGAAACTGACAGACAGACAGGCAAACGGACAGACAGATAGACAAACAGACAGACAAACAAACAGACAGATAAACAGACAACCCGACAGACAGACAGACAGACAAACAGATACAGACAACACACACACACACACACACACACACACACACACACACACACACACACACACACACACACTACGCCCTCAAACTCAAACTTAAGTATTTTTCGTTTTACAAATATATTTCGTTCAGCACCTCCTTGTACGTTCTCTCCAAGTTCTCCACCAGCTGGTGCTTGATAAGCTCGAGTCGATGAGGAGTGATAATCTAGATGCGCGCCAACATCAACCGCAGCACGTCACAAACCTCTCCACCATCTCACCTGCGACCTCAACTCATCACACTCCGCCATGGCAACCTCTTTCTCCCGCCTCTCTCTAGCAATCAACTGCTGCAAACGATCCTCACCAGACCGATGGATTTCTCGACTTTCGGAAATCTCTTTCTGTAGGCGTTCGTTTTCCTGTGGACATGGGGTTGTTAGATATCAACGTGCAGAGGGAGAGAGAAATGTGTGTTGCCTCGTTGAGTTGGGAATGCTCGACTTTTAGACGATCGAAGTTCGTTTTGAACGCGTCGCTTCTCATTCGATGTTCTGTTACTTCTGTTTCCAGATGAGTGATCTTCCTCATTAGTTCGTTGGCGTCCATGGTCTGTGGACTGTTCAAACAAAATGGGATTATACGGGACTGCGGTTGGCGTGACAACAGCGATGTGCCTCGCGTAGCCAAAACTTTGCTAATACTTGCCGCGCTTTTTGTCATTCCCGGATGCGCTTACATACTTAAAATGGTTGCGCTTACAGTGTACTTGCAGACTAATCTTAGCGCAGTCGGTCCCGTATAGAGAACGTTTGACTTTACCACCACTAGACCATGATCAGTAACTGTGTTACTGTATTGTTCCTTGCACGAGTGGTGTCTGACAGAAACCTTGACAGTTGCCAAAAACCCGTCCAAAACATGCATTTTATTATTTTTAGAATTTCTCTAATTAAAACTTGGAAATACAGTATTCAGTTCTGTACTGATTAGAAACAGGCTTCTAATTAATAGACATTGTCAAAGCTACCACTATCACTTTCACTACTCAAATTTAAAGTCGATCGCAGTCATGTGGTTGTCGGCCTTCTGGACCAGATTATCAGTTTGGCAGACATCGTGACCCAGCAGATTCCAATTAAGTGCTAAAGGCGCCATTGGTCTGAGAAGTACGTTGTGGATACGGGGCCGGGCAGGGCTAGGTCACATGTACGTTGGTAGGTAAAGTGCGCGTTCGATTCAGCCTCTTCCAGAACTGGAAGACAGGGGGAAAATGGAAGAGGTGCTCGATTGACAGTCTTCCTAGCTCTTCCGAAAGACTTTCCAGCTCTTCGAAGTGGTTACGCATGCTCAGTCTCGCATGTTACATCAGTATGGCGCGAAGATCGATTTTTTGACGACGAAACTCTTGACCAGAGAAGCTGCGCACGGTGACCTTACAGAAGTCACGTATGCGAGGTACGTACAGACCATGAGTGTTCCTCAAAAGTGGTCCCAAGAGACGTAAACACTCATCTGCAGAGTTTGGCTGAAGGGGGGGAGGGGGGCTACAAACGACTAAAAGCTGGTATGACATTATCAAATTTATGACGTCACACACTCACCGCGTAATTCGACACTCGGACAGGTGTAATCGACCCTATGCGCTTTGGTAAGATATCAACAACTACTACTTCTAGGGCTGCGGTGAAACCAAAAATGCGTTTATCGTCTCATTTTCGAGTGTCACATTGCGTATCATGTAACGAACACGTAATAAACCATGTAAACTGATCTTCCCGTACGTTGTTTGGTAGATTGCTCGCTTTGTGTCGTATTGCGTGACTTGAGGAATGTGTTTCGACGTCTAGCTTGCATCTAGAATGCGCCATCGTTTCCAGTGTAACTGTTGACTAGAATCCGTTAGTGAGATCACACGAGTTTGTCTAGACAAGTGTTTTGTAGAGATCCAGATGTATTAAACTGACATATGTCCTCACTGCCAACCAACATCAATGCATATTAGTGGGTCCTGTTCATCTTTTTTCTGGTAATTTCTGCATAACAGGAATCTTTCTGGTAACTAGGAATACGTGCTAAATCCGGTCAGACTGCGCTAAAAGCAGCTCTATTCAACCTATAAACGAACACGAAGTTGCTTCCACCTGTCCAGCAATCACAACACAGTCACTGCACGTGACCACGTGACACTAGCTATCTGCATAGTAGGAATATCGTTTGAACTTTTCTTCTAGCTCACCGACCGTTTCTATCCGCTTCTTCCTACTTTTACACAATAATTCAAACATTTCTGCACTCGTTCAGTGTTTGTCCAGGCTACCGTTGACGAGAATCAGCAGCGCAAAGTACACGTGGTCAAGCACGACAGACGCCATTTTCTGCATACTAGTAATGTCTCGCCAAATCGCTACAATTCAACTTGACAAATCAAGATTTACATCGAATGCTTACAGCAATGCATAGAATCATATCACAAAGTTTCTGATTATTCTGACGTCATCTTCTCCAAATTTCAAAATTCGACCAAACGATCGATTTCTGACGTTTTGATGACATGCAGTCACTTCTGCTGATAAAAATGAACGTCTAGACATTAGCTTCTTGTGCAACGTTTGGTTTCATCGTATTTGCGAACGACTGTCATTTTGTGTAGGCCGCGCAGAGCTGTAGTACGTGTGAGTGCACGTGACCACGTGACACTAGCTTTCTGCATAGTAGGAATATCGCTGGAACTTTTCTTCTAGTACACCGACCGTTTCTATCCGCTGCTTCCCACTTTTCCACAATAATTCAAACATTTCTGCACTCGTTCAGTGTTTTCTAGGCTTCCATTGACGAGAATCAGCAGTGCAAAGTACACGTGGTCAAGCACGCCAGACGCCATTTTCTGCATACTAGTAATGTCTCGCCAAATCGCTACAATTCAACTTGACGAAATAAAACTTACATGGAATGCTTATGGCAATATATACAATCATATCACAAGGTATCTCATTATTCTGACGTCATCTTCTGCAAATACCAAAATTCGACCAAACGATCAATTTCTGACGTTTTGATGACATGCAGTCACTTCTGCTGATAAAAATTAACGTCTAGACATTAGCTTCTTGTGCAACGTTTGGTTTCCTCGTATTTGCGAACGACTGTCGTCTTGTAACAGGCCGCGCAAAACTGTAGTACGTGGTGAGTGCACGTGACCACGTGACACTAGCTTTCTGCATAGTAGGAATATCGCTAGAACTTTTCTTCTAGTACACAGACCGTTTCTATCCGCTGCTTCCTACTTTTAAACAATTAGTCAAACGTTTCTGCACTCGTTCAGTGTTTGTCCAGGCTACCGTTGACGAGAATCAGCAGCGCAAAGTACACGTGGTCAAGCACGACAGACGCCATTTTCTGCATACTAGTAATGTCTCGCCAAATCGCTACAATGCAACTTGACAAATCAAGATTTACATCGAATGCTTACAGCAATGCATAGAATCATATCACAAAGTTTCTGATTATTCTGACGTCATCTTCTCCAAATTTCAAAATTCGACCAAACGATCGATTTCTGACGTTTCGATGACATGCAGTCACTTCTGCTAATAAAAATTAACGTCTAGACATTAGCTTCTTGTGCAACGTTTGGTTTCATTATATTTGCGAACGACTGTCATTTTGTGTAGGCCGCGCAGAACTCAAGAAATCAAGTTTGATTGGAATCCGTTTTAGCTAAACAAAATCGATTTCGTTTTGCAGTGTAACGAGAATGTACTCTGATATGTCTTAGAAACACTTTTCAAAAGTCATCTGGAAATAAATAGTTATTTTGTAAAGTCGCCCACTCGCTATTCCACGAATTTCCGTGCACTCGATCTACTTTGTGTCAGTTTATAAGAACAAACGCAATAATTTTACATTGTGGCTCAATTCATCGATTTTGAGCCGTTTGTTGCTAAATTTCGCGATGTCGCACTTTTCGGCAGCCATTTTTTCTTTATTAGCAATTAATGTCTTGCCAAATTGTCAATCAACTAAACTCTAACAGCTTCAAATGTTAGCTATCAGACGTTACTTCGAAAAGAATGAGAATAATTAAGATTGATGCAGATCTACAATATATATCTAGATATACATACATATAAACTGTAACATTACTAAATTCCCAATAACTAAAACTACTACTCATTTAAAAATCTTTCTACTTTGGTATTTAATTCAGTCGTAATCCATGTTCCTAGATACCATCTGCAAAGGATATGACAAGCTGCATGATGTGCTTTGGCTGAAAACCTCCAATCACTTGGTACTCCGAAAAGCTCCAAAACATCATCACGGTCCGTGTTCTTTGCTGCCTCGTTCTTGAAGTACCAGCGATTGAAAAGTTTGTTTATTCTCTTTATCACTGCTGAACTGAATCGCCCGGCCATGACTACGTGCTGCGATGCAGCCAAGGATTGTTTCATAGAAACTTTTCTTCCAAAATTTGCCGGACTTTTGACGGGACATGCTGCCAAAAGTGCTGTGATGTAGCCACCGCCGTCAAGTTCCCAAAAAAAGTTTTCTATCTCTTTTTCTGAGCAATGTATCGCTACAAGCACAGGTCATATAACAACATGCTTTTATAAACGCCAAATTGGCAATATAGCGATAAGAACTCTGCATGCTTAACTTTGCTTACGACTGAAATTAGGTCTTGCCAGCACAGCTGCCCTGGTTTGAACTGTTTACTCAGGTGTGGTTAATGACACTTTCCTACAATGCAAATGACAGTATAAAGTTAAGAGCTATCAGTTTACTTTTCATTAGAACAGTTTTGAATTACTGACCTTGTGGTTGTTTGTTTGTCATCATCGTCACTGATATCTATAGTTTCCGGCTAAAACGAAATAATTTGACAAAATTGCAACAAACATACCTATATATTTGTCGTTTAGTTTTAATTGGTGTTATATGTTTTTGTTTTGTCTGGTATATTCAAATTTCTTATAATAAATCATACATTTATCTATGATTACTCGATGATAGATACAGGTAAGTATTTGTTCTCATATTTGAAGCTGAAGGCAATGCAATACCTCAATTTTTCTTTTTTTAGCCCCTGTTGCGTTTGAAAACTTGACTCGTTTTCTTTTCTAAAAAACCAAATCGATTCATATTGTACTAAACTGACACGGTAATAGACTCGTTTACATTTATTGTACATTTCATTATTTATATACTTATTATTATTATAATATTTGATTTATATATTTTAATTATCTATTATTATTTGTTTTGCTCAACCAGATCGGTCTAGTTTCAAGAAGCACTGTGTTTTATAATAATAATAATTATTATTGTTGTTATTATTATTGCTATCATTGTGCACATAAATTTGACTCTGCTTAATAAATTTACTTGTCAATTTCTCTTTCTAAGACGTTATTACAAGCTATTCATATACCTTACAGAACCTTACGCACCTCTCTTTTTGGACTCTCGTCTACAGTCTGACTAGTCCTGTAACGAAGAGATAACAACAAAATTAGAAATACCAGTTATGCCGAAATGAATATCAAATGATTTCGAACAATGTCTCCAATCCATTGTCATCGCGTTTAGATATATTTCAAATTCTGCCATAGAGCTTGTCCCTTGCATAGTTAGAGCTATTTCATCGTCTTCGACGTCGGAGTCTATATATTTTTGTCTCTTCTTTCTAGGCCGCAAATCGCTTTTCTCGAAATTAGGAGAACCGCTGATGGCGGTGACACTCTGAATTCTACATCAGAGATACAAAACAGTGTAGAGCACAAAGCAATTGAGTTATCCAGTGGTATATAGCGACTACCGATATTGAACTTCTGTATGATCATCGGTCATCATGGTGTTTGACGGTTTATGAGGCTCTTGTCTAAGCTAAAGAGTACAATTATTTTTGTGCCCTGCAATGCTATACAGTAATACGATTATGTCATTGCATAGTGTAACAGTAAATAGTCTGTGCAGTATGACGGTAGCTATATTATATTGTTAGATGTACTTTATATATATATATATATATATATATATATATATATATATATATATATATATATATATATATATATATACATACATACACACACACGAATTACACGTATACTTATATAGTGCAATTTCCTCAAAACGCAATCCGTGCATAATCAAAATTTATATTAATATGAATATATATATATATATATACACACACACAGGTATATAATATAAATTACTTTATAAATACCTGTTGTAAAGTCGCAGATGGTGCCAGTAAATTTGCAGATTTTCCTAACCGAATTTCTTTGTTGCCTTTTCTGCAACAAAAAATACGCTTGTATAGCTTCATTTAGTATGATTTAATTAGTTAAGTCCTTACATCGTTCTTTCATCACCTATTAAAATGCGAAAGGCAAGCCATTTGCGAAACTGACTAGGTTCAACCTTAACAGCATTTAATATACTAATGTCAGTTAAAAATTTGACAATTATTTATACTATGATTGACAAGAAAGGATTTCCTACAGCCGCCGCCATCATGTTCTAAGGAGTAAAGATATACAGTCAATTGATATGCAAACATCACATGTAACCAAGCATACCACACACGTGTATATTCCACAATTGTACGAATCACCTTGTTGCTTGTGTTCCTAAGAAAATATATGACCCTATTATAGTGTACATTTAACTTCGGCAATCAATTTTATACAGGACTGAAAGTGTGAAAGACAGGCCAAGACAAACTTCCTAGAGAAGAACTGAAACGTGAGCAATGCTCTTCTTCCAACCATTTACTACAATATAGTAACAATTATTAATATAATAGCAAAAACATATAAACGTTCATATCTAAACATTCTTGCCTCAACTTATTTGCAACATCATGGCGAAATTTTCCAAGCGAATCATACACGCGAATACATTTTTCGCCAACGTCAAGTACCTTCAGGTGCAAACTATACAATATCATGAAACGATATAAGTTACTGTTATACTTACCACTTCAATCCAATGGTTTCTAAGATGAACTGGAACTGCAATAATTTCAAACTGAAACAGATCTTCCTAGATGACACATGAAAAACATTAACTATACTTGTTACCAAAAGATGTTGCCATCTTTTCCTTGCTTATACCTTTGCAGTCCACTTCTTTACCTCGTGGTAACCTTTTCGAGAGTATTGTTCAAAAAAGAAAGTCGATAAACAAAGCAATCGTCTTGGTCTCTAAATAAGCGATGTCACTAGTATCAAAATGAAATGAAATGCAGACTAGATGTGTACCGCGCTATTCACATCGGTTTGAAACAGCTGATGAAACGAATTGATCAGCTGACATAAAACGTATCAAAAATTTTCTAGAAATTTCTAGAAATCTAGTGTATACACTTACCACGTCATTGAACTACGTTCTTTCATTTAGTTTCCAAATGTCGCAATTTCGTATAACATTTTGTCCAATGATAGCCACAGTTTGTCGTGATTGCTCTTTCGACTTTGTTTCTTTGATCAAAACTTTATGAACCTTCATCACAAAGAATCATAAAAGCAATATTCAACCATTGAGCATGACCACAATTAATTTACCACTTTTTCAGCTGGAGTAGGTAAGCTGAAAAGATGTTTGTCCTTGCTAAATAGAGCTGATAAAGTGTTGAGTTGATTAGGCAGACATCCACAAAATTATAGAGGCAATGCAAACTTTTTTGTAAGCTATGTTTGCGTCGAAATTCCTTCCACAATTGAGCCTGTGGACCTTCGCTTAACGCATTCTTTATCTGCAAAAGCATGTCAAACTGTTATATGCTTAATTAAGTTAGCGAACCCTAAGCAAGACAGGTAGGGTAGGCCACATACAGCAAACAAGACCGTATTCTGTAGATGTGTATAAGTACGCATGCATGCATTAGACAAGAGTTATTGTAATAAACAGATAAATAAATAAAGATCAAACACACACAACTTATTACCAACCGTTCTGAGTGCTTTGTTTCGCTCCAGTCGTCTGTGCAAACATACCAAGTCGCAAACATCGTCTGCACACATTATACATACAATTACTTGTAGATAAATGCATATATACCTATATATATATATATACATATACACATATATATATATATATTTTTATATTCTTCTTCTATGCAAACTACCCCAAACTGCCCCAGACTACCCCAAACTACTCTACCCACCCAGTCCCTACACATAACTACATTACAATGACAGGAAACTCCCACAAGTCATCAAAGTCCAAGTTCAGTCTACTGTATAATAACTTGGCATTATACTGCCACAGTCTCACGGACAACTGTTCCATCACATTTGAGTATGTCTGAGAGAAAGGTATGCTGTTCATTGATGAAGCTTTTGAGGTTATGCATGAGGTGTATATATATATATATATATATATATATATATATATATATGCATACACGTGTACCTACCACTGTGGGTGTACACTAAAACTAAAACTAAACACCAAAAAGGACATGGTCATTACTGACAGTCTGTCTATAATTTGCACACACACACACACACACACACACACACACACACACACACACACACACACACACACACACACACACACACACACACACACACACACACACAATAATTTGGTCGAATTTTGAAATTCTGAGAAAATGACGTCACATTATTCAGAAACTTTGTGATGCGGTTGTATGCATTGTGAAAAGCATTTGATTTAAATTTTGATTTGTCAATTTTTATCAGCAGAAGTGGCTGCATGTAATCAAAACGTCAGAAATCGATCGTTTGGTCGAATTTTGAAATTTGGAGAAGATGACGTCAGAATAATCAGAAACTTTGTGATATGATTCTATGCATTGCTGTAAGCATTCGATGTAAATCTTGATTTGTCAAGTTGCATTGTAGCGATTTGGCGAGACATTACTAGTATGCAGAAAATGGCGTCTGTCGTGCTTGACCACGTGTACTTTGCGCTGCTGATTCTCGTCAACGGTAGCCTGGACAAACACTGAACGAGTGCAGAAACGTTTGACTAATTGTTTAAAAGTAGGAAGCAGCGGATAGAAACGGTCTGTGTACTAGAAGAAAAGTTCTAGCGATATTCCTACTATGCAGAAAGCTAGTGTCACGTGGTCACGTGCACTCACCACGTACTACAGTTTTGCGCGGCCTGTTACAAGACGACAGTCGTTCGCAAATACGAGGAAACCAAACGTTGCACAAGAAGCTAATGTCTAGACGTTAATTTTTATCAGCAGAAGTGACTGCATGTCATCAAAACGTCAGAAATTGATCGTTTGGTCGAATTTTGGTATTTGCAGAAGATGACGTCAGAATAATGAGATACCTTGTGATATGATTGTATATATTGCCATAAGCATTCCATGTAAGTTTTATTTCGTCAAGTTGAATTGTAGCGATTTGGCGAGACATTACTAGTATGCAGAAAATGGCGTCTGGCGTGCTTGACCACGTGTACTTTGCACTGCTGATTCTCGTCAATGGAAGCCTAGAAAACACTGAACGAGTGCAGAAATGTTTGAATTATTGTGGAAAAGTGGGAAGCAGCGGATAGAAACGGTCGGTGTACTAGAAGAAAAGTTCCAGCGATATTCCTACTATGCAGAAAGCTAGTGTCACGTGGTCACGTGCACTCACACGTACTACAGCTCTGCGCGGCCTACACAAAATGACAGTCGTTCGCAAATACGATGAAACCAAACGTTGCACAAGAAGCTAATGTCTAGACGTTCATTTTTATCAGCAGAAGTGACTGCATGTCATCAAAACGTCAGAAATCGATCGTTTGGTCGAATTTTGAAATTTGGAGAAGATGACGTCAGAATAATCAGAAACTTTGTGATATGATTCTATGCATTGCTGTAAGCATTCGATGTAAATCTTGATTTGTCAAGTTGAATTGTAGCGATTTGGCGAGACATTACTAGTATGCAGAAAATGGCGTCTGTCGTGCTTGACCACGTGTACTTTGCGCTGCTGATTCTCGTCAACGGTAGCCTGGACAAACACTGAACGAGTGCAGAAATGTTTGAATTATTGTGTAAAAGTAGGAAGAAGCGGATAGAAACGGTCGGTGAGCTAGAAGAAAAGTTCAAACGATATTCCTACTATGCAGATAGCTAGTGTCACGTGGTCACGTGCAGTGACTGTGTTGTGATTGCTGGACAGGTGGAAGCAACTTCGTGTTCGTTTATAGGTTGAATAGAGCTGCTTTTAGCGCAGTCTGACCGGATTTAGCACGTATTCCTAGTTACCAGAAAGATTCCTGTTATGCAGAAATTACCAGAAAAAAGATGAACAGGTCCTCTTCACAGTCGCGCAAGTCATTGCCTATGTCCAACGCAGAGCAACCTGAACAAGAACATTTGTGACTAGTTAGCGCCCCCCCCCCACGACTGTATTCGCTGTTGACAACGAATCTAGGTCATTGTTCCAGCTAGTATAGATAGCTTGCACGCAAGTTCAGCTATTGCGAGTTCGCATCCCGTTCCCATGTTTGCTTGTACAGTGCACGCAATGTGACACGCGAAAATGAGACGCTAAACGCATTTTTGGTCCCACCGCAGCTTTTTATAGTAGGCATTGATTTGCGCATAAGGCTATTATAGGCACCAGTTTAGAGGACATCTGTATATGTGGGGAAGTCAACACAAATGTTTGGGCAAAGAATTTAGTAAATGACATGATTTTATGTTTTAGACTAGGCCTGGTCCTAGACTATAGTCACTACAGGGCGTACGTGCATGTACTGTGCATGAGTCTGTCATGCTTTCTTTTGAACGTCAAATTATTATAATAATATATTAATGTGGCTACAATACTTTGCTTTGTGTTTTTTCTTTTTTTGAAAATCATGACGTCACAAAAAAGTTTGTTCCCTATGCGATCGCAAGCCGCTGCACTTCCTCGCTTCTCCTTTAGCATGCGGCCTTTTCTCAGTTTGAAATAGCAACTGGTGACGTTTTCGGTAGTCGTGTCCTATACCTAGGCATTGCTGGCGTTCATCTGTACTTCTTGATGTCATCCTATGCCTACTCATTGTTGCGTCACCTATGTGACGTCGCACATTTATTGTGGCGTCACAAACGTTCTGCTGTTTTGGCTAAAGCGCGACAAAAAGTTGTCGTTACAGCAAACCCGCCTGTACACTGTCAAATGCCTCCCCAAAAGCGCTCTCTGTCTGCTATTTCGTCAAAGGCAAAGGGACGAAAGTTATCACTGCGACAGGAAAAAGATAACGAAGCTACTAGCCAGCTTGACTCACAGCGCCAGCGCAGTGCCCGTCGACGGATCGCGAAAGCTACTACTAAAATTCCTTCTCCAGTCAATGAAAGAGTTAACGATGAGCACCGCTGTCTTTCTCAACACGTGCTTAGCACGTGAGTCGATAATCACGTAATGCTGAAATTTTCTTATACTTTCTAACCAAGTTGTCTCCTTTTTGGAACTGTGTCTATTTAGGCAATGCATACCGTCATCGATGCTTAAGGAAAATCATAGTTATAGCAATACCACAAACGGTCCTTTGGCATACAGGTTCTCCTCTGTCTTGCGTGTCGCCGTCATTTACTAAACGTTTCTATTAGATATCTTACACTGAAGCCTACTCCTAACAACATTGGCAAAACAAACATCAAGTGCAAACATTGCGAAGCACTGACATGCATGGAAGAAGGAACCACCAGGCATCTGCTGCAGTGGCGGAAAAGTTTTGTTACCCGCCATACCAAAACCAACCGCCTACCCCATTGGTCGATCTCCTTTGGAACAATCGATTGAAGCGCAGCATTTCCTCTCAAACACGCGAGTGTATAACTCGTCTTTTCAGATGACGACAGAAACGCGGCTCAATTTGCTCTAACCCTGCTCAAGGTTGGAAACGGCGAAATGCCCTAGCAAAAAAACACCTTCATCACTACAATTCCATCAGATCTTGCAAATACTACAAACGATATCAATACATTCATCACTTCCATCTACCCTTACTTAGAAAGAAATCACATACCAAACGGAACAAGACTTATTCTCGAAAGGATGATGGAAAAATGCCTTGAAACGGTCGTTGCCACAGGACCACAAAAGAGCAGCAACATTTTCTACCAATGCTATCAATCACACCGTCAGACACCAGTTTACCATTTCAGTTTACTAGGCTGCAATTTTCTGTCAAACTCTGCATGGCAATGCCCAAGGGCGTAACTAGCATTAAAATTTTACCGAGGCAAGTTTATATAAATTAATTAATTAACCTCTAGGTTTCTCAGTCACGTGTGTGGCAAGTGCTTCACGTGCCGTGAACGTGCGCTAGCTAAGTGCGAGAACAGTGGTGAAAGAGGACTTCTTCTGTTCGGTAACCGCGTGCAGAATGCCCGATCTTTTCTGTTATCTACTAGCTGATACATCTAGCAAAATTTTTGCAACACCAAACCCATTTTGTTTACCGAGGCAACTGCCTCGGCTGCCTCGTGCCTAGTTACGCCACTGAATGACCATTAACAAGTCACAAGGACAAACTTTGAAAGTTGCTGGACTACATCTGCAAGAACCATGCTTCAGTCACGGGCAGTTCTACGTTGGATGCAGCGAGTCTCAAGTAATAAAAATCTTTTTATATGCAGTGAAACTCGATCGACAAAAAACGTAGTATACAAAGAGGTACTTCAATGAAAGTCTAAAAGAATCCACCTGCGTTATCAGGTACAAAAATTTAAAATTGTTTAAAACAAATATGTAATCTTTAATATACACGTCAATAGGTTCATATACAATGTGGAAACAGCATTTACACGCTGGTAAAAAAGTTCTGATTCATATCATTGCTCCTCAACCTAGATGTTTCATGGTATATTTGGTCTGAAGATATGCTCTCCACTTGCAAGCAATAAACGTATAACTTGATTACCGCAATAACTTTACAATTTTTGGAATTTTACTACCCGCAAATGCTAAATTTTCTTCTTCAGCTGCTATACTTATAAAGCGCAAAGCGCTTAGTGGGCGCCGTCTTCTTGAAACGATAACAACTATATATGCTTATATTGACTCTGACGTCTCACTAACAAAGTCTCTTGCCTGTGGTTTGTATACGGACATTCACGTTCGCTGCACCTGTTCCGTGCAACCACAAGCAACACTTTTGAAGTGACGACGTCCAATGGGCATGTCGAAATAACTGCGACTTTAGATGTGTTGGTCAGGTTTATCACGTTTATCTATAAAGTATTTATTTTATAGGGTATCTGTCTGTCTGTCTGTCTGTCTATACGTATGTCCACATGTATGTATGTATGTATGTATGCATGTATGTATGTCTGTATGTGGCTCAATTGGCTAGAGTGCGCAGTTGGGAGATTGGCAACATCCGGGATCTTTGGGTCAGAGTTTGAGTGCGGGAGGGCCACATACATAAATTCCCTTTGGCAAGGAACTAACATACAATTGCCTCACTCTCCGGAGTGTCAGTTCTGTCCAGCAAGTGTGAAGTGTGAAGTATGAAGTGTAAAGTCCAGCGAGTGGGACGTACCTGGTGACATGATGGAGTGACTGCAGCAGCAGCAGCGGCGGCGGGAGCACCAGCAGCAGCAGCAGCAGCAGCAGCAGTAGCAGCGGCAGTGGATGGCGGCGGCGGCAGCAGCAGCAGCACTCCCAGGCAGCAAAGATGAAGAAGAACATGATGACATATAGTAACTGAGTTTAGATTGTACTTGCAGTATCGAACCTGGGCCTTAAGGGCTCTTGTATGTACGTATGTACAAAAAATGTATGTGTGTAAGTATGTTTAATTAAACGGGTTTATCAGAAAGTTTGGGGTGTCTCCGCTTAGATAACCGAATTTTATTAGGCCCCAAGAGTCTAGATGCTAGAATTGTGTTAATTAACTTAATTAATCGGCCTGGGCGAAGACCGGGCTACATGGCTTGTATATATATATATATATATATATATATATATATTATATATATAGATACAGAGAGTTCCATATAGGACCACGTCCCTTTCTGTTGTGCGACCTGGATTAGAAACCTCACTAGACTCGGCAATTACTACACTTAAACGTAAAATTCACATTTATTAGGTCACTAAGGTGTATGCTAGACTACAATCCCGTTCTGCGTGAGGCAGTCACGTGTCATTACGTCGTTTATTCCAACATATGACACTAACTCACTTCCGGTATGACACGCCGGCTAGTCTTTCTCATTTTTGCCGTGATCCTCCGCGTCTTCTGTTTGTCTTCTTACAGTCTGATATCGACATACTATCCGCAGCACATCAAACAGCCGCCCTACAACCAGCACCACCCGTCGGAGTTCACAGGATACGTGATAGCCTCGTTCTCTGTGACCTACTTGCTGGGTTCCATCGTTATTGGATACTTTTCGCTCAAGTTCTACGGTAGTAAGTTCTGTTTAGTAACCGGACTGTTTCTAGTCGGTGGAGCGTGGATATTGTTTGCCGCATTGGATTATGTGACCGAGTGGAGATATTTCTTTGCTTTGTCTCTTGCTCTCAGACTAGCCATTGGTCTAGGCACAGCTTCAGCAGACGTCTCATCTTTCTCTCTAGTGATATCTTCCTATCCTGACAAAGTTGGATTTGTGTCATCACTAATGGAATTGTCATGGTCTCTTGGTAATCTAATTGGGCCACCTTTGGGAGGCTTTCTCTATGACTGGAAGGGATTTATGATGCCAGCAGGCACATTAGGAATATGTCTTTTGCTTCTCACGTTTATTGCTATGTTCATGCCAACTACTGAGAGCTTGGAGCCATTGTACACGTCAGAAAATCATATTCCGACTAAACAGTATATCGGACTAGTTTGTAGTGTATGGGCAATGCTCACATGTGCTTCAGCCTATCTAATAACACTCAGTCTTTCATTTCCACAAGCAACCTTGTCTGATTTCTTACACACCAAGTTTGATTTCTCACCCAGACAAGTGGCATTTGTTTTTCTCGCGAGTGGAGTTGCCAATGTTATAGTATTACCTGTTGTGGGTCGACTGTGTGATGTGATAAATCCGAGATGGTTTGTACCGAGTGGAATTATTACGGCGGGTGCTGGTGGATTCTTTCTCATGTCGTTTGGACACTCCATTGTCTTGCAAGTTCTTGCACAAGTGTTCATAGGGATAGCAACTGCATTATCATTTGGTTCTTGCTACACAGATCTATACAAAGAATTCTGTAGAAAACTACAAATAGAGAAACTTGATGAAACTGCAAGTGGAAAGGTCTACTCTGTTTTCAACATTTTTGCCAATCTTGGTGAAATTACTGGTTCTGCTTCGGGTGGAGCGACTGCAGATCTTCTGGGTTTTACCAAGACTGCCCTGATATGGGGTATCATTATAACATCATTCGGAGGTGTCTATTTGTTGTTATTTATAATTTCAAGACTATGTCATAGATGCAAGGCCCGTCCTTTGTGGGGGCAGTGTAGCGTTGAGACAGAAGACTAGCTCAGTCTGAGCATCAGATTGGAAGCAAAGATGTCAGGCTTATTGTATCATTGTAGTATCCTTTAATAAGCAGGATGCAGTCAGACTAAAGAAGCTAAGCTAAGACAGGTACAAGTACGAAAAGTGTTGTTGTTGTTGTTGTTGTTGTTGTTGTTGTTGTTGTTATCAAACTCAATACAATGCTGGTCAGAGTACAGATTGTCTTATTCAAGCTTATTAACTAACAAGATCAACTGGATAGCACGGGAGACACCGAGTAGGTGTCCGATCTCATTGTAGCTCTGTAACGTCATCGGAAGGATCTACTGTGAGGTTCACAGAATTGACCTATTTCCAGATATGGGTACTGTTCTTACGTAGTAACCATATTTTGTGGTAGCTGGTGTGCCCAGCAGTCGTCCAAGTCTATGTTGGCACGCTCTTTGAGTTCTTTAGTGGCAATGACTTGCTTGCTCGTTGCTGTGGAGCTATTTTGTAAAACAAGAAATGACATAGTTTGAATTGCACCAAGTGCCGTTGCACAAGATCAGCTATCCTAACACCCAACAAGACACTACCTGTAATGTTTGAAGCCTTGAATAGAATGGTCTACCTAATTTGGCCCCAGGAATGTCAAGCAAAGCGAACTTGGCATACAATATCAACAAAGACTATAACGCTCACTAGGTATTAGTTAGCCTCATACCAGACCCTCTTGCGCCGTCGTGCCCAGTTCCTGTATAGCACGACAATGCCGGAAGACTAGTATTGGTCAGCATATCGCTTGGCAACTAGAATATGACTATAATTGCCGCTCACTATGATTATTATGATTATTATTATTATTATTATAACAATATATATTTACTGAATGAAATGGTGTGTAACATATACTGGAACCATCAACCGGAAAACAGTCATTTGTTGATTAAAAATTTTAATCGACTATTACTACTACTTTTAGTATTATTACTATTTTTAAAATTGAATTTCAGCACTGGTTTGCATTGTGTGTGTGTACACGTGTACCATTTGGTTCCTTTCGTCCCCAGGCCCACCTTTTGCTTGCAAGTGTTTCGCCACGTGTTACTATGCCATGAGGTGGACCACGTGAGGCCATTGGTGTGCAAAAATGCAAAGAGACAGACAAACAGACAGACAGACGGACAGACATGCACACACACACACACACTTTGTTTAATTTTGACACACTGTAAAGATACTGAAGACTAGACAAACAGACAGACAGGCAAACAGACAGACAAACGGACAGATTATTTGTTTTACTGTCATCAGATGGTTCTAGTCACAACACTGACCGCAATAGTAAATCAGTCCCTTCTAGCATACTTTAGAATTATTAGTCATTGCAACACAGACAGACTGCCAGACAAACAGGCGGACAGATGGTCTGTTTGACCAACAGACAGACAGACAGACAAATAAACAGATTTACCCTATTGGGTCTCACAAACATTTTAAATAGTTTTGGTTGTAATACATGTAGCATTCATTTATAAAAGTATATGAAAAAAGACAAACAAACAGACAGACAGATGGCCAACCAGACTGACAGACAGACACACAAACAGACAGACAGACCAATTAACAGACAGAAGACAGACAGACAGATAGACAGAAACTGAGAAAACAGACAGACAAACAGACAGAAATTGAGAAAGACAGACAGACAAACAGACTGACAGATAGACAGAAACTGAGGAAACAGACAGACAAACAGACAGAAATTGAGAAAGACAGACAAACGAACAGGCAGACAAACAGACCAACAGACAGAAACTGAAAGACAGACAGGCAAACAGACAGACAAACAGACAGACAGACAAACAAACAGACAGACACACAAAAACTAAAAAAGACAGACATACAAACAGACAGACAAACAAACAGACACAGACAGCTAGACAGACAGAAACTGAGAAAAACAGACAGACAGACCAACAGACAGAAACTGAAAGACAGACAGGCAAACGGACAGACAGATAGACAGACAAACAGACAGACAAACAAACAGACAGATAAACAGACAACCCGACAGACAGACAGACACACACACACAAACAGATAGACAGACAAAACACACACACACACACACACACACACACACACACACACACACACACAAGCCCTCAAATTCAAACTTAAGTATTTTTCGTTTTACAAATATATTTCGTTCAGCACCTTCTTGTACGTTCTCTCCAAGTTCTCCACCAGCTGGTGCTTGATAAGCTCGAGTCAGTTCTGACCCAGTTGTGCATCTCCTGAGGCAGCCCATCAGCAGATGGTAAATCGTCAAGGTAGAATTCAAAGTCGTCAAGTTCCATAGTTTTCACATCCAATTCCCCCGTAGGGGGGGGGGGGGGTTTCCGGGCAACCTGGAAACATGCCTGCGTACGCCACTGGGTTATTATAGCCACCAGTTTAGAGGACATCTGTATATGTGGGGAAGTCAACACAAATGTTTGGGCAAAGAATTTAGCAAATGACATGATTTTATGTTCTAGACCAGGCCTGGTCCTAGACTATAGTCACTACAGTGCGTACGTGCATGTACTGTGCATGAGTCTGTCATGCTTTCTTTTGAACGTCAAATTATTATAATAATATATTAATGTGGCTAATGGTAGACATGGCCTAAAGACATAATTAAGAGTGAAAACCGTAGACGGGATGCTCATTCGCTGTTTCTCCATAAGGCCATCTCTATGGAACGCCGACTGTCGCAAAAATACCGTTCAGTGAGAGGAGGAGCATACTGTAGAGCGTGTGCAGTTTACAAGAGGAAGCCAAAACAGCGCTTCTTCTAAGAGAGCTTGCTGATATCAACCGCCCTAACTAGGAGAGCTTGTTGATATTAACCGTCTTAACTAAGAGAGCTTGCTGATATCAACCGCCCTAACTAAGAGAGCTTGCTGATATCAACCGCTTTAACTACGAGAGCTTGTTGATATCAACTGCCCTAGCTAATATCAACCGCCTTAACTAAGAGAGCTTGCTGATATCAACATCAATTTATGCACATGTACTATGATGGACACCACAGGCAGCTTGATGGTCGACTGTCTCTCTTTCTTGCAAGACGTTGTTGCCAATTACTCATCAGGAGATTGGAACTACCGAGATTCTTTACGGCAAAGGGGTGAAGGAATCTTTTCTAACTTCTTGGCATAATTTTTCCGCAAGACACAATAGACACGTTGTTGCCAGTAATTGTGTCTCTTCGCGTCAGAGAGGACGTAGATAGAGACAGTTTCTTACTGGAAAGAACGACATCTGGTACAGGACGTTCTAAATTTGAACTGGCAGAAGAGCAATTGCAGTATTTTCTTGACCATGGATTTTCAGTCGTCGACATCGCGAAAATGCTTAGAATTTCTAGGAGTACTGTTCACAGAAGAATATCTCAGTTTGGGCTTACAGGGCCAAGAACATTCTCCAATATAGGTGATGAAGAGCTTGACGACGTTGTTCGAAGCATTCAGAACTACTTTCCTAATTGCGGTGAGAAACTACTAGAAGGCCATCTTGTTGCCAGAGGTCTCAAAGTCCAGAGAAGAAGACTGCGCGAGTCTCTTCACAGAACCGATCCTGTTGGAGTAGCTATTCGCCGCCATTTAGCTATTATGAAGAGGAAGTACCATGTACCTCGTCCGAACGCACTGTGGCGTATCGACGGCAACCACAAACTGATAAGGTAGATATAGCATATTTATTGTATGTATATATATATATATATATATATATATATATATATATATATATATTACTCTATTTATAACTGTATTATTGTTATAAAGATGGCGACTTGTAATTCATGGAGGCATTGACGGATTTAGCCGACTACCCGTTTATCTGACATGTTCTACTAACAACCGTGCAGACACTGTATTAGAGGCTTTTCTAGGAGCTACAAATCAGTTTGGTTTGCCATCACGTGTTAGATGTGATCATGGTGGAGAGAACGAAAAGGTCGCGCAGTTTATGTTGACACACAGGAACAGAGGTCCTGGTGGAGGTAGTGTCATTACCGGAAAGAGCGTGCACAACACAAGAATAGAACGTTTTTGGAGAGACCTATTTCAAGGATGCACAGGCCTGTACTATAATCTGTTCTATGCTATGGAAGACGATGGACTCCTCGACGCTTCTGACCCTACCCATTTGTACTGTTTGCACTACGTCTTTCTTGCACGCGTAAACAGTAGTCTTCGTATATATGCCAACGCTTACGCTGAGCACAAACTGCGTACAGAACATAATCAAAGTCCAATTCAGCTGTGGATAAGAGGGAAAATACAAGACCAACGTGTTGACGTTAGCGAACCGATGACTACTGTAAGTCTCGTATTTATATATAGTTCCAGTTTCATTCCACTGCAACTATCTTTAAATTGTATTTGTGTAGGAAGAACTAGCAGTCTACGACATAGATCCTTACGGACCACTCCCTCAAGTCTTACAGACAAGCAACGATGTTGTTGTTCCATCTGTTGACGTCCGTTTGTCTCAAGAACGAGTAGAAGACATACAACAACGATTTAACTCATTAAGAGACAGTGACTCTTTCGGTGTTGACATTTTTTTAGAGATTATGAATTATGTACAAAATCATATGTCTGATAGTGCATGACTGGCATTTCGTCGTAGTCAATGCAGTATACTGTACAGTAAAGTATATTCAAAAATGTATCTCGAAGTTCACATATTTTGTTTAGGTAGCTAACGATCGAATGGCCCGGCCATGTCGTGGTCCAATTAATTAAGAAACTAACTGCAAAGTGTTTGCAAATTGAAATTAATTAAGCTATTGCATTATATAAATTCAAAAATATTTTACCTCTAACTAGGATATATAACGCATAGTTACGGAGGCGTGGACAACACCTAAAACACGTGGACGGCTGTCTAGCAGTACACTCTCTGAATTAGTCGTGAATATGGAACGAACGAGTGCCCGCTATGTACGAGTGCAGAGAACAGACCGAGAACTTGACATTCCTCTCGAAGATGATGGATCGGTAGCAGTCTCAACGATTCAGGTAAACAGATTTCAGTTGCAACTAAAAAACAGTTAGTTTAGTATGTACTAAAAACCTAAAGCCATGCCGTGTGATACGAGTTTGCTACAACTCCGCTTGATGTGGGGTCTTTGGATGTCCCATTTGCATTGGCACTTTTTATTTTTGCTCTAGATATGGTGGAATTGAAATGCAGGAATTTAGTTTATTGCATCCACCAAATATTGCTAAGTAGTAAAACTGATGCAATGATTTGAGAGCGTGGCGCAAGTTGTACAAGTTACACTTTAGATGAAGTTTCGGACAATGAACTTGTGCTGCAGTAATTAGTACCTGTTTGGTGCTAAATTGCCGAGTGGCCGGGCTGTCAGGCGCTTAAACTATCTCTGGAAAGTTGATATATATTATGTGTTTTAAACCTTAAATGATGCAATGTAGGCATGATGTATTGCTCAGTCTGTATGAGTGAATTCATGAAAGATGTCACAGCACACATGATCTTGTTTCTATTCTTTTTCCTACGAAAACTCTACGTGTTTCTCATTTTTTCAAAATGTTTTTGTACTTTTTTATTTACGTGGGTTAGATACTAGTTGTAGGGTATTAGTAGGTGGCGCCTCGCGTTGGTGTGTGTGTGTGTGTGTGTGTGTGTGTGTGTGTGTGTGTGTGTGTGTGTGCGTGCGTGTGTGTGTGTGTGTGTGTGTGTGTGTGTGTGTCTGTCTGTCTGTCTGTCTGTCTGTCTGTCTGTCTGTCTCTCTGTCTGTCTGTTTGTCTGAGTGTGTGTATGTGTGTGTGTGTGTGTGTGTGTGTGTGTGTGTGTGTGTGTGTGTGTGTGTGTGTGTGTGTGTGTGTGTGTGTGTGCGTGTGTGTATACATATATATTGATATCGGCAAACATTGACTATCTACGATTGGGAGTAAGAATCGATTGATCATGTAGTACGGAACGTGTGAATATTTAGCTCTCTAGGGTGTTTCTCGGTTGTCAAGTACTCACAATCCCTAGCTACAGTCCGAAGGATGGAGCGACTGAACTTCATGAGGCTTTTTCGTCGCTGTTTGGTCACTTGTATAGTCGAGGACACGGAAACGATTTTTGAAGTAGGTTTTATAATGAAACGTGGTTGTGGAGAGGAGAAATTTGAGGTTCGTGTGTGCACAAGGATACATATCTTATACTATAATATTCGAACGCTCGGAAACGCCCACTTCCGTCTGTCCACATGTCAATCTGTAACGCGCCGATCGACACGACGCCGGTCTCAGATCGTCGCGAAACGCGGTGGGCTGGTCGAGATCGCAAGTCCAAGTCGAACGGTTGCGTCGGATTTCCTCTCGACTGCTTCCGACGGCCCGAAACGAAACTTTGGCGGCCTGAAATGAAATGCGCGGTTGTTTGTTTATTCACATTGACCGAGTATGCGGATGGACGCACACCTGCTATTGTACGTCGTTCTAATCCTCTCATCTACAGTGTGAGGATAGGCCGGGTGTAGTCGGAGTAAGCCGGCCGCCTCACCGGGCCGCTTGTGCGTGCGTGCGTCCGCGGGTTACTGAATGTGTCCTCGCGGAAGTGACGTCATTTTCCACAAATAGATCATGACGTTTTAGGTGGGAAGAGTCTGAGATGGGGATACTGGAAAATGCGTAGAAGGCCACGTCTACATCGCACCCACGTTTTGTGGGCGTGGTCATTTTCTAACGACAGTACATGCAGCCTTCGTACATTGTAACATCCTCAACTTTGGGTGGAGTTGCATGTTGCATTTGCTGGAGAGGAAGAAAAAGATGCTCATCACCAGGCGGACGTGGAAGCTGCAGGCGGATGTTTCGATAGTTGAAACGTTTGGCTTTGGGACACCTCCTAGTTTAGCTACACTAAGAATAATTGCCTCTAAAACAATGACAAAAACCAGACTTTCATTTAGTCAAGCGTTTAGTAATTTGCTAGAACAGTTATCTGTTCGTCTTTGGCTGTTTAATGCTAGAATATTAAATTATAGATTAGATTTAGCAGTGGATGTAGAGCGGTGGGATTTACCCACTATATATATATATATATATATATATATATATATATATATATACGGTTGATACCGATACTCGATCTTACAAGAGAATCCAACATAGACTCAACCCTGCTCTAGTGATTTAAAGAGAGCTGCCATATAGGACCACGCCCCTTTCTGTTGTGCGACCCAGAATAGAAGTCTCGCTAAGATCGGCAACAATTAATTTTCATATACATTATATTTAGCCATATATTGCACACGTGATCCTACAATGTTTTAAAAATGTACGCATATTTAATTATCGAGGTTTACTTCTGCATAAGTTCTGTTTGTCAGCATGCTTGTATTCAAGACAGTTTTAATATTAACGACAGTTAGAAATTGTAGCAATAGTTTGAAAGCTTGCGTGATTACTAAAATAAATTTGGCTTTACCCGGTATTGCTTACATGTATGCATGATTTAGCCCAATCCTAGACTCTGTTCTGATATCATCTGTTTATACAGTCATATTTTCCGCTAGCGTCTGGGTTGGAGTTTGAGGAAGATGGTCGCATACGATGTCTCCGTCTATCCAGTGGACGTGTATACCCTCCTGACGGCGAATGGGGTGACAGGGTATACCATGCCTCAACTCTAAGTGGTAGACATCATGTCACGGACCATGAAAACGATCCTGTCCCATCGACCGCATCCGGGAATCGATTCAGCGACATTTGCCGTGCAGCGTCGTCCTCTGTCCAGAATTCACGTCTAGCTGCAGCTAGAGAAGAGCAGAGTGCTCTTTTTAGACGTAGACAGTCTTTCTCCTTGCAAACGGATCGTGCTACCAGTGCCACAAGAACAACCAGTCGCACTTCAAGAGGAAAGAATCGCCGCCGAGTTCGTTCATGGGGACGCGACTTTATATGTCTGGGGTCAAAGGACCAAACAAGATGGACAAGAGCAGACCACAGCACACTGAAAATTGCTGGTCTAGGTACTAAAAGAATTACGTTTGAGAACGTCGACGAAGTTTCCAGTATGGAATTGAAGGACCGTCTTTACAAAGCATTCCCTAAACTGGCAGGGCAAGGCTTCGAACTTCTTCGGCTCAAAGTCAATACCACGGTATTGGAAGAGATTCCTGTTGGCTCCTCCGGTTTTACCCCGTTGTACCTAAGTAGCATTTTGCAATCAGCAAAGATATTCGTTCGACCAATAGCAAATGATTTAAGTCTAGCACCTGATCGGGAAGTAAGTATGCGCTAAGTCACTTATCTAAGTTGCATTATAATTATTAATGCTTCTAATTATTTTAAGAGCTTTTTAGAGTTAAGAGAATCGGACGAGCCTAGAGAGAAATGCCCACGGTGTAGTGATGATGTCAGAATGTCAGAGCTAAGAAGACATCTAACCAACAACTGCAGGTAGCATCTCTACACCTGCACCATTTGTATATAGTACGCAGTGCGTACTCGATACCTCAGTCGAAGTATAGTGTGCCAAACGAGACCACTAGAGTACAAAACCTTTTTCTAGCACGCTAATGTCACTTCACATACATTGCATGATATGTATTCGTATAGCCCAATTCCATTTTTGGTTTGTCAAGCTGGACCGGCGAATCATAGCATGCATGAAAAACTTAATTGCATGAACGATGCAGCTTAATTAATTAATAGGCTAGTTTAGAATAATTTGTATTTTACAACCTTCTTATTAGTAAAGTGCTCTTTTCTATATTTCAGTAGTCATCTCGTGTCAGACGTAAGCGGTCAGCCTTTATCTTCTACGTATGTCCACTTCTTCAAGTATCTAAGCGATGATGTTTCTTTATTATCTAAATCAGGCTTTCTGATGCGTTATTGTAGTAATCAACCAGTGGATGATACAGACACAGACACGGAGTTGCCATAAATTGTATTCTCTAGAAATATTTCTGATGAACGACCACGTCTGCCGTCGACATCTAGATGCTCTCAACAATTTCCTACCGTCTCTCAAGCTGCAGCTAACATCACATTTCCAGAATCCGCAGTTTCAGCTGTTCGGGTGTTTCAGAATGCTGCTGCTATCCAATCTCGGGCACTATCGCTAACCATTCCTCGGCCAGAATTATCTCTTTCTCAACCAGTGTTCTCTATCCATTCTATTCAGCCCACTTCTAACCCCTCTCCACCAGCAATTCACTCCAATTCTCAAGCACGTTCTTTGGCTTCAGTATCTCAGCCTTTGTGTTCCACCCACTCTCTGCCTACCGTTTCTCTTATTGCCTCTCAGTCAGAATCTTTTGCATTGCAGTCTAATTCGGCATCGACATCTACGCCTACTTTAACGGTACCTTCTCCTTCTGAGCACAGTTCTGCTTTCCATTCTCCGGCTCCGTATAACAGTGTCCAAACTTCGACTTCATCTTCTCCTTCTGTAGTAACACTTTCTGCTGAAAACACATCTACTTTGCATGACTACCACTCAATACAAGGTGTACTTCATCATCACACTGAAAGTGTGCTAACGGGAAATCCGTATTATCTGCGACTGTCGAGACATAATATCTTTGCGGAAGCTGTGGCATTCTACAAGACTGCAACAAACAACGATTTGTCAAGACCACTGCGCGTACAGTTTGAAGGTGAAGATGGGGTTGATGCTGGAGGAGTAAGGAGAGATTTCTTCAGAAGCCTGTTTGTCAAGTTTGCTGAACCGGGAAGGGGTTTGTTTGAAGGTCCATCCAACAAACTCTGGCCTGTTCACAACGTTATCGCTTACCGCACCAGGATGTTTAAGTTAGTTGGCACAGTGATAGCGCACTGCATTCTTCAATGCAGTATGGGTATGCCTTCGTTTGCTCCCGCACTGGTAAAATATATAATGACCGAATGCGAAGGCGACTGTATCGCTAACATATGTCTGAAAGACATACCCGAGTCAGAGACAAAAGCAATGTTGTTAGAGGTATAAATTAACTTGATTGACTGCAACAGTACATAATTTGATCGATACAAGTAAGTAGATGTGTTTTGCAGATGAGCGGTGCCGATACCAGAACTACGTTTCTGTCAGTGATAGAACGCTTTGATGGCATCGACATGGTAGCGTCTAGCGGATGGACTGGTTCCACTAAGTTTGATCAAAGAGATGCAATCATTCAATCAATTGTATTAAATGAGTTGATCTACAAACGAAGAGCTGGCATTGCTCAATTACGGTAAGGCCTTGCTAGTCTTGAAGTTCTAAAGATAATGCAAATGTATCCCGAAATTTTGAAGCCATTATTAGTTTATGACTCAATTCCTATGACCTTGACAATGTATACATTTCTTGTGTAGGTAATTATGTTGAATATTAAATCAGTTATTTTATTTCTATAGATTGCAAGAATTTTTAGTGGTCGAAGAGCCCGACACAGCTAAAAAGCAATCTGCAGAATTGTTTTTCCAGCAACCACTAAGCGACAACATTGTAATAAACGTTGGAGAAAGTAAGCTCAAATTATATAATGTAGTCATTTAAATTTTAATAACTGGTTTTCTGTACAGACACAATACCAATTTTTCAAGCTGTTCTAGAGTTTAGAGCATGTGTTGATGACATACAGCATTTGCTGCCTGGATCCTACATCAATGTAGGATATCATGAAGAAAGTGACGAATCAGCAACGATGCCCACTGCATCCACATGCACTTTGTCACTTCTTCTCCCACTGGTCCACGCAGACTACGAGTCGTTCAAAAATCAATTTGCAAAAGCTTTGCAGTATGGTCTGCGGGGGTTTGGCCTTACTTAAGTTAACGGTTTGCTACGGCACCTGTTTTAATTGTGTTTTTCGGCACTTTTCAGTACGTCAGTCACGCAGTTTGAGTTCCACGTTTGTCAATGTACTATACATGTGTAGCAGGTTGACAATAATAAACATGGTTCGTTATCAACAGTGGTGTAAGATATGAAGCAACCGACGTACGCAACTGCGGAGTCTCGGTTGCATAGCTGAACGTGTCCGTAGAAAGATTTAGTGGAGTGCGTCACATACATTTTTCGACCGATCCGCGATTTAGCCAGCAGGCTCTGGCTAAGATCATTAGGACATTTGAAAGAGCAAATAATTGTTGACCTGTCTGACAGGACCGTGAAAACCATTTTGTCTGTTCGACCACTTTTCAGAAAGATGATTTTTGCCAGGGGCACAATACAATCATCTGGGTATAGAAGATTCAATAAGTAACACATTTGCAGCACTTTGTACGTGAGTCTTGCGTTTTCTACTAACGTGCATTCCTTTTCCTTTCTATACTAAATTTCAGGCCGTATTATTTCCTTCCTACCGGTCTAAAGGTTAGGTTGTTTAGTTGTTTGTCTAGACTAGCCTTTTCGTTATTGTTACTTAATCATCAAGCAATGGATTAAAGCTAAGTATATACGCTGGCCCGGATGCAGAATTTTTAAAATAGGAGTCCAGTTGTATTATTGGCCACGCCCCCAAACCATTTAAATCTTTGTTTGACCTACGAAACCAGCAAACTCACTTCAATCTGTATTAATTTTGTAGCATATTTATTAGATAATTATCGACAGTTAAGTTTAGAATTGAACGAATTAACCATCCATCAAAATATTAATTAATTAAATACGTTCGCTTTAATAACACAACAAACAAGATTTCGGCTGCAGTGGGCTTGTCGTTGAAGTAGGGGTCATGACACAGAGGACAGGTACCCCTCCCTTCTATCCGCTTATGATATCGATATACGCCAACCTAATTTGCCTAGTGTGCCTAGAAAGTTCCATATGGCTCGGACGGTATACTGTAGTGTACTAAACACTAAAATGAATTAGCATTATAATGCCATTTCTCACTTTCTCACGGTTATTATCATCTTTGATGAGTACCTACTGTATTACCTAGTTTGCAATTGTCCTTTCTATCTGAGTTTTACTAACTAAGAGATATTACAACCAAAATACTACTAGTATGCATATCAGCAAGCTCTGTTAGTTAAGGCGGTTGATATCAGCAAGCTCTCTTAGTTAAGGCGGTTAATATCAGCAAGCTCTCCTAGTTAGGGCGGTTGATATCAGCGAGCTCTCTTAGTTAAGGCGGTTAATATCAGCAAGCTCTCCTAGTTAGGGCGGTTGATATCAGCGAGCTCTCTTAGTTAAGGCGGTTAATATCAGCAAGCTCTCCTAGTTAGGGCGGTTGATATCAGCAAGCTCTCTTAGAAGAAGCGCTGTTTTGGCTTCCTCTTGTAAACTGCTCACGCTCTACAGTATGCTCCTGCTCTCACTGAACGGTATTTTTGCGACAGTCGGCGTTCCATACATCTCTGCCTATTAGAGCGCGTGATGTGTGTCATAATTCCGTCGGCTGGGCTGCGCTAACTTGTCGGCTGGGCTGAGATATCATGTCACCACAACTAATTTGCATCTCAGCCCAGCCGACGACAGCGCGTCAAGTGTCATAATTCCGTCGGCTGGGCTGCGATATCATATTACATGCAACGTTCTCGTTCTAGCCCATGGCCGTAGCACGCGTAAATTGTGTCAAATTCTGCTGGGCTGGGCTAGCCTAAATTGTTGCACTCGTCGGCTGGGCTAGCGTAGCATATTCCACTTGTCATTTGATATCTCAGCCCAGCCGACGAGAAGCGCATCGACTGTGTCTAATACGTCGTCGGAAGTGAGGTTGCAGTTGACAATATGGCAACTGTAGGCAATGTGTTCTGATGACGCATGCGCACGATATATCAGATCCAAGTTGCAGATGGACTCACGATTGCAACATACTCGCGGCTAGATCGATTGCAAGTGCAAGTGCTCGTCACTCAAACTTCTTGATAAAGCTTTCTAGCTGGCTGGTCTAGTGTAGCCTCGCCCCAGAAGCAGTGTGGATTGAAGCCTCGGATGCGCTGCCATCACCACTACGTCTGGTATGGTACCGCCCTTTGCGGTCACCGTTAATTATGTCTTTAGGAACATGATTAGTGTCAGTTACGTTGTCGGTGTAGTAGATTACAGGAAACGACTGTCGCGTGAGATCTTTGCTAATTAGCGTGCAGTACAATGCATTGCAGTAGAGGCATATGACGCATTGCAGCTTCAACTGAGAACCTGTGTACGCGTTCAAAGGCGTATGGTGCACTGCAAGTGCCATTTCTGATCTTCCATTTCACCGCTACGCTCTCTAAAGCAGCTGCAATCTCTTACTAACGCTTGACAGCGGCCTAAAATCGCAATATCGACAAGTACAGAGGCTAGAACAACGTCAAGTCCAATCGAAAGCTCAGTTCCTAGCTAATAACATTTGCATCACACACGCTGAAGAATTGATTACATACTTACTCCCGCCCAGAAAGGCGATACCATACCAGACGTAGTGGTGATGGCAGCGCATCCGGGGCTGCAATCCACACTGCGTCTGGGGCGAGGCTAGGTCTAGTGTGATTCTCAACTTCTGGTAAGTGGCCATACGTATAGGTGGGCATGATCTAGCGTGGGAGGCCCTGATTACAGATGTTGCGTTTTGTGTTGAGAAATCACAGTATACATAGAATTTGTGGAACATTCTAATGCAATTACTGTACCTATAGGTGGTAATTGCATGTGCTAATGGTAGTACATGCTATTGGTAGTAACCCTAGAACGAGAACGATGCATGTAATATGATATCGCAGCCCAGCCGACGGAACTATGACACACCTGACAGCAGTCGTCGGCTGGGCTGAGATGCAAATTAGTTGTGGTAACATGATATCTCAGCCCAGCCGACGGAATTATGACAGACATCACGTGCGCCATACCCTACATCCTTCCGGCGGATGCCATTAGATTCACTGGGTCGTGTACTGTACCAGGTGTTATCAGGATCGAGCGAGCAAAGGAAATTGAGGCATCCCTGGGATGGCATGTACGCAACACCGGTCCGTGTTTCTTCTCTTTGTGATGGTGCTCCGCGTCTTGTGCTTGTCTTCGTACAGTCTCGTATCGACATACTATCCGCAGCACATCAAAAAATCGCCTTACGATCAGAAGCGACCGTCAGAGTTTACAGGATATGTGGTATCCGCATTCTCGCCGACGTATATACTGGCGTCTATTTTTACCGGATATTGGTCACTGAAGTCCTACGGTGGTAAATTCTGTTTAGTAACCGGACTGTTTCTAGCTGGAGGATCGTGGCTACTGTTTGGAGTATTGCAATATGTGACCGAGTGGAAATACTTCTTGGCTTTCTCTGTCCTTCTGAGAATGACTGTTGGTGTAGGCGTGGCTTCAGTAGATGTCTCCTCTTTCTCACTTGTGATGTCTTCCTATCCGGACAAAGTTGGATTTGTGTCATCACTAATGGAAGTGACATGGTCTATGGGTAATATTCTTGGGCCACCTATGGGAGGCATTTTATATGACTGGAAGGGATTTATGGTGCCTGCAGGCACACTAGGAATGTTTCTCTTGCTGCTTGCATTTATTGCTGTTTTTGTGCCAACCGTCAATAGCTTGGAGCCATCCTACACCTCGCATGAAGATTCTATTTCCACAAAACAGTTTATTGGACTTGCTTGCAAACTGTGGACAATACTAACAATTGCTTCAGGCTATATGATATTGATCTGTATTTCGTTTCCACAAGCAACTTTGTCTGCTTTCTTGCACAGCAAGTTTAATTTTTCGCCAGGAAAAGTGGGACTTGTTTTCCTGGCGAGTGCAGTTGCTAATACTTTAGTAGCACCTGTGGTAGGCAAACTGTGTGATATGATGCATCCTAGATGGTTTGTACCGAGTGGAATTATAACTGCTGGTGCTGGTGGATTCTTTCTCATGTCGTTTGGACACTCCATTGCCTTACAAGTTCTTGCACAAGTGTTCATAGGAATTGGGAGTGCATTGACACTTGGTTCTTGCTACACAGATCTGTTGAAGGAGTTTTGTAGAAAGTTACAAGTAGACGAACTGGATGAAACTACAATTGGAAAAGCATACTCTGCTCTCAGGATTTTTTCCATTCTCGGTGAAATTACTGGTTCAGCTTTAGGTGGAGTGTCCGTAGATTCTCTAGGTTTTGGCAAGGCTACCCTGATGTGGGGCAGTATTGAAACATTGTTTGGAGTTGTGTACTTGTTGTTATTTACAATTTCAAGAATACCTTACATTTAATTGTAGATCTGTGTAGCACTCTTGCTACACAGATCTGTGCAAGAAATGAACCTGACACTGCCAGGCTCACGTGAGTGTGGGGAGGAGGCTAGGTGTGAGGTACTCTTTCAAACTCTATTAATTGATTAAATGTTACTGCTGTTAGTACTGTACGTATTATCATGCCAAATTGTATATCTCATGACTTACTATATTACATGTATATTTATGCATATACTTGGAACCTCAGCCGAGGGTTTAGCTCTCTAGTGCTTCTTCATTACAACTGTAATTGACCGTAATCAACACAAGCAACACGAGCAGAATGCACGCTATTAGACCTCCTGCTCTCTTTTACTTAGTAATCGCACCAGACTTACCACACATACTTCAGATATCTTGAAAACGCATCATAATTGGTACACGTAGTTACGGTACTGTACGACAGTTAGTCTGAATGTAGATTCCAGGTTCAGGAACTGCCGGAAGTACGTGTACGCCCTCACCACATCCTGCTGCAGGAGTCTTTGTTAGTTAATTAGGACAGAAATGACATTCGGTACTGTTACACATGGCATCTCTGCTTAGACATCGATTGATTAATCTTCTCTTTGTGATGGTGCTCCGTGTCCTCTGCTTGTCTTCGTATAGTCTATATCGACATACTATCCGCAGCACATCAAAAATTCGCCTTACGATCAGGAGCGCCCGTCAGAGTTTACAGGATATGTAGTAGCCTCATTCTCGCCGACCTATCTGCTGGGGTCCATTTTTATTGGACACGTCTCATTGAGGTATTACGGCGCTAAATTTTGTCTTGTAACTGGATTGTTTCTAGCCGGAGGAGCGTGGGTACTGTTTGGAGTATTGCAATATATGACAGAGTGGAGACACTTTTTGGCTTTCTCTGTCGTTCTGAGACATGACCGTTGGTTTTGGAGTAGCTTCAGTAGATGTGTCATCTTTCTCACTCGTGCTATCTTCCTATCTTGACAAAATTGGATTAGTGTCATCACTTATGGAAATGACATGGTTTGTGAGTAATATTCTCGGACCATTTATGGGAGACATTCTATATGACTGGATGGGATTTGTAGTGCCGGCAGCTCACTAGGAATTTGTCTTTTGCTGTTTGCGTTTATTGCTGTTTTTGTGCTAACTGGTAATAGCATGAAGCTTTCCTACAAGTCAGCAAAAAGTCATATTTCTACGAAACAATTTATTAGACACGTTTGCAGTCTATGGACAATGCTCACATTTGTTTCAGGATATATAATAGTGATCTGTCTTTCATTTTCACAAGCAACCTTGTCATCTTTCCTACACAAGAAGTGTCATTTTTTACCCAGACAAGTAGGATTTGTTTTCTGGCGAGTGGAGTTGCCAATGCTGTACCGGCTCCTGTGGTAGGTAAAATGTGCGATATGATGCATCCTAGATGGTTTGTACCGAGTGGTATTATAACGGCCTGTGCTGGTGGATTCTTTCTCATGTCGTTTGGAAACTCCATTGTCTTGCAAGTTCTTGCACAAGTGTTCATAGGAAATGGGAGTGCATTGACACTTGGTTCTTGCTACACAGATCTGTTGAAGGAGTTCTGTAGAAAGTTACAAGTAGACAAACTTGATGAAACTACAATTGGAAAAGTATACTCTGCTTTTAGAATTCTTGCCACTCTTGGTGAAATTACTGGTACTGCATCGGGTGGAGTGTTTGTAGAGTCTCTAGGTTTTGGCAAGGCTACACTGATGTGGGGTAGTATTGGAACATCACTTGGAGTTGTGTACTTGTTGTTATTTGCAATTTCAAGAATATGTGGCAATGAAAATATGGTGGTAGGAGTTTATGTAGCGTTGCATAGTCTAGGTTAGCGAACTTGATGCAAGCATATGTATATAGATAGATTGGAAATACTATATATAGTATTACCGCACATGTTCAAGGTTCAGCTACGCATCAGTGTACATCTCAACGATCGTTTGGACCAGCATAGCGTATAGTACGTGCATATAGTACATACACAAGTGGAATGGATGCGAGATTTCCACCTTTTCCCCCTCACCTCTTTTCGTGTTAGTTTGTTGAGTGGACTAGCAACATGAGCGAAATTGTCGATAAAACGTCGGTAATAACTGGCAATGCCGAGTGACGCCTTGACCTCTTTAACGGTATTAGGTGTTGGCCAGTTGAGAACTTCTTCCCACTTTGACGGATCAGTCGAAATACCACGCTTTGAAACCTGATGTCCAAGATGATTAACTTGCGTTTCGCAAAAATGGCATTTAATGGGAGAGAGCTTCAAGCCAGCTTGTCTGAGACAGTGTAAAACCAGTTGGAGTCGAACAAGATGCTGCCTAAATGTGCTAGAGAATATGATACTATCATCTAAGTAAATCAAACACGCGTCCCAGGTTAGTCCTCGCAGCACAAGTTCCACGAGGCGTTGGAATGTAGTGGCGCATTACATAGACCAAAAGGCATCACTTGAAACTTGTAGTGACCGGAATGTGTAGTGAACGCACTTTTAGGCTGAGAGTCGGCGTCTAATTCGACTTGTCAATAAGTACTGGAGAGATCTAACGTTGAGAAAAACTGCTCACCGCCGAGAGCTGCCAGTGTATCATCTACTCGTGGTATAGGGTACGCGTCTTTTACGGTGACATCGTTTATTTGGCGAAAGTCAATGCAAAACCGAAAACTTTCATCCTTTTTTCAACCAAAAGACCGGTGACGACCATGGGCTAGAACATGGTTTGATGATATCGTTTTCTAGCATGCTCTGCACTTGGGGTCCAACTTACTGACGAAGACTAAACGGTTGTCGATACGGTCGTTGTCGCAGGGGATGATGGTCGCCTGTGGCAATAGATGGCAGGTTACGTAGGTACGTCCAATGTCGGATAGTCCTATAGAAAATAGGTCGGAATATCGTTCCAACAAATTTTGAAGGGCTGCCTGTTGGGGTAACGTCGGCTCACTTTGTGACCAGTCGAACTGACTCCAGTCGATAACCTTGCGTGTAGAACAAAATGCTGTCGTATTCAATCCTGAGCAGTCCGTGGTTTGTGAAGGGTGTAGAGTTGTAACGCCACGGAGATCAGTGTCGACGCAAACGCGGCCTAACGTCTTCCCACGATACAGCTGGACGGTGCCGGCCACGTTCAAAATGCGGACAGGTGTTTTGCCCAAACGACCATTAACTACGGCCGGAGCTGCAAGTAACTCTAACGTTTCTCCAAGTTTGTGGTCAGGCTCGAACAAGCAGTCGTTACTGTCGCATATTATCTCTCCGTGTTCCCCAATCAAGGCTCCTAGTGCAATCACTTCTCGCTGGTCCAGCGTAAGGGTAATATCGTCTAGCAAGGCGACGCGGCAACCCTGTGTTGGAGATGTACTTCTAGTCTGTCCTTGAATCGATATCAAACGGTCTTGCCGATGTAAACAGTGCTCACTAAACAGTACATCAATTGTATTCTGTTTCAAGAAGTCAACTCCTAGTATCACACATAATACAGACACGTTAGCAACAAAAAACCCCGGCGTTCTGTTTCTAAGCATCCAAGCTTCACGAGTAAACGAACCTCTCCCGCTACAGGCAAATGCTCACCATTAGCCATTTCCAGAGTTAAAGACGACGAAGTCAACGACAGGGTGGTGGCGAAGGACTCGGGTAGAATAGAAAAACCTGCTCCCTGTATCCACTAGGCAGCGTACTTGATGTCCGGAAATTTTAGCATCTACATACACCGAGTGACTATCAGTTGACGTGTTTGTTCTTACTACTGCACTCGGCGGTTGTCTATCACAATCAACATGAACACCTGAATACCGTGGTCGTGGTGTATTCCATTTGCTACGTTTACTATCTGCTACAGCCTCAAAAGAAGGGCACTGCGATTGGTAGTGACCAATCCCCCACATCTCCAGCACTCTACAGTCCTACGAAGTCCACTGGCTAGTTAAAACCACAAAACTTGAAACTCCAAACTCCAAACCATCTCGAACCACGCTTTCTGGTGACCCAATTCATCATGACCCAATTGTAACGTGGTGCAATCAATTTGTAAGTAACCATGCAGATGAAATGATACCAAGTGCTGGCAGTGCTTCTGCAAGTAAAAGCAGACAGCAGAAGACATGGTTCGAGGTGGTTAATTTGGAATTCAAGCTTTGTGTTTTATGACACGCCCTAAGAACCCAAACAAAGCGCCCATTGTCAAGATGACTAGAATCGTACCCAGTTCTCCTCCTCGCGCGCGCTCCACGTGGTCCTGGCAAGTGGAACGAAAAGCACGTGCCAAAACACGTGAAGCGAGCGCGAGGAGAAGGACTGAGTACGAATCTACGAGATGACAAGGTTTGTCGGATAGTCTCGCGTAGCCAGACCATCTCCGCCTACATCCTTCCGGCGGATTGCCTGACTTCCGTTGGCTGCGCGAGAGACTAAAAAATTAGATGCACTGGGACGTGTACTGTACCATGTGCTATCCGGATCGAGCGGGCAAAGGAAATTGACGCATCCCTGATGTAAAGTCTTGTAGACCTTTCTTTCATACAGTCCCGCTCTCTCACTAACTAGTGCGCTACCCACTACCCCGTATGTCTATTGTTTACTATTTGCTACATCTTCCTTTCCCCAACACAAGTCGTACGGAGCGTAGTCCGCAAACACAACTCGCAAACACAAGTCCTAAGTAACGTGGTCCTTTCGCCAAACTGGTAGTTTGACCTGTCGACCCGACCGTGTCTTTTTCTCGTGAGAGGATAGTTGTTCCACCCTTAACTCTCCTAATGGTTTGTCTCCACTTGCAATACCGCTACTATTTGCCTCTTCGGTCTCGTTCTCCCTTTCCAATGCTATCTCATCTGTGCGGGATAAATCTGGTCGTCACTGCAACTGATGACGGTTTCGTCGCAGCACAGTGCAACTGGCTAACCGCACACGAAAAGAACGTCCATGAAATTGCTGAATCACTGTAGCTGGAATCCTCCATGTTTGCATATTGTGTCCCAGACTAACATCCTATCATGAATGTCCAGCTGGGGAAGTGGTTGAGCTCCAGTTCGTTGGTCATAGTATTTCCTCTGCTGCTGTTTACTGCGTTCATCTGTTTCTTGCATTGTATCTCGTCTGGCCACTTCCGGTGCAAGCACTCCTGGAAGAGAAGGCAATGTGGTATGCAAGCGGCGACCCATTAGCAGATGGGTTGGAGAGACACCGGTTGCTTCGTGTGGAGCCGTCCGATATGCCAACAGAGCAAGATAGAAGTCTCCTCCCGAAGACTTGGCCTTTGTCATCAAACTCTTGATTGTTTGAACACTACACTCAACTAATCCATTACCTTGGGAGTGTAAACGCGATGACGTTCTGTGATGAAATCCGTACGCCGTAGCTAATTTCTGAAACTCCGCACTGGCGAACTAGGGGTCATTATCGTTGAAAAATTTCACCGGAATTCCATGACAAGAGAAAATTCTTTTAAAGTGCTGGATGACATTTACGGTCCGCATACTTGACAGTTTTCTGACTTCCGGAAAACGTGAATAGTAGTCAAGTACTAACAAATTATGGTCGCCCTGCAGTTCAAAGAGATCCGCCGCCACCCGTTCCCACGGCAGCTGTGGTAAAGATGTAGAAGTCAGAGGTTCCTTTCGCTGCTGGTGACGGTAACAACCACAGACGTCACAGTCTGTCATCATTTGCCTTACCTCATTGGACATGTCTGGCCACCACATTGTCTCACGCAAACAAGCTTTGGTTTTAGCAATATCCTGATGACCCTTGTGAGCGCTGGCCGACATCTCTTTGCGAAGACTCCGAGAAATGACAATCTGAGTCCCTCACATAATCAATCCCTGCACCCGTGTCAGCAGATGCTGGTAAGGCCAAAACCGTTGAAATTCTTTTTGCAAATTGTGACGAGTAGGCCAACTTGTTTGGAGGACACGATGAAGTATAGTCAGTTGAGGATCCCTCAGAGTTGCTTCTCTAATTTTCTACAACCGAAGACCTGACTCTGGCAAGCATTCGGTAACTACATCGACGTGATCCTGGACCACTTTCTCAATTCTTGGATCCTCGTCATCCACTGGTGCTCTTGCTAAAGCATCTGCTGACACCAGACATTTTCCCGAAACGTATTGCACCTCAACGCTGTAGCGCATCAATCGAAGCTTCATTCTCATCAATCTAGGTGGCATTCATCCAAGCTTTGAACATCCATTATTGATACTGGCGGTTTATGATCTGTTTCAATGACAAACCGCTCTTCGCTGCCAAATAAATAACAGTGGGACTTCTCACACGCCCACGTCATGGTTAGGCGTTCCCTTTCACTCTGAGAGTAGCGTTGTTCTGTGGACGATAAAGCTCGAGAGATGTACGTAAGGGGTGCGCGCCGTCCATCACTTTGAAGTTGCAGGAGGACTGCGCCTATTCCAAAAGAAGATGCATCACAGGATACAATCGTGGGAGCTCTTTGCCTAAGATACGCCAGAACGGGAGCTCCTACTACAATTTCTTTTATTTTCATCCAGGCATCTTTTTTGAACTGGTGTCCACTGCCATGCCGCCTCATCTTTCAACAACTGGCGCAAAGGAGCTGATTCCTGCGAATGTCGACGTAGAAACTTCGCCACATGCGCGAGCAAGCCCAACAGACGCCTGACCTCTTCCTTGGATGCTGGCCGTTTCATCTCTGTAATAGAGTGAAGTCTGTCACTGCCGACCGCCACCCCTTTCTGTGTTATGCGTCTGTAGTTTGTAATACTAGATTGGCGGCAGTTGCACTTCTCTGGCTGCAAGCGAAAATTGCAAGCCCTGAGCCACTCCATCACCTGACGTAATCGTTTGCCGTGCTCTTCCTTGCTTGAACCCCAAATCGGTATATCATCGAGAAAGCACGCAACACCACACATCATCTATACGCAACGCCATTTTTCGGATTCTTTACCGGTAGATAGCATTTTCCTATTTGCACGTGGCACCTGTGTCAAGCTGAAATGTCCTAAGTGAATTGCATCCCGTGGTGTCAATGTCAGAGTAATAAGTGATTCATTCACACTACTGTCGTTCTCGTCATCTGTTTCCGCTTCTACATAGTGTAACTTTGTCTGCCTTGGCTGTCTCTTCTTTTGTCTTGATCTGCATATACTAGCAAAGTAATTACGTCCACCGCATGCCACGCATTGTTTCCCAAATGCTGGACAGTACTTAGCACCAAACATATATGGTTCTTACCACAGTAACGGCATTCTTTGTCTGCTTTGTCATGTTGTTTTCAATGCTTTGTCTTATCAGGGAGTGCGGTAGCACTCCCTATGTAGGGATGCGAAAATCTAAAATGGTGCCCCATGCAAAAGTATCCAAACGCATCCGAACCGGATCTCTCAGAACTCACTAGAGAGATCTCGGACCCACGTAGCGCTCAACTTCAAACGTTCCTAATGGTAGCCAGACTATCATTGCTGACACTAAGCTCCTCAGAAGCCAGCTATCGGCAAGTAAAAAACCCGATATGTTCTTTCACATTTCACATTTCACATTTCACGTTTGTCAGCCACAGGGAATGTGACACAAAACCCACTTGTGATTTTGTGTGTGTTTTCGTGAGGATTTGCGTGGGAAACGAAGCAAACCCATGTGTGGGTTTGTGAAACAAATACCCACATGTGGGTTTTCTAACCCACAGAAACTTCGCAAAAACCCACAAAAAATCCACAAAAAACCCACGTAAAACCATAAGAAACCTACCATAACCCACCATAACCCACCTTGAGGATTTTGAAAAAATTAAGAAAACCCATACATAAACCTAGAGGCACCGCCATTTTCATTTCTAATTTAGGGTTGAGTTTGCTATATATATATATATATATATATATATATATATATAGACTTTTTTATTGAATTCAATCGTCTATAATTATCGGTGAAACCCATGAAAACCCATGGAACCGCCAATGCAAATTGCAACAGTAAGTGGACATGGAACTGATTGTAATCATGTCTGATTATATTTCCAGTTACCCTACCTAATCGCCACATCTTGCAATCTAGATTAGCAAAAATGCACTCTAGAAGTGTAAGTGTCTCTGCTTTCTTTTCACGTTCAGTAGCAGTCCTTGTCAGTTATCTGCTTTCGCACTGATGATTCTTTTGCCCAGGTGATGAATCGCTGATGTGGTTTCTTTCAGTTGAACCGTCGTAGGACGATCGACCTCTGCATGGTTGAGCATTCACCTGTACTTGAGGATTTTATCGTTTTCTAGTAGAAAGCAGTCGTTGCAACTGCAGTAATACAGACAAGAAGAGACAAGAGGTACTTATTAGTTTGTTTTTCCTGAATCTTATTCAAAAGCCCTAATCCCTGGCAAGCTCCATCCATGTCATAACTTGAAGAAACTACCGACATTGTTTTCGGCTAGCTTAGGCTTCTTCATCGATGGTTTCATCTACGTACAATATCAAAAGGAAAATGTGAAACAGCGTAACTCATTCTACATCTGAAGAGTGACATTCACGGCACGTAGACATCTCTACAAACCACGTCAACTAAGACCCAAGTCGCTGGACTGCGCTGTACATGTTGTAGGTGAAAGCGTAATCCTCTTGCAGACGTCGCGACAGCGAACCGCCAGAACAGACTGCCGGTTGAGTCCAAGTGCCCGCGTATTTGCTATTTGAACAGTGCGTGATGGTGATTGGCTACAGAAGGCTCCCGTTCAGGTACGCATGATCCAAGCGTGACGCCGATTGGTTCATTTCGATCCTCCTTGATCCTGCTGCTTACGGTCACATCTTGGGAGGCCCAAGGTGGTAGCTGTCTAGTCTCTCTAGACTTGCTAATTGCTACTCTACGATCCACTAAGTATGAAAGTAAACACTATTAGTTTGGTTGGTAGGCGTGACCTTGGATCACGAGTCCACCCAGGGTGGTAGACGACATGCCAACTGAACATTGCAACATTTCTGTCTTTCTCTAACAACTGCATTGGGTTTTGCGTTTATTTCGAAGGTTCCAGTGGGTTTTCGTAATCTGCAGTCGTGCTCTGCTGTCAAGTTGATTTTGTAACAAAACGCTAGCGGAGCTCATTTACTACTACATCACTTTTGATTAGCAGCTTTCCTGACTTTTAGCTACTGTAAACGCATCAGTTCTCTGCTCACGCTGGGTTTCAGATTTCCCAGCTATTGTTATGTGGGTTCTTTCATCATAACCCTAAAAACCCATATTCCTTGTGTTTCCTATAGCCGTAGCCATATCCGCGGTCTATAGAGCTCAAATAAATAGTTCCTTAGACTAGGCGACTACAAACTACAAATGTCTACGAATTCTAGCTATTCTGCCTGTCTCATGCAGCATTACCAGCTGCGCATGTGTCGAATAAAACCCATGTTGTGTGTTTGAACGTTTCATGCTGTGTTTTCTATGGGTTTACGAACTCGATCTACAGAAACCCATGTATAACACCTGTTGAGTTAGATGGGTTTTGTGTCACATTCCCTGTGAGCCAGGCTAGCGCCTCACTCGAAGCAGCTACAACGACGAGAGCCACACCAAACGATTCGCTCTTGTCCGAAGAATTGCACTGACCCAACAGCTAGAAATGTGCAAAGTCACCTTGTATCAGTCAACTGCTGCCATGCAATTCCACGTACTGCTTCCCACAACGCCATGTTGTTCCGGTCACGTGTGTACATGTGACTACCGTTTGGAAGCCTAGCTGCTACTTCCACCTGCTGCTACATACTGCTTACAGTTGCGTGTAGTTGAACATGTACAGTACCACTATCTTCAACGGCGCGGCGTCCTGTCTGACTCTCTGTGCATGTAAGCGTGTATCTCTTCCGTGCAACCCTATAGGTAATGGAAGTTGTTTATAGATGCAATCAGTGTTATTACGTACATCCGTCAGCTGCTACGTACTTCCGTGTATGCTGAGCGTAACGTGGGAGTTGTCTAGAGATGCAATCAAAGATTGAATCCCGGCCGAGCTGCACACGTTTAAACACTAGACTGTCATTTCCATTTCAAACTACACAAGTCCAAAAACATTTTGAGAAAATGATGAGTATGTAGGGATGGGTATGTACTTATGTCATTTATGCCCATTTCCTACATCACACTAGATAAGGTCACTTGAAAAGAGATGCCGTAGCTAAACTGGAATGTGCAGCGTCTAATTACAGCCTGGAATTCGTGGCCTAGAGTGGGAGGGGAGCGGCACAGAGAGTGCAACCTCCACGTGGTCTCTCCTGGGGTTTTGAGCATGAAAGTACTCTCACATGTTCAAAATGTTAGGCACTCGGTTTACTAAAACTGCCATTTCCATCTTCGGGGCATATATATATATATATATATATATATATATATATATATATATATATATATATCAGTGGACATATATATATATATATATATATATATATATATATATATATATATATATATATATATATATATATATATATATATATATATATATATATATATATATATATATATACACACACACTCACGTGCTCGCGTAATATACTTTTAACATAGCTAAAAATATATGAAACAAGTCCAAAAACATTTTGAGAAAATGATGGGTATGTAGGGATGGGTATGTACTTATGTCATTTATGCCCATCTCCCGCATCACAATCTTTTTACCTATATCGCTTGCAGCAGTTGTGAATGTGATGTAGGAGATGGGCATAAATGACATAAGTACATACCCATCCCTACATACCCATCATTTTCTCAAAATGTTTTTGGACTTGCGTTTCATTGGGTTGGGTCGCATTTTGCCCTGGATACCGTGTACACTGTCTCGGACTGCCATCGCTTTCATTTGTGTCGCTGTGGACTCACTTGCTCTGCACATATCTACTGTCTCACTCAATATGTTAGTTTCTTCTGAAGAAGAAGCTGCTATCTGACTGTGTTGTCTCGTATGCCAACTACTACTCTATCTCTCAGTATGTCATCGTGCATTGGACCGTACTGGCACGTTTTCACTAGCTCGATCCTTTAGGGCAGTAAGATATTGATCGAACGTCTCACCTTCCGCTTGTGCACGCTGATTGAGCATGAACCTCTCGTAGATAATATTCGTTTCACCCAAACAGTGATTCTCCATTAGTCGTAGAACAATGTCCGTGTTTGCCTTGTCCTTCTCTTTCTCGAATGGAAGTGCACTGTAGATCCTCAAGGCTTGCTGTCCGACACATATGTGATGAATGTTGCAATACAAACTTGTGCAGGCTGTTGTTTCAGATTGGAAAGTACTTCATACGATTCCCACAGTTGTTTCCACTCTCTCCACGCCTGTCCCACATTTCCAGTAAGGCATAACGGTCTGGGATGTGGTATTCTTCCAAATATTTGCATTGGTTGATACTGCTGATCGATACCCAGTGGTGCATCCACAGGCTCGTGAGATTACTCTTCAACGACGACTTCGTGACGTTCGTCTCGTCTCTGGTCCTCTGACATCGGTGCATATATGAATCAAGCGTTTCGACTATAGACCATTTCTGACACCATGTAATGTGTGCACTTATGAGAGAATGTACTGTCTTACAATGTCCCTAGTCTTATATCCTACTTGTAACCTTACACGCACTACTACAACACATTATCTAGCCTCGAATTTCCAGACCAGAGAGCGCGCGAAGCGCGCGAACTCTAGTCTGGACCAAGTCGATACTAAAACGATTTCGGAAGTATTTATTAATAGCGATGCTAAATGGTAGTCTAACGGCGTAGGATCGTTTTACCTAGATCAACATATCATTTGTAAATGCCATGAGATCTCAAAAACAAAGAAGAGACGTCTGCCGTGTTTGCGGCGATATCTTGGTGGACAGCATGAAACCACGACACACTGATTCTTTGGCAGACCGCTAGCTAGTCTAACCGCTCGACTGGCGAGACTACCGCTCGACCAGTTGTCAGAGGTGATGGTCTAGCGACACTGCTGTGCATGTCCAGTCACCGCAAGCTTGAAAATATCGAAGAACTGAAGCTGAAACTAAAACTAAGATGTGTGCGTGCACCAGAGTCTTCATCACGGCTCTGGCGTGCACTTAGCTGCACACGCACGCAATCAGCGTTAGTGCACTTAGCATAACCAATTACTGCTAAACCAATCAGAATTTACAACAGGCAGTCCGGCTATGAGAAGCCGATTGGCTCAGAAGGCTATTTCCGAAATCATTTTAGTACACCGACTTGGTCCAGACTAGAGTTCTCACACTTCGCGCGCAGTCTGGTCTGAAAGTTCGAGGCTAACATTATCCCCTATACATACCCCGTATGTCTATTGTTTACTATTTGCTACACCTGATTGGTATGACGCAACACCGATCCGTGTTTCTTCTCTTTGCGATGGTGCTCCGCGTCTTGTGCTTTTCTTCGTACAGTCTCGTATCGACATACTATCCGCAGCACATCAAAAAAGCGCCTTACAATCAGAAGCGACCGTCAGAGTTTACAGGATATGTAGTATCCGCATTCTCGCCGACGTTTATACTCGCGTCTATTTTACCGGATATTTGTCACTGAAGTCCTACGGTGGTAAGTTCTGTTTAGTAACCGGACTGTTTCTAGCTGGAGGATCGTGGCTACTGTTTGGAGTATTGCAATATGTGACCGAGTGGAGATACTTCTTGGCTTTCTCTGTCCTTCTGAGAATGACTGTTGGTGTAGGCGTGGCTTCAGTAGATGTCTCCTCTTTCTCACTGGTGATGTCTTCCTATCCGGACAAAGTTGGATTTGTGTCATCACTAATGGAAGTGACATGGTCTATGGGTAATATTCTTGGGCCACCTATGGGAGGCATTTTATATGACTGGAAGGGATTTATGATGCCAGCAGGCACACTAGGAATGTTTCTCTTGCTGCTTGCATTTATTGCTGTTTTTGTGCCAACTGTCAATAGCTTGGAGCCATCCTACACCTCACGTGAAAATTCTATTTCCACAAAACGGTTTATTGGACTTGCTTGCAAATTGTGGACAATACTAACAATTGCTTCAAGCTATATGATATTGATCTGTATTTCGTTTCCACAAGCAACTTTGTCTGCTTTCTTGCACAGCAAGTTTAATTTTTTGCCCGGAAAAGTGGGACTTGTTTTCCTGGCGAGTGGAATTGCTAATACTTTAGTAGCACCTGTGGTAGGCAAACTGTGTGATATGATGCATCCTAGATGGTTTGTACCGAGTGGAATTATAACTGCTGGTGCTGGTGGATTCTTTCTCATGTCGTTTGGACACTCCATTGCCTTACAAGTTCTTGCACAAGTGTTCATAGGAATTGGGAGTGCATTGACACTTGGTTCTTGCTACACAGATCTGTTGAAGGAGTTCTGTAGAAAGTTACAAGTAGACGAACTGGATGAAACTACAATTGGAAAAGCATACTCTGCTCTCAGGATTTTTTCCATTCTCGGTGAAATTACTGGTTCAGCTTTAGGTGGAGTGTCCGTAGATTCTCTAGGTTTTGGCAAGGCTACCCTAATGTGGGGCAGTATTGAAACATTGTTTGGAGTTGTGTACTTGTTGTTATTTACAATTTCAAGAATACCTCACATTTAATTGTAGATCAGTGTAGCACTCTTGCTACACAGATCTGTGCAAGAAATGAACCGGACACTGACAGGCTCACGTGAGTGTGGGGAGGAGGCTAGGTGTGAGGTACTCTTTCAAACTCTTTTAATTGATTAAATGTTACTTCTGTTAGTACTGTACGTATTATCATGCCAAGTTGTATATCTCATGACTTACTATATTACATGTATATTTATGCATATACTTGGAACCTCAGCCGAGGGTTTAGCTCTCTAGTGCTTCTTCATTACAACTGTAATTGACCGTAATCAACACAAGCAACACGAGCAGAATGCACGCGATTAGACCTCCTGCTCTCTTTTACTTAGTAATCGCTCCAGACTTACCACACATACTTCAGATATCTTGAAAACGCATCATAGTTGGTACACGTAGTTTAGGTACTGTACGAGAGTTAGTCTGAATGTAGATTCCAGGTTCAGGAAGTACGTGTACGCCCTCACCACATCCTGCTGCAGGACACTAGTCTTTGTTAGTTAATTAGGACAGAAATGACATTCGGTACAGTTACACATGGCATCTCTGCTTCAACATCGATTGATTATTCTTCTCTTTGTGATGGTGCTCCGTGTCCTCTGCTTGTCTTCGTATAGTCTTATATCGACATACTATCCGCAGCACATCAAAAATTCGCCTTACAATCAGGAGCGCCCGTCAGAGTTTACAGGATATGTAGTAGCCTCATTCTCGCCGACCTATCTGCTGGGGTCCATTTTTATTGGACACGTCTCATTGAGGTATTACGGCGGTAAATTTTGTCTTGTAACTGGATTGTTTCTAGCCGGAGGAGCGTGGGTGCTGTTTGGAGTATTGCAATATATGACAGAGTGGAGACACTTTTTGGCTTTCTCTGTCGTTCTGAGACTGACCGTTGGTTTTGGAGTAGCTTCAGTAGATGTCTCATCTTTCTCACTCGTGCTATCTTCGTATCCTGACAAAATTGGATTAGTGTCATCACTTATGGAAATGACATGGTCTGTGAGTAATATTCTCGGGCCATTTATGGGAGGCATTCTATATGACTGCATTGAATTTATAGTGCCAGCAAGCTCACTAAGAATTTGTCTTTTGCTGTTTGCGTTTATTGCTGTTTTTGTGCCATCTGGTAATAGCATGAAGCTTTCCTACAAGCCAGGAAAAACTCATATTTCTACGAAACAATTTATTGGACACTTTGGAGTCTATGGACAATGCTCACATTTGTTTCAGGATATATAATAGCGATCTGTCTTTCATTTCCACAAGCAACCTTGTCATCTTTCCTACACAAGAAGTTTCATTTTTCACCCAGACAAGTAGGATTTGTTTTTCTGGCGAGTGGAGTTGCCAATGCTGTTCCGGCACCTGTGGTAGGTAAAATGTGTGATATGATGCATCCTAGATGGTTTGTACCGAGTGGTATTATAATGGCTGGTGCTGGTGGATTCTTTCTCATGTCGTTTGGAAACTCCATTGTCTTGCAAGTTCTTGCACAAGTGTTCATAGGAATCGGGAGTGCACTGACACTTGGTTTTTGCTACACAGATCTGTTGAAGGAGTTCTGTAGAAAGTTACAAGTAGACAAACTTGATGAAACTACAATTGGAAAAGTATACACTGCTTTTAGAATTCTTGCCACTCTTGGTGAAATTACTGGCTCAGGATTGTGTGGAGTGTTTGTAGAGTCTCTAGGTTTTGGCAAGGCTACACTGATGTGGGGTAGTATTGGAACATCATTTGGAGTTGTGTACTTGTTGTTATTTGCAATTTCAAGAATATGTGGCAATGAAAATATGGTGGCAGGAGTTTATGTAGCGTTGCATAGTCTAGGTTAGCGAACTTGATGCAAGCATATGTATATAGATAGATTGGAAATACTATATATAGTATTACCGCACATGTTCAAGGTTTAGCTACCGCATCAGTGTACATCTCAACGATCGTTTGGCCCAGCATAGCGTATAGTACGTGCATATAGTACATACACAAGTGGGATGGATGCGAGATTTCCACCTTTTCCCCCTCACCTCTTTTCGTGTTAGTTTGTTGAGTGAACTAGTAACATGAGCGAAATTGTCGATAAAACGTCGGTAATAACTGGCAATGCCGAGTGACGCCTTGACCTCTTTAACGGTCTTGGGTGTTGACCAGTTGAGAACTTTTTCCCACTTTGACGGATCAGTCGAAATACCACGCTTTGAAACCTGATGTCCAAGATGATTAACTTGCGTTTCGCAGAAATGGCATTTAATGGGAGAGAGCTTCAAGCCAGCTTGTCTGAGACAGTCTAGAACCAGTTGGAGTCGAACAAGATGCTGCCTAAATGTGCTAGAGAATATGATACTATCATCTAAGTAAATCAAACACGCGTCCCAGGTTAGTCATCGCAGCACAAGTTCCACGAGGAGTTGGAATGTAGGTGGCGCATTACATAGACCAAAAGGCATAACTTGAAACTTGTAGTGACCGGAATGTGTAGTGAACGCACTTTTAGGCTGAGACTCGGCGTCTAATTCGACTTGTCAATAAGTACTGGAGAGATCTAACGTTGAGAAAAACTGCTCACCGCCGAGAGCTGCCAGTGTATCATCTACTCGTGGTATAGGGTACGCGTCTTTTACGACGACATCGTTTATTTGGCGAAAGTCAATGCAAAACCGAAAACTTTCATCCTTTTTGGGTACCAAAAGGACCGGTGATGACCATGGGCTAGAACATGGTTTGATGATATCGTTTTCTAGCATGCTCTGCACTTGGGGTCCAACTTACTGACGAAGACTAAACGGTTGTCGATACGGTCGTTGTCGCAGGGGATGATGGTCGCCTGTGGCAATAGATGGCAGGTTACGTTGGTACGTCCAATGTCGGATAGTCCTGTAGAGAATAGGTCGGAATATCGTTCCAACAAATTTTGAAGGGCTGCCTGTTGGGGTAACGTCAGCTCACTTTGTGACCAGTCGAACTGACTCCAGTCGATAACCTTGCGTGTAGAACAAAATGCTGTCGTATTCAATCCTGAGCAGTCCGTGGTTTGTGAAGGGTGTAGAGTTGTAACGCCACGGAGATCAGTGTCGACGCAAACGCGGCCTAACGTCTTCCCACGATACAGCTGGACGGTGCCGGCCACGTTCAAAATGCGGACAGGTGTTTTGCCCAAACGACCATTAACTACGGCCGGAGCTGCAAGTAACTCTAACGTTTCTCCAAGTTTGTGGTCAGGCTCGAACAAGCAGTCGTTACTGTCGCATATTATCTCTCCGTGTTCCCCAATCAAGGCTCCTAGTGCAATCACTTCTCGCTGGTCCAGCGTAAGGGTAATATCGTCTAGCAAGGCGACGCGGCAACCCTGTGTTGGAGATGTACTTCTAGTCTGTCCTTGAATCGATATCAAACGGTCTTGCCGATGTAAACAGTGCTCACTAAACAGTACATCAATTGTATTCTGTTTCAAGAAGTCAACTCCTAGTATCACACATAATACAGACACGTTAGCAACAAAAAACCCCGGCGTTCTGTTTCTAAGCATCCAAGCTTCACGAGTAAACGAACCTCTCCCGCTACAGGCAAATGCTCACCATTAGCCATTTCCAGAGTTAAAGACGACGAAGTCAACGACAGGGTGGTGGCGAAGGACTCGGGTAGAATAGAAAAACCTGCTCCCTGTATCCACTAGGCAGCGTACTTGATGTCCGGAAATTTTAGCATCTACATACACCGAGTGACTATCAGTTGACGTGTTTGTTCTTACTACTGCACTCGGCGGTTGTCTATCACAATCAACATGAACACCTGAATACCGTGGTCGTGGTGTATTCCATTTGCTACGTTTACTATCTGCTACAGCCTCAAAAGAAGGGCACTGCGATTGGTAGTGACCAATCCCCCACATCTCCAGCACTCTACAGTCCTACGAAGTCCACTGGCTAGTTAAAACCACAAAACTTGAAACTCCAAACTCCAAACCATCTCGAACCACGCTTTCTGGTGACCCAATTCATCATGACCCAATTGTAACGTGGTGCAATCAATTTGTAAGTAACCATGCAGATGAAATGATACCAAGTGCTGGCAGTGCTTCTGCAAGTAAAAGCAGACAGCAGAAGACATGGTTCGAGGTGGTTAATTTGGAATTCAAGCTTTGTGTTTTATGACACGCCCTAAGAACCCAAACAAAGCGCCCATTGTCAAGATGACTAGAATCGTACCCAGTTCTCCTCCTCGCGCGCGCTCCACGTGGTCCTGGCAAGTGGAACGAAAAGCACGTGCCAAAACACGTGAAGCGAGCGCGAGGAGAAGGACTGAGTACGAATCTACGAGATGACAAGGTTTGTCGGATAGTCTCGCGTAGCCAGACCATCTCCGCCTACATCCTTCCGGCGGATTGCCTGACTTCCGTTGGCTGCGCGAGAGACTAAAAAATTAGATGCACTGGGACGTGTACTGTACCATGTGCTATCCGGATCGAGCGGGCAAAGGAAATTGACGCATCCCTGATGTAAAGTCTTGTAGACCTTTCTTTCATACAGTCCCGCTCTCTCACTAACTAGTGCGCTACCCACTACCCCGTATGTCTATTGTTTACTATTTGCTACATCTTCCTTTCCCCAACACAAGTCGTACGGAGCGTAGTCCGCAAACACAACTCGCAAACACAAGTCCTAAGTAACGTGGTCCTTTCGCCAAACTGGTAGTTTGACCTGTCGACCCGACCGTGTCTTTTTCTCGTGAGAGGATAGTTGTTCCACCCTTAACTCTCCTAATGGTTTGTCTCCACTTGCAATACCGCTACTATTTGCCTCTTCGGTCTCGTTCTCCCTTTCCAATGCTATCTCATCTGTGCGGGATAAATCTGGTCGTCACTGCAACTGATGACGGTTTCGTCGCAGCACAGTGCAACTGGCTAACCGCACACGAAAAGAACGTCCATGAAATTGCTGAATCACTGTAGCTGGAATCCTCCATGTTTGCATATTGTGTCCCAGACTAACATCCTATCATGAATGTCCAGCTGGGGAAGTGGTTGAGCTCCAGTTCGTTGGTCATAGTATTTCCTCTGCTGCTGTTTACTGCGTTCATCTGTTTCTTGCATTGTATCTCGTCTGGCCACTTCCGGTGCAAGCACTCCTGGAAGAGAAGGCAATGTGGTATGCAAGCGGCGACCCATTAGCAGATGGGTTGGAGAGACACCGGTTGCTTCGTGTGGAGCCGTCCGATATGCCAACAGAGCAAGATAGAAGTCTCCTCCCGAAGACTTGGCCTTTGTCATCAAACTCTTGATTGTTTGAACACTACACTCAACTAATCCATTACCTTGGGAGTGTAAACGCGATGACGTTCTGTGATGAAATCCGTACGCCGTAGCTAATTTCTGAAACTCCGCACTGGCGAACTAGGGGTCATTATCGTTGAAAAATTTCACCGGAATTCCATGACAAGAGAAAATTCTTTTAAAGTGCTGGATGACATTTACGGTCCGCATACTTGACAGTTTTCTGACTTCCGGAAAACGTGAATAGTAGTCAAGTACTAACAAATTATGGTCGCCCTGCAGTTCAAAGAGATCCGCCGCCACCCGTTCCCACGGCAGCTGTGGTAAAGATGTAGAAGTCAGAGGTTCCTTTCGCTGCTGGTGACGGTAACAACCACAGACGTCACAGTCTGTCATCATTTGCCTTACCTCATTGGACATGTCTGGCCACCACATTGTCTCACGCAAACAAGCTTTGGTTTTAGCAATATCCTGATGACCCTTGTGAGCGCTGGCCGACATCTCTTTGCGAAGACTCCGAGAAATGACAATCTGAGTCCCTCACATAATCAATCCCTGCACCCGTGTCAGCAGATGCTGGTAAGGCCAAAACCGTTGAAATTCTTTTTGCAAATTGTGACGAGTAGGCCAACTTGTTTGGAGGACACGATGAAGTATAGTCAGTTGAGGATCCCTCAGAGTTGCTTCTCTAATTTTCTACAACCGAAGACCTGACTCTGGCAAGCATTCGGTAACTACATCGACGTGATCCTGGACCACTTTCTCAATTCTTGGATCCTCGTCATCCACTGGTGCTCTTGCTAAAGCATCTGCTGACACCAGACATTTTCCCGAAACGTATTGCACCTCAACGCTGTAGCGCATCAATCGAAGCTTCATTCTCATCAATCTAGGTGGCATTCATCCAAGCTTTGAACATCCATTATTGATACTGGCGGTTTATGATCTGTTTCAATGACAAACCGCTCTTCGCTGCCAAATAAATAACAGTGGGACTTCTCACACGCCCACGTCATGGTTAGGCGTTCCCTTTCACTCTGAGAGTAGCGTTGTTCTGTGGACGTTAAAGCTCGAGAGATGTACGTAAGGGGTGCGCGCCGTCCATCACTTTGAAGTTGCAGGAGGACTGCGCCTATTCCAAAAGAAGATGCATCACAGGATACAATCGTGGGAGCTCTTTGCCTAAGATACGCCAGAACGGGAGCTCCTACTACAATTTCTTTTATTTTCATCCAGGCATCTTTTTTGAACTGGTGTCCACTGCCATGCCGCCTCATCTTTCAACAACTGGCGCAAAGGAGCTGATTCCTGCGAATGTCGACGTAGAAACTTCGCCACATGCGCGAGCAAGCCCAACAGACGCCTGACCTTTTCCTTGGATGCTGGCCGTTTCATCTCTGTAATAGAGTGAAGTCTGTCACTGCCGACCGCCACCCCTTTCTGTGTTATGCGTCTGTAGTTTGTAATACTAGATTGGCGGCAGTTGCACTTCTCTGGCTGCAAGCGAAAATTGCAAGCCCTGAGCCACTCCATCACCTGACGTAATCGTTTGCCGTGCTCTTCCTTGCTTGAACCCCAAATCGGTATATCATCGAGAAAGCACGCAACACCACACATCATCTATACGCAACGCCATTTTTCGGATTCTTTACCGGTAGATAGCATTTTCCTATTTGCACGTGGCACCTGTGTCAAGCTGAAATGTCCTAAGTGAATTGCATCCCGTGGTGTCAATGTCAGAGTAATAAGTGATTCATTCACACTACTGTCGTTCTCGTCATCTGTTTCCGCTTCTACATAGTGTAACTTTGTCTGCCTTGGCTGTCTCTTCTTTTGTCTTGATCTGCATATACTAGCAAAGTAATTACGTCCACCGCATGCCACGCATTGTTTCCCAAATGCTGGACAGTACTTAGCACCAAACATATATGGTTCTTACCACAGTAACGGCATTCTTTGTCTGCTTTGTCATGTTGTTTTCAATGCTTTGTCTTATCAGGGAGTGCGGTAGCACTCCCTATGTAGGGATGCGAAAATCTAAAATGGTGCCCCATGCAAAAGTATCCAAACGCATCCGAACCGGATCTCTCAGAACTCACTAGAGAGATCTCGGACCCACGTAGCGCTCAACTTCAAACGTTCCTAATGGTAGCCAGACTATCATTGCTGACACTAAGCTCCTCAGAAGCCAGCTATCGGCAAGTAAAAAACCCGATATGTTCTTTCACATTTCACATTTCACATTTCACGTTTGTCAGCCACAGGGAATGTGACACAAAACCCACTTGTGATTTTGTGTGTGTTTTCGTGAGGATTTGCGTGGGAAACGAAGCAAACCCATGTGTGGGTTTGTGAAACAAATACCCACATGTGGGTTTTCTAACCCACAGAAACTTCGCAAAAACCCACAAAAAATCCACAAAAAACCCACGTAAAACCATAAGAAACCTACCATAACCCACCATAACCCACCTTGAGGATTTTGAAAAAATTAAGAAAACCCATACATAAACCTAGAGGCACCGCCATTTTCATTTCTAATTTAGGGTTGAGTTTGCTATATATATATATATATATATATATATATATATATATAGACTTTTTTATTGAATTCAATCGTCTATAATTATCGGTGAAACCCATGAAAACCCATGGAACCGCCAATGCAAATTGCAACAGTAAGTGGACATGGAACTGATTGTAATCATGTCTGATTATATTTCCAGTTACCCTACCTAATCGCCACATCTTGCAATCTAGATTAGCAAAAATGCACTCTAGAAGTGTAAGTGTCTCTGCTTTCTTTTCACGTTCAGTAGCAGTCCTTGTCAGTTATCTGCTTTCGCACTGATGATTCTTTTGCCCAGGTGATGAATCGCTGATGTGGTTTCTTTCAGTTGAACCGTCGTAGGACGATCGACCTCTGCATGGTTGAGCATTCACCTGTACTTGAGGATTTTATCGTTTTCTAGTAGAAAGCAGTCGTTGCAACTGCAGTAATACAGACAAGAAGAGACAAGAGGTACTTATTAGTTTGTTTTTCCTGAATCTTATTCAAAAGCCCTAATCCCTGGCAAGCTCCATCCATGTCATAACTTGAAGAAACTACCGACATTGTTTTCGGCTAGCTTAGGCTTCTTCATCGATGGTTTCATCTACGTACAATATCAAAAGGAAAATGTGAAACAGCGTAACTCATTCTACATCTGAAGAGTGACATTCACGGCACGTAGACATCTCTACAAACCACGTCAACTAAGACCCAAGTCGCTGGACTGCGCTGTACATGTTGTAGGTGAAAGCGTAATCCTCTTGCAGACGTCGCGACAGCGAACCGCCAGAACAGACTGCCGGTTGAGTCCAAGTGCCCGCGTATTTGCTATTTGAACAGTGCGTGATGGTGATTGGCTACAGAAGGCTCCCGTTCAGGTACGCATGATCCAAGCGTGACGCCGATTGGTTCATTTCGATCCTCCTTGATCCTGCTGCTTACGGTCACATCTTGGGAGGCCCAAGGTGGTAGCTGTCTAGTCTCTCTAGACTTGCTAATTGCTACTCTACGATCCACTAAGTATGAAAGTAAACACTATTAGTTTGGTTGGTAGGCGTGACCTTGGATCACGAGTCCACCCAGGGTGGTAGACGACATGCCAACTGAACATTGCAACATTTCTGTCTTTCTCTAACAACTGCATTGGGTTTTGCGTTTATTTCGAAGGTTCCAGTGGGTTTTCGTAATCTGCAGTCGTGCTCTGCTGTCAAGTTGATTTTGTAACAAAACGCTAGCGGAGCTCATTTACTACTACATCACTTTTGATTAGCAGCTTTCCTGACTTTTAGCTACTGTAAACGCATCAGTTCTCTGCTCACGCTGGGTTTCAGATTTCCCAGCTATTGTTATGTGGGTTCTTTCATCATAACCCTAAAAACCCATATTCCTTGTGTTTCCTATAGCCGTAGCCATATCCGCGGTCTATAGAGCTCAAATAAATAGTTCCTTAGACTAGGCGACTACAAACTACAAATGTCTACGAATTCTAGCTATTCTGCCTGTCTCATGCAGCATTACCAGCTGCGCATGTGTCGAATAAAACCCATGTTGTGTGTTTGAACGTTTCATGCTGTGTTTTCTATGGGTTTTACGAACTCGATCTACAGAAACCCATGTATAACACCTGTTGAGTTAGATGGGTTTTGTGTCACATTCCCTGTGAGCCAGGCTAGCGCCTCACTCGAAGCAGCTACAACGACGAGAGCCACACCAAACGATTCGCTCTTGTCCGAAGAATTGCACTGACCCAACAGCTAGAAATGTGCAAAGTCACCTTGTATCAGTCAACTGCTGCCATGCAATTCCACGTACTGCTTCCCACAACGCCATGTTGTTCCGGTCACGTGTGTACATGTGACTACCGTTTGGAAGCCTAGCTGCTACTTCCACCTGCTGCTACATACTGCTTACAGTTGCGTGTAGTTGAACATGTACAGTACCACTATCTTCAACGGCGCGGCGTCCTGTCTGACTCTCTGTGCATGTAAGCGTGTATCTCTTCCGTGCAACCCTATAGGTAATGGAAGTTGTTTATAGATGCAATCAGTGTTATTACGTACATCCGTCAGCTGCTACGTACTTCCGTGTATGCTGAGCGTAACGTGGGAGTTGTCTAGAGATGCAATCAAAGATTGAATCCCGGCCGAGCTGCACACGTTTAAACACTAGACTGTCATTTCCATTTCAAACTACACAAGTCCAAAAACATTTTGAGAAAATGATGAGTATGTAGGGATGGGTATGTACTTATGTCATTTATGCCCATTTCCTACATCACACTAGATAAGGTCACTTGAAAAGAGATGCCGTAGCTAAACTGGAATGTGCAGCGTCTAATTACAGCCTGGAATTCGTGGCCTAGAGTGGGAGGGGAGCGGCACAGAGAGTGCAACCTCCACGTGGTCTCTCCTGGGGTTTTGAGCATGAAAGTACTCTCACATGTTCAAAATGTTAGGCACTCGGTTTACTAAAACTGCCATTTCCATCTTCGGGGCATATATATATATATATATATATATATATATATATATATATATATATATATATATCAGTGGACATATATATATATATATATATATATATATATATATATATATATATATATATATATATATATATATACACACACACTCACGTGCTCGCGTAATATACTTTTAACATAGCTAAAAATATATGAAACAAGTCCAAAAACATTTTGAGAAAATGATGGGTATGTAGGGATGGGTATGTACTTATGTCATTTATGCCCATCTCCCGCATCACAATCTTTTTACCTATATCGCTTGCAGCAGTTGTGAATGTGATGTAGGAGATGGGCATAAATGACATAAGTACATACCCATCCCTACATACCCATCATTTTCTCAAAATGTTTTTGGACTTGCGTTTCATTGGGTTGGGTCGCATTTTGCCCTGGATACCGTGTACACTGTCTCGGACTGCCATCGCTTTCATTTGTGTCGCTGTGGACTCACTTGCTCTGCACATATCTACTGTCTCACTCAATATGTTAGTTTCTTCTGAAGAAGAAGCTGCTATCTGACTGTGTTGTCTCGTATGCCAACTACTACTCTATCTCTCAGTATGTCATCGTGCATTGGACCGTACTGGCACGTTTTCACTAGCTCGATCCTTTAGGGCAGTAAGATATTGATCGAACGTCTCACCTTCCGCTTGTGCACGCTGATTGAGCATGAACCTCTCGTAGATAATATTCGTTTCACCCAAACAGTGATTCTCCATTAGTCGTAGAACAATGTCCGTGTTTGCCTTGTCCTTCTCTTTCTCGAATGGAAGTGCACTGTAGATCCTCAAGGCTTGCTGTCCGACACATATGTGATGAATGTTGCAATACAAACTTGTGCAGGCTGTTGTTTCAGATTGGAAAGTACTTCATACGATTCCCACAGTTGTTTCCACTCTCTCCACGCCTGTCCCACATTTCCAGTAAGGCATAACGGTCTGGGATGTGGTATTCTTCCAAATATTTGCATTGGTTGATACTGCTGATCGATACCCAGTGGTGCATCCACAGGCTCGTGAGATTACTCTTCAACGACGACTTCGTGACGTTCGTCTTGTCTCTGGTCCTCTGACATCGGTGCATATATGAATCAAGCGTTTCGACTATCGACCATTTCTGACACCATGTAATGTGTGCACTTATGAGAGAATGTACTGTCTTGCAATGTCCCTAGTCTTATATCCTACTTGTAACCTTACACGCACTACTACAACACATTATCTAGCCTCGAATTTCCAGACCAGAGAGCGCGCGAACTCTAGTCTGGACCAAGTGGATACTAAAACGATTTCGGAAGTATTTATCAATAGCGATGCTAAATGGCAGTCTAACGGCGTAGGATCGTTTTACCTAGATCAACATATCATTGGTAAATGCCATGAGATCTCAAAAACAAAGAAGAGACGTCTGCCGTGTTTCCGGTGATATCTTGGTGGACGGCATGAAACCACGACACATTGATTCTTTGGCAGACCGCTAGCTAGTCTAACCGCTCGACTGGCGAGACTACCGCTCGACCAGTTGTCAGAGGTGATGGTCTAGCGACGCTGCTGTGCATGTCTAGTCACCGCAAGCTTGAAAATATCGAAGAACTGAAGCTGAAACTAAAACTAAGATGTGTGCGTGCACCAGAGTCTTCATCACGGCTCTGGCGTGCACTTAGCTGCACACGCGCGCAATCAGCGTTAGTGCACTTAGCATAACCAATTACTGCTAAACCAATCAGAATTTACAACCGGCAGTCCGGCTATGAGAAGCCGATTGGCTCAGAAGGCTATTTTCGAAATCATTTTAGTACACCGACTTGGTCCAGACTAGAGTTCTCGCACTTCGCGCGCAGTCTGGTTTGAAAGTTCGAGGCTAACATTATCTCCTATACATACCCCGTATGTCTATTGTTTACTATTTGCTACACCTGATTGGTATGACGCAACACCGATCCATGTTTCTTCTCTTTGCGATGGTACTTTGCGTATTGTGCTTTTCTTCGTACAGTCTCGTATCGACATACTATCCGCAGCACATCAAAAAAGCGCCTTACAATCAGAAGCGACCGTCAGAGTTTACAGGATATGTGGTATCCGCATTCTCGCCGACCTACGTGCTCGCGTCTATGTTTACCGGATATTTGTCACTAAAGTCCTACGGTGGTAAGTTCTGTTTAGTAACCGGACTGTTTCTAGCTGGAGGATCGTGGCTACTGTTTGGAGTATTGCAATATGTGACCGAGTGGAGATACTTCTTGGCTTTGTCTGTTCTTCTGAGAATGAGTGTTGGTGTAGGCGTGGCTTCAGTAGATGTCTCCTCTTTCTCACTTGTGATGTCTTCCTATCCGGACAAAGTTGGATTTGTGTCATCACTAATGGCAGTGACATGGTCTATGGGTAATATTCTTGGGCCACCTATGGGAGGCATTTTATATAACTGGAAGGGATTTATGATGCCAGCAGGCACACTAGGAATGTTTCTCTTACTGCTTGCATTTATTGCTGTGTTTGTGCCAACCGTCAATAGCTTGGAGCCATCCTACACCTCGCATGAAGATTCTATTTCCACAAAACAGTTTATTGGACTTGCTTGCAAATTGTGGACAATACTAACAATTGCTTCAGGCTATATGATATTGATCTGTATTTCGTTTCCACAAGCAACTTTGTCTGCTTTCTTGCACAGCAAGTTTAATTTTTTGCCCGGAAAAGTGGGACTTGTTTTCCTGGCGAGTGGAGTTGCTAATACTTTAGTAGCACCTGTGGTAGGCAAACTATGTGATATGATGCATCCTAGATGGTTTGTACCGAGTGGAATTATAACTGCTGGTGCTGGTGGATTCTTTCTCATGTCGTTTGGACACTCCATTGCCTTACAGGTTCTTGCACAAGTGTTCATAGGAATTGGGAGTGCATTGACACTTGGTTCTTGCTACACAGATCTGTTGAATGAGTTCTGTAGAAAGTTACAAGTAGACAAACTTGATGAAACTACAATTGGAAAAGTATACTCTGCTTTTAGGATTTTTTCCAGTCTTGGTGAAATTACTGGTTCAGCTTTAGGTGGAGTGTTTGTAGATTCTCTAGGTTTTGGCAAGGCTACCCTAATGTGGGGCAGTATTGAAGCATTATTTGGAGTTGTGTACTTGTTGTTATTTGCAATTTCAAGAATACTACACATTTAATTGTAGATCTGTGTAGCAGTCTTGCTACACAGAATCTGAGATCCGTGCAAGAAATGATTCGACACTGCCACTCACGTGAGTGTGGGGAGGAGGCTAGGTGTGAGTTACTCTTAATTAAATGTTACTGTTGTTGTTAGTACTGTACGTATTATCGTACAGGTATATCTCCAAAATACACGTAAACAGGCACAAAATATCAACCTCTGACTGGTTAATCCTAGGCGCATGCGCAACGGTTTCTACCAGAAATGGCAACGGAATCGACAGAAACAACCATGTAAACAACTTTGGAATGCACAGCGTCCGTTTATTGTTGTTGCTCGTGTGATCTACATATGGTTGTTGAGACGCGCATGCGGTAGCCTACGGTATACCGACGGCCGGATATGGCCGGGTTGCTAGACGGATGTGGGCGGCATTATCTACTCCGCTTAGAATACACCAACCCACGCTTCCGGCTGGATGTCTGTTTCTAGCTAGCGTGCCGATCGACACAACGCCGGTCTCGAGTTCGGCCGTCCAAGACGAACGGTCGCCTCCGACGGTCAGAAACGAGACTTGGGCGTTCTGCGGAGGAGTTTTTTTTTGTTCAAATTAGCTGAGTATGCGGATGTGCGGATGTGAGGTGCGCTCGCCAGCCACTGTACGCCACCTCTAATTCCTAAGATCCGCCCGCTGCAGTCAGAGGTTTTTTAACCTAATTAAGCGTCTCACGGGGTCGCTTGTGCGCGTGCGTGCGTCCGTCCGTGTGTAACGGAACTTTGCGGAAATGGCGTCATTCTTCAGGAACCGATCATGATGTTGTTAGATAGGATGCTAGAAAGACAACGACAAAAGAAAATGCGTAGATTGCAAGATGCATGCATACAGACTAGGACGCGTGTATTGTAAACGCGCAAAAGCTAAATTGCTCCGACCATAGGGCGGGGTAGGATAGGTCTAGACATAAAGGAGAGCTGTGTGTGTGTGTGTGTGTGTGTGTGTGTGTGTGTGTGTGTGTGTGTGTGTGTGTGTGTGTGTGTGTGTGTGTGTGTGTGTGTGTGTGTGTGTGTGTGTGTGTGTGTGTGTGTGTGTGTGTGTGTGTGTGTGTGTGTGTGTGTGTGTGTGTGTGGCTTGCTATCTAGGAGAGGATCTCCAGGACGGCGAGTCCGATCACCGCCGAATTTGGCTCGCGCACGCCAAATCCGTAGAGGTCGAAAGTGAAGCTGTGGTTGTTTTCCGTACTTCTCCCGTGACGACGCGATTTGCAGCCCGTTTCCGTGCGCGCACGAATATCTCCGCAACGGCGTGTCGGATCTGCACCGAATTTAAACTGCCCGGTTCCGACGTCGGACGGTAAGCGCGGAGCGTGTCGTTTATTACGGGCGACGTCGGGAAAGGGAAGATATTTTTGCGGGTCTTGAAAAAACGCCACAGTCTTTGCCCGTCTACGCCCGTCGAAGAGCTGCCGCATTCGATACACCTGTTCCCCGCAACGCCCACAACGCCTTCAAAGTGACGACGTTCAGCGGGATTGTCGAAATGGCGAGTGTCATACGCGTGACTTTGTACGTAGACTGGGGAACAGATTATCCGGGTGAGTACGTAACTGCACGTGCTCCTCTGGAGTTCCGAACGGGATTCGCGTCAAATAGATGCCTACTGTCTGTTCCCCCTAGGTGTGAACTTTGAAAATCATCAATATCTCTGCTGTTTGTTTGACTTTCGCAATGATCTCGGTATCGTTAGAAACCACTAGGTCTGGCATTTCTGTTTGTCAAATTATCTAAGCCTTTTCTACAAACGAAACGGAAGGATAATACTTGTGCATATCAAACACAAACGGGTGGAGCAATGGTTATTATCTAATTATCTCGTAAGACCAACGGATCAGCAACTGGAACGATCTAAGATAATTGGTATAACATGGTCCAACTGGAGCAGCTCTTAGTGCTCTAATGAGCACACCTTAGCCTCGCAAGCCAGGCTCTTTAGCGCAGTAGCTAACCGCACGTGAATCACACGAGGAGGAGGAGCTTTTACCGGAATTGCTCCAGCGCGAGAAGAGCCTAGTCGCTTTCGAGAACGTCATAGTGACGTGGGACCCCCGATCCGGTTTCATGGCTTGATAAAGCTAATTCTATTAGGTAAGCATGTAGGTATGAAAGTTGAGAACACGCGACATCGCTTCACGCACTTGCTTATTTTGCACGAAGTACGTAATCGACATCATCGTTCGCTTCTAGTACGTATGTAGACAGCTCAGCCATGTAATATTCTGCAGTGTCACGACTCCTTTTCAGCATTCAATTTCGCCAACAGCACACCGCCGAATCTAGATACGCAGCGCGGTAGTTTGAGAAATGAACTCATTGTACGCGGTTAGTGTATATATGTAGCAGTCAGAGTCCGTGCATTGAAACAAGTCGTACGTAGTACACGTGTAACTACGAGTCAACTCTACACTTCCTGAACATGGTAGGTCCACTGCACTGCTGTTTTCCCATGCCTAGATGTTTCCAGTTCACCGTGAGGAGAGCCATTATCGTACAGAAGTGCTGCTTGCTGAGAAAGTACCGTCACATAGACTGCGTTAGCAATACACGCCAAGCTGATCATGACGTGGAGAGGTCAACAAGCTCTAGGCTACTGTTTTTATGTACCGTTGAGTAAAACTGGGCCGGCAGTTCTCACACCATTTCCCCACAGACTATAGATGTCAGAGTAGACGCGCTAGAGTGGTGAACAGTTCTACGTCGGTTTCAATTCGCGCAAACCTGCAGATGGGTTCAGTAGAAAGAAACGTGACTAAAGAGTAGGTACAGCAGTCCCATGTAGGCCATTCCTACGCTCAATATTCACCAGCACTTTGTCCATCAATAGCTTCACTGGATTTCGTGTTTACGCGCTCTCCGCGGAGGGCTACCTCTCTGCTTCATGCATTCAGCGCAATTACATTAAAGAGCTCTTTAGGAAATCGAATTAGCCTTATGCAATCTATGAAACCGGATCGGGGATCCCACGTCACTATGACGTTCTCGAAAGCGACCAGGCTCTTCTCGCGCTGGAGCAATTCCGGTAATAGCTCCTCCTCCTCGTGTGATTCACGTGCGGTTAGCTCAGCGACTGCGCGGAAGAGCCTGGCTTGCGAGGCTAAGCACACCTGGTGTGACCTCTACTTCATTACTCACTTCCGAGTTCACGCTTACGGGAAATAGACAGTAGTTCGATACACCTGTTCCTCGCAATAGCCTCGTCCTCAGACTCTCTCGCGCTAGTCTTGTCCGGTGCCCGTATGAAAATTGCAGGAGCGAGAGAGTCTGGGATCATCCCGCCTACTTCCTGCCATATCTCCTTACTAAATGCTCACTAAGTGTCATCCCCAACGTCATCAAGTGTCCCGTAACTTCAAAGTCAAATTAGCGTTAGAACTAATCCAATAAACGTACCACACGGGATGCTATGACCATTGTTTTGTGTTTGTGGCATATCCAGCACTTGCAGACAACTGAAGCATGTTGAAAAGGTATGTCTATGAAGTGTTGGTGACGGGTGTCGTGTAGTCTTATAGTCTGAGATCTACAATTGGCGGAGTGATGACCTTCTACGTCGTTCACACGCGGCCATTAGCGTTTGCGCGCAGACTAGACTTTGTAGCAAATAGCGCGCAATGACAAGGAAAGGGGCTGATCTTGACATAAAACTACGGTCTCAGTCTGGAGGGACAACTTGAAGCTTCCAGGGCTATTCTTTCTCGAAAAGATGTATTTGTTTTCCATACTTGAAGACTTGTCGAAGGGTAGACGGTAGTTTCATGTCAAGATCAACCCCTTCCGTTGTCATTGCGCGCTTTTTGCTACAGAGTCTAGTCTGCGCGCAAACGCTAATGGCCACGCAGGAGATGCGCGTGTGAGCTACGTAGAAGGTCATCACTCCGCCAATTGTAGATTTCAGACTACAAGCCTACACGACACCCGTCACCAACACTCCATAGATTTACCTTTCAACATGCTTCAGTTGTCTGCAAGTGCTGGATATGCCATAAACACAAAACAATGGTCATAGCATCCCGTGTGGTACGTCTATTGGACTAGTTCTAACGCTAATTTGATTTTGAAGTTAAGGGACACTTGTTAACGTTGGGGGTGACACTTAGTGAGCAGTTAGTAAGGAGCTATGGCAGACAGTAGGCGGGATGATCCCAAACTCTGTCGCGCCTGGAATTGTCATACGGGCACCGAACAAGACTAGCGCGAGAGAGTCTGAGGACGAGGCTACCTCGCAACGTCAGCAACGTCTTCGAAGTAACGCGGCAACAACGCGATTTTTGGAAACGGGACACACCGCTAGATTTTTAGTTTGCTCTATACCATTGACAACTGAACGAAATTCTTCATGAGAATTCTGTCCGGTTGATAATTCTTCAGAGATACACTTCATGATGATAAATTAACTAAGTTAAAAAGAGATACTCATACAACAACCTATAGATTTGCGTATATTGGGATACTCGATTCTTGGTAATTTCATGATATAATTGAACGGGATATAACTCTGAATGAGAATTCTGTCAGGCTGCTAATTTTTCAAATCGGAGTAAAAATGCATGTAAACTCATGCAACAACATACATTTGCATACAACGATAAATGAATATTAATAGCTATTTTGCTCGTGCAGATGGTGGGCTAGCATACTCTAGAAGTCCACTGTTATCGGTTATGTGGACCTGTACCTGTCGGTCTACTCAAACTGTTTGGCACAAAGACTGCCTGTCCTTTCTCGGTCAACTCTTTATAGACATGTCTTGGCATGTGGTGACAGTATCTATAGTGACGTTCACGTCACCTTATAATTAATTAAGCTTGCCGAGTTGTATCTCATGACTTACCATATTAAGCTATATCAGTTGAGGGTTTATCTCTCTAGTGCCTCTTCATTGCAACTGTAATAAAATATTGACCATAATCAACACACGCAACACGAGCAGAATGCCCCCGACTAGACCTCCTGCTCTCTTTTAATTAATAATCGCGCCAAACTCACCAGACATACTTCAGATATTTTGAAAGCGCATCATAGTTGGTACACGTTCTGTATGGGAGTTAGTTTGAATGTACATTCGAAGTTCGGCAACTGCCGGAAGTATGTGTACACCCTCGTCACATCCTGCTGCAGGATACTAGTCTTTGTAAAGACAGAAATGACATTCGGTACTGTTACACATGGCATCTCTGCTTCAACATCGATTGATTATTCTTCTCTTTGTGATGGTGCTCCGTGTCCTCTGCTTGTCTTCGTATAGTCTTATATCGACATACTATCCGCAGCACATCAAAAATTCGCCTTACAATCAGGAGCGCCCGTCAGAGTTTACAGGATATGTAGTAGCCTCATTCTCGCCGACCTATCTGCTGGGGTCCATTTTTATTGGACACGTCTCATTGAGGTATTACGGCGCTAAATTTTGTCTTGTAACTGGATTGTTTCTGGCCGGAGGAGCGTGGGTGCTGTTTGGAGTATTGCAATATATGACAGAGTGGAGACACTTTTTGGCTTTCTCTGTCGTTCTGAGACTGACCGTTGGTTTTGGAGTAGCTTCAGTAGATGTCTCATCTTTCTCACTCGTGCTATCTTCGTATCCTGACAAAATTGGATTAGTGTCATCACTTATGGAAATGACATGGTCTGTGAGTAATATTCTCGGGCCATTTATGGGAGGCATTCTATATGACTGGATGGGATTTATAATGCCAGCAAGCTCACTAGGAATTTGTCTTTTGCTGTTTGCGTTTATTGCTGTTTTTGTGCCATCTGGTAATAGCATGAAGCTTTCCTACAAATCAGCAAAAACTCATATTTCTACGAAACAATTTATTGGACACGTATGCAGTCTATGGACAATGCTCACATTTGTTTCAGGATATATAATAGCGATCTGTCTTTCATTTCCACAAGCAACCTTGTCATCTTTCCTACACAAGAAGTTTCATTTTTCACCCAGACAAGTAGGATTCGTTTTTCTGGCGAGTGGAGTTGCCAATGCTGTTCCGGCACCTGTGGTAGGTAAAATGTGTGATATGATGCATCCGAGATGGTTTGTACCGAGTGGTATTATAACGGCCGGTGCTGGTGGATTCTTTCTCATGTCGTTTGGAAACTCCATTGTCTTGCAAGTTCTTGCACAAGTGTTCATAGGAATCGGGAGTGCACTGACACTTGGTTCTTGCTACACAGATCTGTTGAAGGAGTTCTGTAGAAAGTTACAAGTAGACAAACTTGATGAAACTACAATTGGAAAAGTATACTCTGCTTTTAGAATTCTTGCCACTCTTGGTGAAATTACTGGTTCAGCATCGGGTGGAGTGTTTGTAGAGTCTCTAGGTTTTGGCAAGGCTACACTGATGTGGGGTAGTATTGGAACATCATTTGGAGTTGTGTACTTGTTGTTATTTGCAATTTCAAGAATATGTGGCAATGAAAATATGGTGGTAGGAGTTTATGTAGCGTTGCGTAGTCTAGGTTAGCGAACTTGATGCAAGCATATGTATATAGATAGATTGGAAATACTATATATAGTATTACAGTACGTGTTCAAGGTTAAGTTAATTAAGCTACGCATCCGTGTACATCTCAACGATCGTTCAGACCTGCATAGCGTATAGTAGACATACACAAGTCGGAAGGATGCGAGATTTCCACCTTCACTCGTTCCGATAGCTGGCCCGCTTGTTCAAAAGGTTTTATCGCTACCGCGAAGCTGTATTGGACTATAGACTTAACAGCGGAGACACAGCAAGTTTCAGCTCTGATCTACTGCATGGAGGAACGTAGAGATCAAACGTGTTAGACTCTCTAAGCCTCGCTGCTGAGAAGACAAAGAAACAGCGAACTGTCGTATAGTTACATACATGCGCCGAAGATGAAAATCTATTTCATCAAGAAGCGTAACGCGACGTTAGAATGTATCAGATTCGAACAACATGCAAGCAGCAGAAAAGAGTCGAACAATATTTGTTGGTGCGCAACGCACACAATCTAATTTTCTCTCCAATGATAATGCTAAGACTTCACAACAAACACAACGTGACTCGAAAGAGAGTTCAAGAAATACAAACAAGTAAGACGCTTAGAAGAAGAATAAAGTGAGCAAGACGAATCACTACCAGGAGGTCTGAAGAACCAACGGTATTCGTGTAGTCTATACTACCACGACACAGCCGAAGCAGAAGGTCAAGGTTCGTTCTTGGGTGTACTTATACTTCTGATATAGTTAATAAAAATTAAGCCCTGGCCGACCGAGCTAAGTGTGAACGAAAGCCTTATATCAACTTCAAATAGGTACATGTACATGCAGAAACAGATGTCATGCACTGGTAACCTATTCCGTTGGCACAGCAGACGTACCATGCAGTCCTTTAACTTTGAGACACTCCGCTCAAATAATTACTGAAATGTCTAAGGTAAAACAGACACTCAACCAAAGATTGTCAGAGACTTAGACAGACTATGATCCGGACTGAGAACAAGAGATGTGACGTGACTGTCGATGTAGTCAAGAGACTGAGATATCCTCTACTTGGACGACCCGGTATAACTGCCTCATAGATGCTTTGCCCCAAGTAGACTCAAGGTAGAGGAGTCTGAGGTTTTCGCACAGTATCCTACTGTGTTCACTGCATGGTCTGGGCAAGTATGACACAGAGTACAAGATTAAGCTTGAGCCCAAGGTCAAACCTTGGCCTCTCAGGACCCCACGAGGAGTGGCAGTGTCCTACATAAAGAAAGTCAAGAAGGAGTTTACCAGAATGAAGTCACTTAGAGTCACATCCCGTGATGAAAGACCAATAGACTGGTGTTCTCCAAGTAGTTCCCAAGTCTAACGAGACAGTCAGGCTCATGCAGTGTTGATCTCTCAAAGCTGAACGAGTCAGTAAGCGGAAAGAACGCATGCGTCCTTCCAGCAGCTAGGGAACAGTCGCTCAGACGAACGACTCAAAAGCGTTCAGAAATTAGACACAAACTCTGGATTTTGGCAGATACCTCTAGCAAAAGAGTCCCGACCACTTACAACATTCATAACACCGTTTGGTTGGTATACTACTCTAACCGACTCTTTCGGAATCTTATCTGCGCCAGAACACTTCAAGAAGAGAGTGCAACAGACTCTGGAAGGCTTGGAAGGATTGGTATAGTCTGTATGTCTGGTGGACGACGCCCTTGCATATCCAAACCCACACAGGAGCATGACCGTCGCCTTCATGCAGTGTTAGAGCTAGTTACCCAAATTGCAAAAAGCATTTGTTGCAACAAGTTGGTCAAGTTTGTTGGAACAGCTTCTTCTGGGCAATGGGCATGAATAGGGCTCTGCATGAGGCCAGAGTTAGTCACACCAACTTTCGCTTTGCGAAGTCAGGTAACGTACGCTACCAGCTGTTCTCGCGTGTCTGGTAATGTTTTCGTGGTTCCCAACCAAGCGGTTTTGGCTAATAACCGCACTGACCAAAATTCAAAGGCAGTGGCGTCGCAACGCATACGCCTGGGGAGGCCACGACCCCCAATATTAGCAGATGTAGCCTTTAATTAAGACAATGGAAAAAATCTGCATAAAAAGGTTAACTTAACTTAATTAATTAAAACACCAGCAGCCGGCCTCCCCAATTTTGGAAGTCCAGCGATCCCCTTGCATGTGCTAGCTAACAGGCGATGGCTGGCACCAATCTATAGGAGGGGGACGAACGCCCCACTTGGATCCGCCACTGTACCCAGTTTAATTAATTAATTTCATCACGAACACTAACATAACCACTTACAGCACTCACGTTCGATCCTTATTGGGACAGTATGCGCTTCATCGACAACACTGCAACAAATCTCTGGTGCGGATCGGATCTCTGTAGCACCGTTCTAGACTCGACCCAGTCTTTCGTCATTCCCCGGATCGTCAATCATTGAGAATTGACAATCCGGGGAATGACGAGGGCGGAGATAGACTGGATCGAGTCTAGAACTGTTCGCAATCAGTCTGCACCAGACACCTATAACAATACTAAGAACGTTTGCCTTACTTTCTCAAACTGCTGCAACATTATACTTACAGCAACATCATTTGATAACAATGTCAGAGTGTAACTAATTGGTTTGCCAATTGTAAAGCTTTTCTTAGCAGTCCAGAGCTTAACGTCACAAACATAAACGAGTTTAGTTAGACAACATTCATGTTGTTGTTTCACGAGCTGCAAGAGACAGCTGACCACAACCACCTGCAGTCATCACCCGCTTCATCTCCATCCATCTCGATCTCTTGCAATTTTAATTATGCAATGATGAGATTTTCAATACAAAACAAATGTAGAGCGTGTCCATGAGTTCATTATAGAGTTGTCACATACAATTTTACGCCTACCAAGTGTAACAGACATTGACAGCATACCTGACTACTACACTGTAGTAGCTTTCATCTCTTCTGGAGTAGCAGTATCCAATAACAATCAAATATTCGATTGCTTTTACTTACAAAACGACAAATGTTGAAAACTAAACAAGAAATGATTGTTTTTATTTTGCATAGAAAGGAAATGCATGCAGTTTCACTGAAACCCATAAAGGTACCACTAATCTAGCTGTTAATCTCCTATTTGTGTTTAAGTCTCTGTCTCTGACATAGACACCAGTACACACAACCATGTAAGTGGGGCCCGAATCATTTGTATGGTAAATGTTTGTCTTTCAAGAAAATAAAACTTCAATCAGTGTATGTACACAATAAAATAAAATAGATAAAACACTAATGTCCTCATATGACATATGAGCTAAATGAAAGTCAGCCTTTGTACAGCTCCCAAACACTATATTACAATGATCATGTATAATGATTTCCATGTGGATCCTATACAGTCATCAGCCTTTTTTCCTTATTGCCTCTTCTTCTAACTTCATTATGATGGTGATACCTGCCCCACAACATCTACTCCAAAAACTTTGTTTGCCTCAATTCTACGTCCTCGTTCCAGTAATGGAGTGATCAGCAGTCGACGATGGGCTTTATCAGGAAGATTGGCACGCCACTTCTCTAACATAGCCTGAGCTCGAAGTTCAGGAGTGTCCTGCTCCTGTTTTATGATGGCAAGATTACCTAAAAGTGTAAACATGTCCGGATCCAAAGTCAAAGCAAACTTTTCCCACCAGCTTTGTATAACTTCGGCGAGACTATGCAGCTCCTTTGCGGTGACCATCTCATCAGCTTTAAGAGATACAAACCAACAAAACGTAAATAAATTGCTGTTTGCTTTCATGTATGAAATGAACAAACCCAGAAAAAGCACATGATTGTATACAATTATGTCAGTTGGATGCTTTTAGTAAGTATAGAATCGACTTTGCAAATGTTCTGACAGCATGCTTTCTATAAATAACGTCCAATACCTCCGTGTCTGATGTTATCTCACAGTCACTTAGTAAGATGCCCCTTTATCCAACAACAAATATGGTCTTTGACACACGTGGCTGAGCGTGCGCACACACATGTGCACGCACACACAAATTGGCAAATGGCAAATGGCAAATGGATAAGAAGCTGCCGTTAAACGGTAAAGCCGCAGCCAGATGGCTGGGTTCCTGTGCACTAAGTAGCAGCTATGGACTGTGCTAAGCAATCCCTCACAGGAGCACCGACTGCAACGCAAACTGTGGTGTGTGGGCGCCCAAAGTCCCACCCATACCCCAGCAACTGATGGACTTTGTCGCAGTCGGAGGCCTTTGCCACCCCAGTCAAAGACCAGGTACTCATTTATACTCCTGACACACACACACACACACACACACACACACACACACACACACACACACACACACATTCCAGCAACACACCATACACAATCACAATGTGAATAACTGTCTCATGGGCAGTCTTCAATCAACATACTGACACAGTACAATAACTTTTGAACAACATCTTGCAACCAATCATAGTAATATCCATCAATTATCAAACTACAAACCTGTAGCCAACGGTGAACTCGACACTGCACATTCGATATCTGATCTCTAAAAAGACAACCAGTCTCACACAAAAAGCTAATCAAACATTCAAAATAACATATTTATTACTGCCAATTCAGTCAATAAATAAGATAATTTTTGCTGATACTACACAAAACGTGTTAAGCCAAACAAATCAAATAAAATCAGTACTCACTATCACAGGTCTAGACAATGCGTGCCACTTTATTATGAAGTTTCACTTTCAGTGCAAACTCAGATGTTATTCTTATAGGGTAATTGCCTGCATGGATAGCCTTTCACAGTTTGGCACAACTAGCCTGCATAACTGAGTTAGATACAGCTGACATAAGCCCAACCCAAAATACATGCAATTAGATTTAATATGGCCCAACTCTCTTTCTCTTTTGCACCTGAAATATCTACATAACAAACTGCGAAGTATGTGATCAAAGTCAGTGTTGCTGGAGATGCACTATAGTATTACAGATAGTACATGAGGACGACAGCTTGATTACATATCGATCACATGTATAATGCTAAACTAGTTGATCCAGATAAAGTCTCACTCACTCTGTCATCCTGAATGTCCTGAACAAGACGAGGAGTAAACTTTAGATGAAGTGTTTCATTGCCCTGCTTAATATCTACGATGCATCTGTTTGAGCGATGGTCATCATCACCATGCTTGAACTCCACAATTACGTCATATTTTGCGTCCAAACATTTCCAGTTGTCCCAGAATTCAGGAGCAGCTACAGTCTGAAAATCAAATGCATTAGAAAGCACACTACTGTAACTGCAAGCATACAGTTATACCGGTAGCTGTGAAGTAGCTTCCCAATCACCATCTGTAATACTAAATTCAATGTCGTCTTTACAGTTTATTTTCATTTCTCGATTCAAACATAAGAAATGACGCTTTGGTGACGCACTACTTTCATCACGTTTCATATCCTACCACCACATGCAAATTTCACAATGTTATAATCAACTGGGATATAAGCTCACAACATCATTCATCAACACACCTCAATAACCTCACGACAACTGTCATGGCAGTGAATAGTGAGATTCCAAATATTCAATAACGGTCTTTCTTGATAACCAAACACAGAAAAACGCATTGTTTTCGAAGCCATAAACATGTCAACAGACTTTCCGAACCACCAATGCCAACACAAGTGATTTACATTCAATGTACCACTGGCAAGGTCATACTCACAGTCTACGCCATCAACATTCACTTCGTCCAAATCAGAATTAAATGTCACTATGGCTTTCGGCTGCCATGATTGAGACGGCGTAGAAGTATCGCACATAGCTCTCATGAGTGACAAATGCCATCCTTTCGAATCAACAGGAGGAGGTAAGTATACTTTGACATGTTTGAGAAATGTTAATCCATGAGGTTCAAAAGCGTAAAATGGACTCAAAATGTATCCATCATTGGCTGGAGCAGAAGGTGGTATTAGTCTTTCGTCAACAAACATGTGCATGTTTAGGTTGACTGGTTCGCTCACAGCACCTTCAGGAATCAAAATGGACAAACTGCCTGAACTGTAGCGTCCACCTTCAGGACCAACCGTTATCTCCAGTGTAGCTATTGGCTTCACTTGTGCCATCTCTGTGAAAGAACAGTAAAATTACCAAATTAATACTTATGCCAGTTGTTTCAAGTAAACAGTAAACTATCACGACACAACAGAATGTCACTAATAAAATCATTTTCCCTATAAACCACACTTCCAAAGCTGCGTAAACTGACTTTATCGACACTTAGAACCAAGAAACACGTCCAAATCAATGCAGACAACTGCTCAAACGTCCGATTTGACAAACCCAATTTGTAGTTGATCATTGATTAAATCTTGTCCCATGTCTAACTGTTATATCGCGTCATGACCTACACTAACACACTTTACACTAAATGTCATGACTTAGCTACACTAGCACACTCTGCACTAAATGTAACGCCACCAGCCACATGCAGATACACAAAAATTGGAAAAAGATAACAACCAAAGTGCAATATGATTATCCAAAAATCCCATAAAACAACCAGCTGTCTCTGGAGCACAGTAGCTAAAGAAACAAAAGCATGATATTTGAAAGTTCAAGGAGATTATGACCTCATTTTTCTTAAAGGTCATTCTAATTAACAACCACTTTGAGTCTTTATGAGACAACAAAAATTCAGCTACCAAACTACTGAAGTTTGCCAGACAAATCAAAGCTCAATCTACAACATCTAAAAGGAGACCAAACAGACAATGAACAAGCAGATAGGTAAACTGATAGAAAGACAGAAGGTGTTTGGCTATCTATAAGTAAGTAATGTCCCAGCATTGTAAACAAGTCACCAGTTATATTTTCTTCTGTTGATTCTTCCGTCATAGTTGTTGTAGCCTTAACATTTCTGACACCTAAAATAATTCAAACATTTAAGTAACAATTTTTAAGTGGCAACACAAGGTATCAAAGTCAACATGTCTATAAACCAAATAATTAACTGGAATACTCACCAGCAGAGATGTTGCTTTCGTCATCATCAGACTAAACACAACAACAATCAGTCAACATAAAACATACAATCACTTTTGTTCTTACGTACATTCAGTACACTGCGATCAGCACCATTTTCAACTAACACATCAACTGTTTTCATATGTCCTTTCTGAAATGCAACCTGTAGCGATGTAGCTCCATTGCCGTCTGTAGCATTCACGCTAGCTCCCTTTGCTATGAGCATTGCACAAACCTCAGGGCAATCATTCTTGCCAAAAGCTGCTTTATGAAGAGCAGTTTGATGAAAATTATTGGTAGCAAACACATCAGCATTGCAATCCAAAAGATGTTTAACTGTTGATGGTAAACCAGACTCACAGGCCAAATGTAGTGGTTGGTTGCCATCTTTATCCACTGCATCAATCCTGGCGTTGTATTTTAGTAAAGTAGAACACAATTCAGGACTGTCTATCACTCCACCAGCTGCTGTATGTAATGGTGTTTGTCCATCTCTATTCACTGCATTTGTAGGAGCTCCACAATTAATTAACAACCGAACAGTCGAACTGTGAGCTGAATTCCCAAGCTGACTTAAATATTCAATTAGTACCAAAGAAAGCGGGTGCCTTTTGTTTACAGTGCCATAATCCTTGCATGCCAAATGAAGTGGTTGGTTGCCATCTTCATCCACTGCGTCAATATTGGCTTCATGTTGCAGTAAAATTGAACACAATTCAGAACAATCTTCACTGCTCCCAGCTGCTGCATGTAGTGGTGTTTGATTGGTTCTATTCACTGCTTTCACATCTGCTCCATTAGAGAGTAATAGCCTACAAGTTCTTGTATGACCTTGTTTGCATGCCAAGTGTAGTGGTTGGTTGCCATCTTTATCCACTGCATCAATCTTGGCTTTGTGTTTTAGTAAAATTGAACACAATTCAGAACAATCTCTATTGCTACTAGCTGCTGCAAGTAGTGGTGTTTGATTGCTTCTATTCACTGCTTTCACATCTGCTCCCTTAGAGAGTAATAGCCTACAAGTTCTTGTATGACCTTGTTTGCATGCCAAGTGTAGTGATTGGTTGCCATCTTCATCCACTGCATCAATCTTGGCTTTGTGTTCTAGTAAAATTGAACACAATTCAGAACAATCTCTATTGCTACTAGCTGCTGCATGTAATGGTGTTTGATTGCTTCTATTCACTGCTTTCACATCTGCTCCGTTAGAGAGTAATAGCCTACAAGTTCTTGTATGACCTTGTTTGCATGCCAAGTGTAGTGGTTGGTTGCCATCTTCATCCACTGCATCAATCTTGGCTTTATGTTCTACTAAAATAGAACACAATTCACGACAGTCTTCCAATCCACCAGCAGCTGTATGTAGTGGTGTTTGTCCACTTTTATTCAATGCGTTTACATCTGCTCCACAACCCACTAATAGTTGGACAGTCTGAATGTTACCATTTTCAGCTGCTATGTGCAAAGCATGACTACTATCATCTACTATAGCAGATTCCAATATGGATTCACTTGCCAAATCTAAAGGTCTTCTTTGTTGCTTGTTTAGAGCAGTCACATCAGCCCCATGAGATAACAATAAATTCCCAGTTGCGGCATGCCTTTGCTTGCATGCCAAGTGTAGTGGTTGGTTGCCATCTTCATCCACTGCATCAATCTTGGCTTTGTGTTCTAGTAAAATTGAACACAATTCAGAACAATCTCTATTGCTACTAGCTGCTGCAAGTAGTGGTGTTTGATTGCTTCTATTCACTGCATTCACATCTGCTCCACAACCCACTAATAGTTGGACAGCCTGAATGTTACCATTGTCAGCTGCTATGTGCAAAGCATAACTACTACCTACTCTGGCAGATTGCAATATGGATTCACTGGCCAAATGTAAAGGTATTCTTTGTTGCTTGTCAAGAGCAGTCACATCAGCTCCATGAGATAACAATAAACTTCCAGTTGCAAAATGCCCTCGTTTACATGCCAAGTGTAGTGGTTGGTTGCCATCTGCATCCACTGCATCAACATCGGCTTCATGTTCTAGTAAAAGAGAACACAAGTCAAAATATTCTTTGTTTCCACCGGCTGCTATAAGTAGTGGTGTTTTTGCATATTTATTCACTGCTTTCACATCTGCTCCATTAGAGAGTAATAGCCAACAAGTTTTTGTATGACCTTGTTTACATGCCAAGTGTAGTGGTTGGTTGCCATCTTCATCCACTGCATCAATCTTGGCTTTGTGTTCTAGTAAAATTGAACACAATTCAGAACAATCTCTATTGCTACTAGCTGCTGCATGCAGTGCTGTTTGATTGCTTCTATTCACTGAATTCACATCTGCTCCATTAGAGAGTAATAGCATACAAATTCTTGTATGACCTTTTTTACATGCCAAGTGTAGTGGTTGGTTGCCATCTTCATCCACTGCATCAATATTGGATTTGTGTTTTAGTAAAATTGAACACAATTGAGAACAATCTCTATTGCTACTAGCTGCTGCATGTAATGGTGTTTGATTGCTTCTATTCACTGCTTTCACATCTGCTCCCTTAGAGAGTAATAGCCTACAAGTTCTTGTATGACCTTGTTTGCATGCCAAGTGTAGTGATTGATTGCCATCTTCATCCACTGCATCAATCTTGGCTTTGTGTTCTAGTAAAATTGAACACAATTGAGAACAATCTCTATTGCTACTAGCTGCTGCATGTAATGGTGTTTGATTGCTTCTATTCACTGCTTTCACATCTGCTCCGTTAGAGAGTAATAGCCTACAAGTTCTTGTATGACCTTGTTTGCATGCCAAGTGTAGTGATTGGTTGCCATCTTCATCCACTGCATCAATCTTGGCTTTGTGTTCTAATAAAATTGAACACAATTGAGAACAATCTCTATTGCTACTAGCTGCTGCATGTAATGGTGTTTGATTGCTTCTATTTACTGCTTTCACATCTGCTCCATTAGAGAGTAATAGCCTACAAGTTCTTGTATGACCTTGTTTGCATGCCAAGTGTAGTGATTGGTTGCCACCTTTATCCACTGCATCAATCTTGGCTTTGTGTTCTAATAAAATTGAACACAATTCAGAACAATCTCTATTGCTACTAGCTGCTGCATGTAATGGTGTTTGATTGCTTCTATTTACTGCTTTCACATCTGCTCCATTAGAGAGTAATAGCCTACAAGTTCTTGTATGACCTTGTTTGCATGCCAAGTGTAGTGATTGGTTGCCACCTTTATCCACTGCATCAATCTTGGCTTTGTGTTCTAATAAAATTGAACACAATTCAGAACAATTTCTATTGCTACTAGCTGCTGCAAGTAGTGGTGTTTGATTGCTTCTATTCACTGCTTTCACATCTGCTCCCTTAGAGAGTAATAGCCTACAAGTTCTTGTATGACCTTGTTTGCATGCCAAGTGTAGTGGTTGGTTGCCATCTTCATCCACTGTATCAATCTTGGCTTTATGTTCTACTAAAATAGAACACAATTCACGACAGTCTTCCAATCCACCAGCAGCTGTATGTAGTGGTGTTTGTCCACTTTTATTCAATGCGTTTACATCTGCTCCACAACCCACTAATAGTTGGACAGTCTGAATGTTATCATTGTCAGCTGCTATGTGCAAAGCATGACTACTATCATCTACTATAGCAGATTCCAATATGGATTCACTTGCCAAATCTAAAGGTATTCTTTGTTGCTTGTCAAGAGCAGTCACATCAGCCCCATGAGATAACAATAAATTCCCAGTTGCGGCATGCCTTTGCTTGCATGCCAAGTGTAGTGGTTGCTTGCCATCTTCATCCACTGCATCAATCTTGGCTTTGTGTTCTAGTAAAATTGAACACAATTCAGAATAATCTCTATTGCTACTAGCTGCTGCATGCAGTGCTGTTTGATTGCTTCTATTCACTGCATTCACATCTGCTCCATTAGAGACTAATAGCCAACAAGTTCTTGTATGACCTTGTTTGCATGCCAAGTGTAGTGATTGGTTGCCATCTTCATCCATTGCATCAATCTTGGCTTTGTGTTCTAGTAAAATTGAACACAATTCAGAACAATCTCTATTGCTACTAGCTGCTGCAAGTAGTGGTGTTTGATTGCTTCTATTCACTGCATTCACATCTGCTCCATTAGAGAGTAATAGCGTACAAGTTTCTATATGACCTTGTCTACATGCCAAGTGTAGTGGTTGGTTGCCATCTTCATCCACTGCATCAATCTTGGCTTTGTGTTCTAGTAAAATTGAACACAATTCAGAACAATCTCTATTGCTACTAGCTGCTGCAAGTAGTGGTGTTTGATTGCTTCTATTCACTGCATTCACATCTGCTCCACAACCCACTAATAGTTGGACAGCCTGAATGTTACCATTGTCAGCTGCTATGTGCAAAGCATAACTACTACCTACTCTGGCAGATTGCAATATGGATTCACTGGCCAAATATAAAGGTATTCTTTGTTGCTTGTCAAGAGCAGTCACATCAGCTCCATGAGATAACAATAAACTTCCAGTTGCAAAATGCCCTCGTTTACATGCCAAGTGTAGTGGTTGGTTGCCATCTGCATCCACTGCATCAACATCGGCTTCATGTTCTAGTAAAAGAGAACACAAGTCAAAATATTCTTTGTTTCCACCGGCTGCTATAAGTAGTGGTGTTTTTGCATATTTATTCACTGCTTTCACATCTGCTCCCTTAAAGAGTAATAGCCTACAAGTTTTTGTATGACCTTGTTTACATGCCAAGTGTAGTGGTTGGTTGCCATCTTCATCCACTGCATCAATCTTGGCTTTGTGTTCTAGTAAAATTGAACACAATTCAGAACAATCTCTATTGCTACTAGCTGCTGCAAGTAGTGGTGTTTGATTGCTTCTATTCACTGCATTCACATCTGCTCCATTAGAGAGTAATAGCGTACAAGTTTCTATATGACCTTGTCTACATGCCAAGTGTAGTGGTTGATTGCCATCTTCATCCACTGCATCAATCTTGGCTTTGTGTTCTAGTAAAATTGAACACAATTCAGAACAATCTCTATTGCTACTAGCTGCTGCAAGTAGTGGTGTTTGATTGCTTCTATTCACTGCATTCACATCTGCTCCACAACCCACTAATAGTTGGACAGCCTGAATGTTACCATTGTCAGCTGCTATGTGCAAAGCATAACTACTACCTACTCTGGCAGATTGCAATATGGATTCACTGGCCAAATGTAAAGGTATTCTTTGTTGCTTGTCAAGAGCAGTCACATCAGCTCCATGAGATAACAATAAACTTCCAGTTGCAAAATGCCCTCGTTTACATGCCAAGTGTAGTGGTTGGTTGCCATCTGCATCCACTGCATCAACATCGGCTTCATGTTCTAGTAAAACAGAACACAAGTCAGGATATTCTTTGTTTCCACCGGCTGCTATAAGTAGTGGTGTTTTTGCATATTTATTCACTGCTTTCACATCTGCTCCCTTAGAGAGTAATAGCCAACAAGTTTTTGTATGACCTTGTTTACATGCCAAGTGTAGTGGTTGGTTGCCATCTTCATCCACTGCATCAATCTTGGCTTTGTGTTCTAGTAAAATTGAACACAATTCAGAACAATCTCTATTGCTACTAGCTGCTGCATGCAGTGCTGTTTGATTGCTTCTATTCACTGCATTCACATCTGCTCCATTAGAGAGTAATAGCATACAAATTCTTGTATGACCTTTTTTACATGCCAAGTGTAGTGGTTGGTTGCCATCTTCATCCACTGCATCAATCTCAACATTGTGTTCTAATAAAATTAAACACAATTCAGAACAGTCTCCCTTTCCACCAGCTGCTGTATGTAGCGGTGTTTTTCCACTGCTATTCATCGCATTTACATCTGTTCCACAACCCACTAATAGTTGGACAGCCTGAATGTTACCATTGTCAGCTGCTATGTGCAAAGCATAACTACTACCTACTCTGGCAGATTGCAATATGGATTCACTGGCTATGTGCAAAGCATAACTACTCCCTACTCTGGCAGATTGCAATATGGATTCACTGGCCAAATGTAAAGGTATTCTTTGTTGCTTGTCAAGAGCAGTCACATCAGCTCCATGAGATAACAATAAACTTCCAGTTGCAAAATGCCCTCGTTTACATGCCAAGTGTAGTGGTTGGTTGCCATCTGCATCCACTGCATCAACATCGGCTTCGTGTTCTAGTAGAACAGAACACAAGTCAGGATATTCTTTGTTTCCACCGGCTGCTATAAGTAGTGGTGTTTTTGCATATTTATTCACTGCTTTCACATTTGCTCCCCTAGAGAGTAATAGCCAACAAGTTTTTGTATGACCTTGTTTACATGCCCAGTGTAGTGGTTGGTTGCCATCTTCATCCACTGCATCAATCTTGGCTTTGTGTTCAAGTAAAACAGAACACAATTCAGGACAGTCTTTCTCTCCACTGGCTGCTGTATGTAATTGTCGTGTTTGTTGACTTTCATTCACTGCATTCATATCAGCTCCACAATCCACTAACATCTGAACAACCTGACTATGACCTCTTGTAATGGCTATGTAGAGAGCGCAGTTACCATGACGATCTGCTAAATTCACACTTTCCTTTGTTACCAGTGGACGCCACAGAGCCCTAGAATCATTTGAACATTTAGCAGCTATGAGAAGAGGGGTATCTCCGTCATTGTTACGAGAAGTAACATTGGCTTGGTGATCAACTAACAGTTGACAAATATCAGCATTCTTACGACGAGCAGCGGCATGAAGAGGCTCATTTCCATCCTTATCTGTCGGATTGACGTTCGCACCTCGTGACAGCAAGAACGAACAAATCTCGGGATTTCCAAACATGACGGCATAGTGTAGAGCTGTACGTCTAACACCTCCATCCACAGCATTCACGTTCTCTCCTTGTTCAACCAGTCGTCGAACCTCCTCCCAGTCTTTGTCCCGCGCAGCTTGAGCGACATTTCGTTCCATGCTTTTTGCGCTAGAGTTTCTCACAACGTCCACTAGCTCACACAATCACACAATCACTTATCAGCTATCGTTGCAATCATTTTTTCTTACAGAAACTCTCAAAGACTTGACCAACGACCCCTAGTCACGAGGTTTTGCACGTCAGGTTTTAGCAACAAGAATGCAATTTCCCGGATGCCAAAGCACATGTGTAAGCACGTGTTACAACACGTGGAATACCAATTTAGCGCGGCTATGGCGCGCAGCCAGCCCCTCCCCTTTTGACTGATGTCTACAGCTGTCCTTTCTAGCTAGACATAGTTTGGTGTCAATCATAGTTTATCCCACCAACCTATTGCTAGCGAGGTGTCGGCACATTTGCTGCAGCATTAAAGATTACCTAGCTAGGCTCTCTGCAGTTGTCTAGTCGAGACCAACTTGCTTACTATCAACACTATGCTCGGTCTCCTCGCGAGAGTGTAACGTCAGCACGTGGTCGAGCACGTGACTTGAGCGAGCACGTGACTTGAGGGAGCGCGCGAAGAGAGGACTGTTACTGGGTATAGTACGAGTCTATGGTTTCCAGGTACACTACAGTTGTAAGCGGACAGCCATTATTAAGTGTCTAGGGGGATTTGGCAAAATTTGCCGAGGACTACAAACTTAAGAATATGTAACCCCTTACAAAATGTGCCCTAGAAGACTTTCGACCCCCCAATGCCTGACGGTTAAATTTATGTGACCTCACCAGTGTGTGTGTGTGTGTGTGTGTGTGTGTGTGTGTGTGTGTGTGTGTGTGTGTGTGTGTGTGTGTGTGTGTGTGTGTGTGTGTGTGTGTGTGTGTGTGTGTGTGTGTGTGTGTGTGTGTGTGTGTGTGTGTGTGTGTGTGTGTGTGTGTGTGTGTGTGTGTGTGTGAGTTATAGTGATGTTGCTAGGGATTGGGACGAACAAGTCTGGTTCATCTAAACTGTCGCAACCTGTCTCGACTTTACTTATCGTCGTCGTCTGTACGTACGTGTCTTAACCTTCGACTCCTACAATGTCCAAAATTTTTCGTCTGACTGTAACTCTTCACACTCGCTGTCATTTACTAGGTTTGCACTTGCGGAAGCTCCTCGTGTCCGTAGAGTTCGTTTGCAGCCATTGACTTTACTAAATGCATGGCTCTCGATTAATAAAACATAAGTTTTCTTGCGTACACTAATTTTCCCTGCATGGGAAAGTAGCTTATGACAATCAGCGTATTTTCGAAGTTTGGAAAGAAGTTGCTTCCTATCTCGATACAACTGAGTAGCAATCAACTGTTTTGAGCTTTGCTTTGTTGCTTTGAAGCTTCGCTTCTTTCCGACTGTGTTTGCTTGGCCTTGGTTGAAAGCATACAGTTCAAGGTGATTGTAGTACTTTCTGCAAACCTCTTCGTCTCTTCCAAATAAATTTTGCTAAATTTGTTTACTTCCTGTAGACTTATCTTTTCTTCATCAAACGATTGCTTCATGCCAGCTCTCGGAAGAAATCGTCGCATTAGAAAAGATGCATTGACCGTCTCCGAGAGCTTCAAGACCACAGAAAGAAATTACAGAAGCAATTGCGAGATCGCATATCAGAGGCTGAGAAAATTTTAAATCAACTGCATCTGGTAATGCGTTGTGACCCCTGCAAATTACTGCATTTTAAACCTAGTTATGCCACCAACAATTTTCCAACTCCCGGACACTTAGTTAATAACGACCAGCTCCTATTTAAATTAATACTGTAATCTAATGCAATGTATTGTTTGTAACACAACGTCTAAACAATTAGGCAATAATTGAAGTAACACTCTCAACAGTTACTGCTCTCAGAACTCAAACACTGACGCTCAACCGGGCACACTCCGTTTCACAGAACTTATTAGCAACTCTACTTAACGCGCGTTGTCCGCCAATACATCACTAAACAATGGAACAACATGTGGTTCAAACCGGTATCCACAGATACTACAAATCCGCAACCTAATTACTACTCTCCGTATACACAACAAGACACTGCAATACTCACCCACCATCAATACATCACACCATTCACAACCAACGTGACAACACCGAACCTTTCCCTCTCTACCTAACACATGAGTCGAAAAATCTCTCAACTACCCCAAGCGTCTCGACGCTCGACCAATCCCAGCCGACCGTGCCACAGCGTCAAGTAACACTAGGACGAGCCAACTATCATGACCGACGTCAGAGCAGAGACGGTCACAAGTGAGCAAGAGCAGGGCATTGACGACACAGACGAGATGTCGATGACCGAGGCGAGCATGCGACAAGTGTTCATGCTCTTCGACAAGGACGAGAGCGGAACGATATCGACCGACGAGCTGAAATCCGTCTTCAAGTCACTCGGTCAGAACCCGAATATGGCAGAACTACAGGCAATGATATCAGAGGTCGATTCCGACGGTAAGAATGGAACACTAAGGAATAGAATTCTAGGGCAGGAAGATAGGAGGGACATGACGGAGCGTTTTTATCCTCTAGATTTGTTGCCATAGCTTCTATGATTAGAAATGTGGACGGATAAAGTTGATGATAATATTATTACACCTCGAGCAGTGGGTGGAATGGCGCGAGTAAATCGTCAACTGTCAAGATGTTTTGTAGTAGCTGAAAAGTGACACGACGTGCACGGAGTCCGATTCGTTACGGCATTGACCGTGCGATTTCGTAACTGGCGGGCTCGATGTCGGTTTCAGTAACAGTTTTTGAACAAAAGCTGTCTGCAGCCTCAGTTTATAGATGCAGCATGAATTAATCGCTCTCAGCAACAGCACTGTGCGTTTATCGTTTTTGCCGGTCTTCGTAATGCACAAGAATACGAAAGAGGCTCTGCCTTTATAAGTAAAGCTTTCCACACATGCGCAGCGATGGATAGACAGAGTACTGTAGTATGCGCCTGTGGTGTGTGTGTGTGTGTGTGTGTGTGTGTGTGTGTGTGTGTGTGTGTGTGTGTGTGTGTGTGTTTTGAATCACGTGACGTGTCATAACGCTGTAACACGTGATATCGTCAAAGCGTATAGCAATTGCACAATCTGCAGAGCCGAGATGCTCACTACAATACTATACTAACAAAAAGTGGTTGGCGTTACTTCCAGGAAACGGTGAAATCGACTTTCACGAATTCAGTGCCATGATGGCGAAATACATGAAGAGCAGTGACGACGACTACATTGAGCAGGTAAAGGAAGCATTCAAAATCATGGACATGGACCAGAACGGATTCATTGAGCCTCAGGAACTCAAAGAGGTGATGACCCGCTTCGGCCAGCGCCTGTCGGACGTCGACGTCGAAGACATGATCCGAGAGGCGGACATGGACGGAGACGGACGAGTCAATTTCGATGAATTCGAAGTTTTGATGATGAACAGCAAAGAGCAGTTGGCACTCTAAATCATGTCTCAGTCAAGTGACTCTCTTCCAGTCTACCAGATGCCTACTACACTGCACAGCAAAAATGTAATTCTATACACTAGAGATATAAGCAGTTTTACGTACTGTAGCTATCACTCACGTGTGAATTCAGCTAACTCACTTTCTGATGTCTGCTTAGTTTGTTTTCTATAGTAACATTGACGTCTGAAGACCGTGAATACTAGATATATCACAATGGCGTACACGTACTTGCTCCTATAGATTGTATGTTACCCCAGCAGGCCTAGGTCTGTCGCCCTATCCCGTATGTTGACACCAAAGTGATTTTGTAACTGTTAAAATTTAGGACACACTTGTCACTTATTCTGGCGTTCCCCATAGCCCAACCATTTCAATTAATTTTGCACCAATTCTAAAATCTGTCTACCCCTATCCAACCTAAAGTTTCCCCATCCTAGGAGCAAATACCCCGCCAGCCTCAATACGACTGTTCTCTACTTCTAGAAAGACGAAACAAATCTATTTCATTTTCTCTACGCTGGATTCTTTCTATGGCGTCACATCACATTTCTAGAGAACGTCCTGATCTGGTGAAGAAGCACTAAACCCTCTCTGCTAGCCTACTATAAAAATAGTAGCTACATTACAGAATAGCTGCTTCACACCTACATACCTATCACCTGTTAGTGAACATGAACATGAGAAGGGGGCTGGACACATTGACTGGCATTGTCCACATCTGCCACGCTAATTGACACCAGGGATGACTGCATGCACGCATTCCAATAATTTGCTTGTCCACCCCCCTAAAGCAGTACAGTAGTAATCCTAGCGCATGCGCACTCGGGCTAATAATTTTGTTACCGAGAACCCCAGTCATCTTCCCAGTAGCCCTGTGTATAGGCATAGTGAGTCAACACAATCACAACCACTCATGTAAATTAACGTACTGTGCATGACGTTTGCACACCTGGTACTGTGCATGACGTTTGCACACCTGATCGGGTAGTGAGAGCCTGTTGCTATAACACAGGGTTTCACCACTCTCTAGCCATACCAGCCATAAAAGTAGGGAAGAGACTAGCGACATGTGGCAGTGTTGAGGCCTTTAGCCTATTCACTGATTCTCTTGTTCAAGAGACTAACTTAGCTAGGCAGACTCAACCTCCCAGACCCATGTAGCGCCAATTCAATTAAATCGACGCTACATGGGTCTGGAAAGCCAAGGCTAAGCCAGACATTACGTTATTGGGATCTATTATTGCAGTTTCCTAGCAATATTAGAACCATGCATATGTAGCTACGCAATGTTTACTTTTACTTGAGTAATATACCCGTTTCCCTCCCAGCATCGATATCCCTCACTGTCTCAAGACCAATCAACAAATTCCTGGTGTACAAGCTATCTTTAATTGGAACATAAAACACAGAAATTAACTCCCATACAGTTACTTCATGCAGTAGTACCACAGTAGTAGTAGTAGTAGCAGTAGTAGTAGTTGTTGTTGTTGTTGTTGTTGTGTGTGTGTGTGTGTGTGTAATTTCAATTTTTAAATATTTTATTATACGACTACTGTGTTCTCTTATTGCCCTGTTTTTTTACTATAGACGCTTGCATGTCCTACATGCCTGTTAGCACATTACTATACACAGTACACCTCACAAGGCTATGATACAGTTACAAGTCAGTATACAAATATAACAGATCCACCTGCCAACATAAATATGATGATTTAGAATCCGTCTTCGACTTCAGAGGCGACCGTCCTCTTCTCAATGAACGTACATGCATCAGTATGTCTGGTCATCATGAACTATATGAATGTACCACCTAGGAATCAATGTATTACTTTAAATTTCAAAGCAAATAAATTTTAATTCAAACGCTTACTTGTGCTAGTGCTATTCGTACTCATACTGCCCGTTTCGGGTCTTGTCCGTCTGTCTGAAAGCACGTGACTAGGACTAAGACTCCTAGATCTGGCAATAATGAGTCAGCATATGCTTTCATCAAGTGCGCCTGTGTGTGCGTACATACCTGACATACTCTGGCGGGTGACCGTTCTGTAGGCTTTCTTGTCTTACCTCACGCTGAGTACGACCGCTATCGAGTAAGAACACCAAAGAAGAGAATGAGAAATTGTATAAGCGCTAGTAACTCTTAAGTTATGACGTCACTTACTGAAGATGGCGTCCCCTCAGCTTTACAATGTCTTAGTTACTAAAGCTTCAATGCCACCATAGCCATGCAGCTCTGTATATGGGTGCATCTAGTACTGGCTTTACACTTTGGCTCACACAAATTTCTGGCCCATGCTAATTTGGCTTAATTGGTGGCGTGTTTACACTGTGGCCAAGGTTAGATAAGGCTGGTACCTTGGTGTGGCACCAGGAACGCATCCTGGTGCCCAACGGAAATTACACGCCCATATAGACACACCTGCGCTAGACTGGTTTGAGGCTACCCACCTGCCTACATAGTACATACACACGCAGTACACACATACATAAATACATTTATTTATATATAAATACATAATTTAATTGGTTACAAGAGGCTCTAGGGCCCACGTTATGTACAGCATAATGCCATTGATATGATTAGAAAATGATTACATACGAGTAGGTATGCACACGGTGATGCCTTGTGTTCGCAGAATCACCGCTCTTCAGTCACAGTCGTGACGTCACCACCTGCTTGAGCAGCATCAAGCCTTGGTGCCAAATTTTGCTTGCTTGGTGCCCAAGACCAGCCTCTGGTGCCACCGGTGGCACCATACAGCCAGTTGGCCACCCCTGCTAGTAGTACACGGGCAAACTGGGTGTGGTGGTCCATCTGGCATGCTTTGCACTTAGCTTGAGCCAACACCATTTCCATGGAGCCAAATTAGCTCAAGCCAAGCTCAAAGCCAGTATAACACACCAAGTACAATATCTTACTAACAAATAGGCAAAAATCAAAGTTCCAACTTTGTTTTCCTCTGACCGGAAATAGCAGAGAAGTGAGGAGGAGGAAACGGTCTGACTATGTGAGACTAGCATATCCTCTCTATGATATGTAAAATGTATAAAGTGCCAGAATACTCGTGTTGTCTAGTCTACCACAAGTCATAACGGGTGCACGTACAAAGCCTATGCGCTTGTCTAAAGCAAGAAAATAACCTCTCTGCTTTGCAGGGCCATAGGATGCCACACAGTCTGTGTGGCCATGGCTGCTTTTTCAAGAAGTTGACTTTGGCCAGCGTCACAAAAACTACCATTTCCGGTCTCGGTGTTAGCCAATTAAATAAGTAATATATTTTTCAGGAAGCACTAAACTGTAATGCACATGCAGAGAAAGTACATTGTCGAGCTACTTTGTCTGCTGCTTTGTCAGAACAAGTTGTAAGATACAAAAGATACAATGACAGTAACATGACAATACAAAAGAAGCAGACAAGGTACTGGACAAGAGCATTACCCCGGCCACACTCATGTAACTCGCGCTAAGCCACATCGGTTTACATTTTGCTCCTACAGAGCTTGTTTGCCACTATACAATGTCAAAGAACACAGAGTGGTTCTTGAAGGTTTGAAAAGAATATCAGATCAGTACCTAACCCACTACATCTGCTCATAAGTTAATTGGCATCCAAAGTTACTTATCTTTGTTGCATCAGATTTTCTCATTAGATGTCAACACTTATAGATCATTCAGTGTTCCTAAATTATCACATACGGGCAATACTTGACTCCTTACTCACAATCTTGGATCAATACCAGCCTGTCACCAGGATTGTCCCTAGTCTCGAGTAGCCAAACCCCTTTTTACCGCATCATACTTTCGGACAACAATGGGTCTGGTAAACAGCCTTTGATGTTGCTGTGTGCTGCGTGGCCAGAAATCGACTATCTAAAGACCGAATTTAGTTTCTTAATGCTTCAGTAAAGACCAGACTAGTATGCGCGCAGTGTAATTCTATCTCAATTACCTTCTTGTTTCGTAGAGAACAACTCAAAGACTACAGCAGCAATGAAATGGGACCACGGGAAACGTTGAGGTCAACAGGCTTCAATTTCATGCAGGCATGATTGACGTCGTACGTCTAGTGTTATGCGCTTGTATCACAATGGAGACTGAATGCGAATGTACTCGATGCTGTTTGACGTCAAAGTGACCACGGATAGTCCAGAGTGACTCGTATCTGGAAGGACTTGGAGCTGACGTCATCGGAACAAGATGAGTCTGTCTGTGTTTGTGTAATCATCTCATGTGTTTTGTGCATTGCTTTACATCGAGTACGTTCACATCCAATACGTTCGCATTCAGTCTCAGTTGTGACACGAGCGCACAATGCTATGTACGACGTCAGTAATATGACAGATTGCCTATACTAGGAGATGGAAGCCTGTCGACGTCAACATTCCCATGGCACTTTTAATTGCTACTGTGGACATGGAGGTTTCACAAACAGCAATGACTCTATACTAGTAGCTGTAGTCTTCGAGTTGTGCTCTACAAACAAGAGAAGCTAATTGAGATAGGTACACTGCGTGCATTCCAGTCTGGTCTTAAGTAAAGTGTTTAAGAAACCAAATCCAATCTCTAGATGCCCGATTTCTGGCTACGCAGCACACAGCGACATCAAAGGCTGTTCCTTTTTTCACTCAGAAGTATGATGCGGTGGAAAAGGGTCTGGCTATGCGAGACTAGGAAGTACTCAAAGAGCAACAATGGTTGTCATGCACCGCCCACTATCTACATCAATATCAGGACTTACCCTGCTCAAGGTTTGTGAGATGACAAAACTGATAACAACGACTAAAGCCTGGTTCACAATATTGACACTAATGCCAACGTTGACACTGACGCTGGAATAGAAATGAATCCTATTCCAGCATCAGCATCAGCATCAACATCAAAAGATGCAGCCTGTGTCAAGGTGGTGTCTTTGATGTTGACGCTCAGCTGAGCGTCAGCGTCAATATTGTGAACCACTCTTGGCACAACAACCTTGGTTCTGTTGGTATTCTTTGCCGCAAGCATTTTGGATCACACCAATAAAAAGCTCTGACCATTCTTGCACACTGTTGTTCCTAGTATTGCACATGGCAAGCAGCTATCATGTGGTCAATTGCAAGCACAGTGATTACCTAAGTCAAAGAGAAACCCTTTCCTTAATATAAACCACTTTGTTCCTTTGTGCCTGAGCATTCAGTGGCAACGGTTAGTAAAACAAAGCATCTCAGTATGCAAACCAGCACCAACGCTTTTGGGTAGAGGCGTGGCAGGAAAATATAGTGTGGGGGCGTGGTCACAAGAATTTCTGCCTTGCCTTGCAAAAATCCTGGGGACAACCCTGAGCACCTGATTTTAACAGCTTGTTGCAATACACAACACACGAAAAGTCTGGTTTATATACACCTGACCCACACATTGTGCTTACCTGTATCTAAACCGAGACGACATCTTGAAAGCACTCAATATTGGCGACTTCGGTGTCCGAGCTTCCGTCCGTCTGTGACATTAAATCAATAATCACCATGGTTACCACACGTCAGATACACAAATTCTAGCAACGACGCTTGCCTATCACCTAAAGAAGGTGTGATGCTCTGCACAGATCTTCCAAAATCGCTTGCATTCTCGACGACTCTCGCAGAAAAACTCCCACTCATTCTAAGGTACAAACAGAAACAAACCCTCTAGGATAAAATCAAATGTGTCAAACAATTATGTACATACCTCTTCGATATCACAGACTTTCAGCTTCTTTCTATCAAAAGCAATATGTGATACGCGTCTCCTAGACAAAAATCATGATGTAAGTAATTCCTAATACAGTTGAGCAACAATCCAAAAAGTAAAAATTGTAGTGAACAGTCGCTGCAAGCGATCGGTTTGCAGTTCTAGAACTGAAACTGAGGGTGTGTGGCAACTGTTGGGACTGACAGAACCAAATCTAAACCAAAGAAAAATATGCTTTGTGAACTGGACTGCTACAGCATGCGCATTGAGATTTTTATGGATAATGCTTTCATTGTTGCAGCTTCAGAGGAAGCAGAAGGAAAGCCAAAGCAATGTCAACGTATACTACAGTTTCATTAACTACTTCCTGATCCCATCGACTATCAGTTCTAGCAGTTTCAGCTCCCTTAATGAAACTGTCAGAATCAGTTTTTGAACAAAACTATAAACAGCTACAAACAATGATACAAATGTTTGTTCAAGGATGCATCAAAGGGCTATATTAACTAAATATGTCAAACTGTAACCTGGAAGCTGTTGACCTCCTATTCCACAGACTATACTCTTATCATTAACTCAAGTCATGTCAGTCACCCAACATCTAGCGTCGTCCAGTTTCAAGCAACAAGCATCAACTAACTGCACACACACGTGCATGCACACACACACACACACACACACACACACACACACACATGTGCACGCACACACACACACACACACACACACACACACACACACACACACACACACAGACACAGACACACACACACACACACACACACACACACACACACACACACACACACAGACAGACAGACAGACAGACAGACAGAGCCACGGGGTTGCATCTTCCTTCTTTGTCTCAAGATTCAATCAAACTGTCAAGCTCAGCGCTGCTTGATGCCATTAGACGAGCTCCACGGGGTTCTGGTGCAGGTCTCTCAGGCTGGCGCTTCGAGCATTTGAAAGTTCTACTTGAAAACGAGCTCACAGCAGATTGTCTTTTTTCCGCTTGTTCGGCTATTGCTAGAGGCATATTGCCTGCTGCTGCAGTAACCCTCTTTTCTTCATCTCGGCTAATTGCTCTGCCCAAGTCCAATGGCGACATACGACCTATTGCAGTTGGTGAAGCTATACGCAGGTTGACAGCTCGAGCTATATGTCAACAAAAAAAGGAACTGTTCTCAAGCTTCTTCTGCCCCATCCAGCATGGTGTGGCAACCGAGTGTGGCACTGAGCTGATTGTCCATCACATTGAGCTACTCCTCCAGCACAATCCCGACTGGGTTGTATTAAAATCTGATGTCAGAAATGCATTCAATTCCATCAGCAGACAACAGATGTTGGAGCAAGTGGTCGGGTCATTTCCAGATATCTTGAATCATGTAGCTCAGATGTATGGGAGGATCAGCCCATTGGTATTCATGCAAGGTATCACTCCAGTTACAATCGAATCTGCAGAAGGGGTCCATCAAGGCGACCCGCTGGGGCCAGTTCTATTTGCCACTGCCATTCATTCTGTTCTAAAAGATCTTCAGGAGATGCATCCGAAGGTTCGTATCTTGGCATACTTGGACGACGTCTTTGTACTGGGTCACCCTACGGATATTCAGTCTGCCTTTCAAGATCTGAAAAAGTCTTTTTTTGCCATCAACATGATCATTGCAGATTCAAAGTGTGAGATCTACTGCCCTTCTACACGTGATCCTGTTGAAGGCTTTGACTGCATACCAGTCACTGATGATGGAGCCATCTTTCTTGGAGCACCCGTAGGCACACCTTCATTTGTTGCCTCCTCTTGCTCGAACATCGCAAAGTCAAAATTCTTACTGTGTAACGAACTTGTTCAATTGGGAGACATACAGAGTGCCATGCTCTTGTTGAGAGGCTCTCACGTCCCTTGCCTGAATCACTTGGCACGCTCAGTTCGTCCTGAGTTGCTCACACAAGCAGCTTCAATTCACGACTCTCAGACAAGAAAGACATTTTGCCATCTACTTGGGTTCAACGAGATTGAGGACATGCCTTGGCGCCAAGCTGTTTTGCCAATTAGACTTGGTGGCTTTGGCATGACTTCGTTGGCTTTTGTGTCGCAGCCTGCCTTTGTTGCATCCTGGGCTCACGCCATTGTGGAACTGCCTCTTCGTTTTCCAAGTCTCTTTCCAGCTGTTGACAGCCTAGTTAATTCAACTACTGGGGCTCTTAATAACGCCCTGACCCAATCTGTCCCTGATGGAAAGCATATTTCCGAATATCTGACATCTGCAGGCAAAGTTCAGCATCAGCTATCCATGTCATTTGCTCGCTGTGAGGCAGAAATCTTGTTCACAGATGCACCCACAGCCCGAGACGCTGCACGACATCGATCTACAAAAGGAAAAGGAGCTGGTGCATGGCTGAACGCAATCCCAACTTCAGAAGTGCTCGCACTAAATTCTTACGAGTATCGTTTAGCGTCCTTGCTGAGGTTGGGCTTGCCCATTCCACTTTCTGACTGGATGACAACATGCAACTGTGGTGCCTCCCTGGACAGCAGTGGGTACCATCTGCTAACATGCAAAACCGGTGGAGGGCCAGTTTGGTCGCACGAATCGCTTGCATCAGTCTGGTCTGATTGCCTGCGGGAGCTGCACATCCATCATCGAAGGGAACCGAGGCATCGGTATGCCAATTCCAATGACCGGCCAGACATTGTAGCCTTCGACTCAGACTCTGGGTGCAATGTGGATCTGGACATAGCTCTAGCACACCCATGGAGCTCGGACATCTTCCCTAGATCTTCGGAAACAGATGGCGCCGCTGCTGAGAGAAGAGAGGAGAGAAAAAAGTCAAAATACGAGAAGGATTGTCTACCAGGTGGAACTGCTGTCAGTCTCATTCCTCTGGTTATGGAGCATTTTGGACGCTGGGGTGTCATGGGAAGAAACTTCCTGCAGAAACTAGCAAAGAAATCATGTGACGAAATTGGTAGACCAAACGCTGCAGAGTTCCTTGACTTTTGGCGAAAAAGATTCTCCCTTCAGCTGCAAAAATGCAATGCCAAAGTCATACTGAGGAAGATGGCAAGCTTGTCAAGTGACACAAGTAGCGCTAAGTACTCAACCCAGTTCTTTAGCCACTAGGCTGACCTGGGTTATCTTTTAAGTTAAGTTGTTACTGTTTTTTAGTGCTTTTTCCTGTGTACTGTAGCACCTAAAACATTATGTCATTGCCTAGCACTCTTTGTATGATAGATGAATGTTTGAAAATATATGTGAAAGACAGACAGACAGACAGACTACCATTGACAGACAGACAGACAGACAGACAGACAGAAACACACACACACGCACACACACACACACACACACACGTGCACACACACACACACACACATGTGCACCTACACACACGTGCACACACACACACAGACACAAGCACACACACAGACACAGACACAAGCACACACACACACACACACACACACACACACACACACACACACACACACAGGCACACACACACACACACACACACACACACACACACACACACACACACACACAAACAGACACAAGCAGACACACACACCCCTAATCCTAATCCCAAATGTCAGGAGCTGCCTCTCAGAGGTCACTCCCCCAGCTGTTAAGCTGGGCCCTGTCTGCAACTCAGGAAACTCTGGGCCTGCGCTAGCAAACTCCAGGAGCCAGGAGAGGCACTCGCAGGAGCACCGACTTGTGAACCCAACTGTGGTGTGAGCACCTGAAGTCTCACCCGGACCCAGTGTCTGATGTCACGTCACAGCTGATAGCCGCTTAGGACCCCAGTCAATGACCAGGTACTCATTTATACTCCTGAGTCAAGAGAAGCAAATGTGTGTTAGTTTCTTGCTTAGGGAAATTATGCCATAGCTCGCCATCACTGTGACTTGAACATACGACCCTTCAAGGTCCTGGATGTAAGCGCTCTGTGAGATGACTCTCTAACACACACACACACACACACACACACACACACACACACACACACACACACACACACAGACACACACAGACACACACACACACACACACACACACACACACACACACACACACACTCAGACGCACACACAGACACAGACAGACAGACACAGACAGACAGACAGACAGACAGACAGACAGACAGACACACACACACACACACACACACACACACACACACACACAGTATCCTCTCCCTATATTCATTACATTTCTGTTTAATCCATCATGTTTGCCGTTTTCATAACAAGTGTCACCGAATCTACTCACCAGGGCAATCCAAGACGTCTGATATGATCCGGAGATTTTCCATCATAGACAGACAGACCGGCCCACGACACCGCAAGACGAACGATTCTCTCTCTCTGATCCTAACGACACGACAAGCTTAGCAGCATGCAGTATCAATACACACACAAAAGGTAAACTAACAATGGAATGAAACAGCACTGTTACAGATAGGAAATGAGCACCGTATAGTTCTAGACAACATGCTCGATCGAGAAACTTGTAATCAGCTTCGGCAGGCGTGAGACCGCTGTAATACAAACAACATATCAGAATATGCAATAATTTTAAATAAATAATATCTAATAAATAATTAAATAAGTAAATAATATAAAATAATTAATTAAATAAATAATATAAAATAATTAATTAAATAAATAAATTATTAATTAAATAATATCTAATAAATAATTAATTAAATAAAAAATACATAATAATTAATTAATTAAATAAATACTAAAATAAGTAATTAATTAAATAAATAATATCTAATAAATAATTAAATAAATACACAACCGAAAGTCAAATGTATTACCGTATAAGATGAAACATTGGCGAGAATCTATTTTGGCGGTTTGCTAAGAAATTGAGGAAAAGGGATATTGGCAGATTTTATTTTGATGGTTGGACATCGTTTGATAACTGATCTATGTCTTACTCTAAGTGGTCTTGATGTGTTTGTGATTGACAGCTGTGTTCGCGTGGCTCACATTTCCCCAACTTACTGCATGGTCTCCAACTACTGCCTAGACACAACAGATGGCAAGCAAGGATTACCCACCATCTTACTGATCCACGTGCCTGATGATGTCAACATATCCCTGTGGCGAAATAAATAGCGGATTTTATATTGTTGGTTGCTGAAAAATCCGCCAATCCGCCAAAGTAAATTCCTTGCCAATATTTTGTCTTATACGGTATACATAAGGTAATCTGGGGTAACTCCGTGAGTAATTTGATACACGCCCGTATGAGTGTTGTAGTTGCTTGATGTTACTACGGTATGGAGTAGTAGCTTTCTGCCAATCAGCATGTGGGCGACTATCTCTAAAATCTCAATCGTTCTTTAGATTGAGTTCTTTAGTTCGTCAGCACTGCTATTCTTGTGGGTGGAGCAACTTTGTGAACAGAGTTTTGTTCTGGCAACTACAACTTATGAATGGTTGTAACTATTGCTTGCTCGGGAATGTTTATCTACTGCATCTATTTTGTAGTGACAAATAAGGCATACCAACTAGATCTTTCGCCGTACCCAATGAAGTTGCTGTGAGGTGTAGGAGGCGTTTTTGTTGCTATGAAACTCATATTCCTACGTCAAGTAGTTTACTAATAGTAGAAGAGATTCAAATCCTAAACTGGAGGTAAGCCGCTTCACGCTCGAATAGGGTTAGATATTCATGGAGTTACCCCGGATGACCCTATACGATAATAAACATCCAGGGATATGAGTGTTAATAAATAAACAACAGAAAGTCTAAACATCCTACACACACACACACACACACACACACACACACACACACACATGTGCATGCATGCATGCACGCACGCACACACGCACACACACACACACACACACCAACATTGATTGGCCACTCGTTCACCCAACAAACAAACAAACAAACGAACACACAAACTGGCACAAAGAGTACTTCAAGCACACAAGCAGCCTACAACAACAAAAGTCCTACATACTACACAGTCATTACGTGTGAGTCTGATGAAGTTCTGACACTCTCTTCAGCATCCGCTCACTCTGCACAAAAGACACGTATCACCGATATCACCTACAAACCATCTAGACTCAATCCGATACACAAATCTTGAAAAATTCAATAGTCTCCAGGTAGTCTGCCTTGTGCTTGTCCAAATCATAATCGCCAAGCTCAGCTACAATACAAACATTCAGTACTAATAAAATCAAGAGCTCTAGCACACAAAGGTATTCAAATGTTCAATACATTACGGTGAGAACATGCATCCAGTTTACTTAATATTTTGAAAATTACTTAATTTTTGAAAAATTAAAATTTTCAAAAAATTAAAAAAATAAATTTAAAATTTTTTAAAATTAAAATTTCCTAGAAATTAAAATGTTAAAGCAACTAAAATTTAGAAATTAAAATTAAAGAAATTAATTTAGAAATTAAAATAAATTAAATTTTCAAAAAATTAAATTTAAAAAAAATAAATTTTTTTAAAATTCAAATTTTTTAGAAATTCAAATTTTAAAAATTGAAATTTAGAAGTATAACTTAGAAATTAAAAGAAATAAAATTTTTGGAAATTCAAATTTTAATAAATTGAAAATTTAAAAAAATTTAATTTTAAACCCCCTAATATTTATTTAATAATTAACATGATCTGACACTATCAGGACATGCAGCTGTCTGTCTGTCTGTCTTGATGGTCGACCTTGTGCGTAGAGAGATCCAAACAGCACAGCTGCATCAACAGCACATGGCAACCTACCACACACATACACATATTGAATGGCACAACAATCAGACTGCAATATATGCAACACGTGCTGACCGCCCGTCCAGTAAATCTTTCCTGACTTGCAGACAGACAAGATACCTAGTTGTGAGGTGTGTATTACACTCAACTTGTATTGTTGCATTAGTTGGGTATTCAATTCAATTAACCTCGTGATGTCTTCTATGATGCTGCTGGGACTCTCTGGATACAACTTGACCACAAACCAGAATGAGCAATGAACATCTGTGAAACATATGTTGATCAAATGACTGTTCTCAACTATAGTGTAATTCAGACAATATCAATTGACTATACCTCCGAAGTCAGACAAATAGACAAACACACAAACAAAAACAGACAAACAGGCGGTCAGACAGACAGACAGGCGATCAGGCAGACAGAGAGACAGACAGACAGAGAGACAAACAGACAGACAAACAGACAAGCGGTCAGGCAGACAAACAGAGAGACAAACAGAGACAGACAGACAGACAGACAAATAGACAGACAGACAGACACATACTCACAGAAAAGACAGACCGACAGGCAGGCAGACAGGCGGACAAACAGACAGACATATGTCTGAGACAGCCATATCCAGCTTCTACTAGAAGCCAACAATGACTGGATTGTTCTGAAGACTGATGCTAAAAATGGCTTTAATTCAATCCACCGCTCCCATTTGCTGCAACAAGTGATGAAATCTTTTCCTATCTTGACAAATCGTGTCATGCAAATGTATTCTGGGTTTGGTCCTCTGGTCTTCCTACAGAACAACGTCCCAGTTATTTTGTCATCTCAAGAAGGCATCCATCAGGGAGATCCTCTAGGACCAGTTCTGTTTTCTTTAGGCATACAACAAACCCTGGTTGATTTGCAAAGCAATTTCCAAGCAATAAGACTGCTAGCTTATCTTGATGATGTTTCTTAGTTGGACCAGCGAAACATGTCCTTGATGCTTTTCCACTCTTCAACCTGAATTTTTCAAAATAGGATTGGAAATACAGGAAACAAAATGTGAAATATACTGTTCATACGACAAAGAAGACACCTTCTCTTCTGAATATACCATACCCGTTTCGAGTGAAGGCATTGTGATACTAGGAACACCAATTGGAAAACGTGAATATGTTGCACGAGCATGTTCCACTATTGCAGAAAAAGGGAATGATCTTTGTAGACAGCTTGTCGACTTGGATAATGTGCAAGCATCCATGTTGCTTCTTAGATACTGTCATATCACACGGCTAAATCACTTAGCAAGAGGAACGTGTCCAGAAACACTGGCACAGGCAGCTACTATCCATGACAAGCAAACAAAATCTACCTTCTCTTGTTTGCTAGGAAATGTTGACATCAGTGGAAATATGTGGAAGCAAGCAACGTTGCCAGTAAGACTAGGAGGTTTTGGTATGACTTCCCTAAACAAAGTGGCACCCTTTGCTTTTGTTGCCAGCTGGGCACATTCTCTTAAGCTATTGCCTGATCGCTTTCCTGTTCTTCGAGATCAAGTCAACTCTCTGGTGACATCATCTAATCATGCGAGTGATATTGGGCTAACTTTAGAACACCATCTCAAAGATATTTCCAAATTGTCGGATTTGTTGCCTAACACAAAAAAGTTGCAACATCGTCTAACAACAGAATTTGTACAATCAAAAGCAGATCAGTTGATTGAAACTGATTGTAACCGAGATGCAGCACGATTGCGTTCAATTAGAGGTAAAGGAGCAGGAGCATGGTTAGATTCCATTCCATCTTCAGAGAAGTTTGCACTTTCATCTGGCAATTTTGTCTTGGCGGATTCTCTCAAATTGGGTCTACCTTTGTCTTTACCACCTTGGGCCACTAAATGTGAATGTGGAAAGTCACTAGATGTTGAAGGGTACCATTTACTAACGTGCAAAATGGGTGGAGGCCCAGTTTGGTCTCACAATTCTGTTGTTTTGTGCTGGTCTGAATGCATGAGCAGTCTACAATGCCAGCATCAAATTGAACCAAAAGATAGATATACAACATCCAACAATAGAGCAGATATTGTTGTGTTTGACTCAACATGTGGGGGAAATGTCGAGCTTGATGTGGCCCTTGCTCACCCCTGGAGCCAGGACATTCTGCGAAGTGCAGCAACTACGGATGGAGCTGCAGCAAGAAGAAGAGAAGACATCAAACATAGCAAATATTCTCAAGAGCAGTTGCCTGGAGGGTACACTCCTACCCTTATTCCACTACTTTTCGAGCACTTTGGTGGGTGGGGAGAAGAAGCATCAATGTTCCTCAATAAACTTTCCAAACTATATAGAGATGAAGAAGGAAGAAACAATCCCTCAGATTTTAAAACACATTGGAGAAGACGCTTGTCAGTACAACTTCAGCGTTGCAATGCCTCGGTGTTGGCTAGAAAGATGATCAGAGTAACATATGGACAGAATACTGACCAGAGTTTAGATGTTGTTCAACTTTCAATTCAGTAAACTAAATTTCGGTTTGTAGGCTCCGTAGGGGAGCTTTTTAATGCTAATTGTTATTTGTGTAATTGTAATTGTAGTTGTGACAGAAAGACAGACAGAAAGACAGACAGACAGACAGTCACACAAACCGACACGCAAACAAACCGAAAACAAACAATGCAATTCATACAGAACAGAGCAATGCCCTCACTATATACCTTTCAACTGCTTTTTCATAGTTTTCTCTCCATCTAAGAACGTCTACACTCACACAAGCATACAGTGCACTCTTGAGCCCAAGCGGACAAAGACACTTCAATGCTAACCAATTGCTTCTTCGAATCCACAAACTGCAGCCCAAAGTACTCTGTCTCCCTGAGATTCAGAACATCGAACACGTGATCAAGCAGCGCACAACCTTTAGCGCTCTTCTAAACAACCAGATCATACTCATCAAAAATCAATAAAAAATCAACAAGCACATTACACATGACAACATGTGCCCAGCAACGTCATTTGTTTGTATGGACACCTGTGTTTCAACTGTTTTATATGTATGTACTGCACTATGTTGTCGCACATAGTGCAGTTCTCACTCGGGGCTCATACACAAGCACACACGTATTCAGTGTAAGATCCAGCAACTTGTGGTTGATCAGGCATCCAGAAAAGCTATTGGACATCATACTTTGGCTTATAGCAGCGACGTATTGTTATAATAAATCTAAATATGTATTAACATAAAGTATGCATGCATAGTTTCATAAAAGTGACGGTAAACATGTGTGTGTGTGTGTGTGTGTGTGTGTGTGTGTGTGTGTGTGTGTGTGTGTGTGTGTGTGTGTGTGTGTGTGTGTGTGTGTGTGTGTGTGTGTGTGTGTGTGTGTGTAACAAGGCACAGAACGTTTGTACACTTTTCTGCTTTTGCTTTTTGAATGAACTGAAGTTACTACAAATTTAGCAACAGAAAGTCTTTACGTTGTGACTAGATTTAAACAAACTATAACACGAAGCAGACTACGACACATAGTCACCTGCATTAACAAACATCGAAATGGCCGCCATGCTGGCTGAACAGATGCACCAACCGTTTGATAAGTTACGATCGGACATGACCATGACTTAGTCGGACAAATTTCCAATGACTGACTGTTATACACTCACTCACACACACACACACACACACACACACACACACACACACACACACACACACACACACACACCACTACACGTACAACTATATGACTGTCATTGACACACACAAAAGACCAATACAACAACCTATCCTATATTACATTCATACCACCCCATTCTCCTAGTTAGTTTGTTCGTCAACCTTGCTACCATCTTCAAAAAGCTAATATTGGATACACCTTTTTGTCTAGATTTTGTCACTCCCAGACTCCACCAAGTCGAGCCATAATCGAGGTGACTGCTCCATGAAACTTTCTACATCTCTCCTGTGCATTGCTACCATTTCTCGTATTACACGTTAATTAACTAAAACATCTCAAAAATGGAAGAGAAATCTGTCCTAAACTGTTTGCCTTCTTTCCTATAAAACTAATTAGTTGTTGAGGTCAATGATGGTTTCAACTGTTTCATTGGATTGAATGTTTACTTGACAACCACAACAATGTATACATATAGCACAAACACAGAACACAAACCTACATTCTCAATTAGAGTAAAAGCTAATCTGGTCTTGAAACAACATTTCAGGCCATCCTTCATCATACACATTTACACAAAATTGTAGCTCTGTCCCACTTAATTAATCAAGACTCAGTTAGAACAAATTGTATACATTCCATACATATTTGGAACTGCTATCCAGTACAGTAGAACTGGACGACAAGTTCTAGAGCTGGATGACTAAGCTGGATGGCAAGTTTCTGGAACTGTTCCGTTTCGTGCATGTTTGTACTCATGCACGTGTTTGGCACATTATTTTTGTCATGCATGGTACAGCCGCGACAGCTTTTGAAACGTATTTGGGCAAAGCTGTTATAATTGATGGCAGAACAACTTGTTCCAGAGAACTAGGATGGCCATCTGGACAGACAATCATATCCACAAAATAAGTAAAAATTAAAATTTGCTCTTCAAATTTAAATTTTGGCTGCAACAACTGAAGATAACTGATAAAATTTGAAATGTTAATCAGAAAATTTAAAAAATAAAAATTAGTATTGAGAATTGAAATTAAAAATTAAAATGGAAATGAAAGAGTCGCAAACTTTGGTTCTAGAACTGGATGTGTGTTGTGTGTGTTTGTGTGTGTGTTGTGCGTGCGTGTGTGACAATGTGAATGTGTGTGTGTGTGTGTGTGTGTGTGTGTGTGTGTGTGTGTGTGTGTGTGTGTAGTGCATGCGTGCGTGTGTCAATGTGTGTGTGTGTGTGTGTGTGTGTGTGTGTGTGTGTGTGTGTGTTGTGCGTGCGTGCGCGCGTGTGTCAATGTGTGTGCTGTGCGTGAGTGTCAATGTGTGTCAAGTGGTGTGTGTGTGTGTGTGTGTGTGTGGTGTGTGTGTGTGTGTGCGTGTGCGTGTGTGTGTGTGTGTGTGTGTGTGTGTGTGTGTGTGTGTCAAACGTAAACGCAATAATCAACACACATATTCAATAAATTTGTCCATACTTCATTACAATCAAACATTTCAATGTATCGCTTGCCACACACACGTACAGTTCCACAGAAACCCGATAAATGCAGCTGCATGTGTGTGGTAGGCGGGTGTATCCTCACAATGCACGCGACAGCCTGCAGGTGGCCTAAGTATCCATTACCGTCTCCACAGAGTCTTCCACTCTACTCTCAGCAATCTCGAACAGCCGACGTAGCGCAGTACATGTACGACACGATTGCGACACCGTCGCACACCGCAACGTGCCGGCATTCTCGTCCAATTCTCACCCTTCCTCTGCGGTTACTAATTGGCTACGCATGCAGCGACAGCTAATGTTGCCTGACCACTCGCTAGAGACGTGCGTCTATCTAAACTCCAACGCTGCGCACCGCTCCTCCACGCAGCCACCCGAATCTCCACGCATTTCATTCATCGACACGTTTGGTCTTGCTGCGCAGGCTGATGGCTTCATCTGCAAGTGAGAATGTGCGTGCTGTGGATGCGTATGGCGAGTCGACGGCTTACCTGTATCTCTACGGACAGATACGACTTGTCGAGAAGGTCGACGCGGCAGAGAAACGCCATGGAATCGGCCGCACGCGACCAGGAAATTTGACTGATATTATTAATTTCAACCAGCCGCCGGCCACCCACGTGCAGACACCCACTCATTCGGACGCATGCGCATTCTCACACACGAGACACATTTAAGACAGTACTGTACTTATACAGTAGTGTCGTATTTTTATTTTCATACAACAGACCAACTGTTAATGTGTGGCAGGTAGATAATAGCTGATCGTGTGGCTTGCTGTGTTCAAAGTTTAGGTCACCACGTGGTCAAGCACGTGCACGAACTCGAGTCTATTCTGTTTACAATGTATATCCGTTTGTAACATTTTTATTAATTAATCGAGTTTAAAACTACTGTTAAAGTTAAGTTTTTAATAATTATATAATTTACAATAAAATTATTAGTTTTTATTAATAATTAATATATGATAATTTGGCAAGTAAGTATTTGTGTATTATTTACATAAATTAATAAAAAATGTTTTAAATCATAATTTAATTATATAATATAATAGTATCACAGTAGAACCTCGCTAATCCGAATCTTCAAATTACCTTTGGCGCCCTGCCTTTTGTACCCAGATTCTATTGGGTGCTACAATATTTTTAGTATTTTTAATTTAAATCCGTTACATTAAATACGTAAGTAAATGCGCTAGTAGTCTGGGTGTCCGAGGCAAAGTCTGGACCTCCAAGGCTACATGTTTTGGTATTTTTGGTAATCCAAACAACTCGACTAATCCGAACGGGGCTTGGCACAATAATATACGAATTAGCGAGGTTCTACTGTATCGTAAAACGATAACGACTAATGATGCAGCTGTATTTGTTTACAACACTCAGATGTTAAGTGATATCCCATTAATTAATTAATTAACTGTACATTGCAGAGGTCATATTACAATACAAAGATGGTAAGCAACAGTAGAGAATGTCGCAGGCTATCAAGACGAAACACAACGAGAAGAGGAGTCAAAAATATCAAGCAACTACTCGCGAAACAAGAGCGACTGTGAGTTGATGTCAAGACAGCAGACCGTTTAGTGGCCTTGCTAATTAGCTACTTCCTCCATTAGCCGCATTCTTGTTGTAAGACCATACCTTCCTAATGAGTCAAAAACCCTAACGACTCTTGATAAGTAAAAGCTTTGTCAAACCGCTGCATACGTCTTCGTTACCCTAACTATAAAAAATCCGAGAAATTGCGGTTTTGAGCGATACCAAGATTGTTACTGTCCGTCCTATTGCGCAGAAGTTATTACAGATTTTCAAAGCGCAAAGTCAAAGCGAACAGAGAGTTTTTTTAGTAGATCCGTCACAGTACTGTACATTATTTATACGTAATTGCGCTAGTGTTCTGGGTGTCCGAGGCAAAGTTTGGACCTCCAAGGCCACTTGTTTTGGTATTTTTGGTAATCCAAACAACTCGACTAATCCGAACGGAGCTTGGCACGAAGATAACGGATTAGCAAGGTTTTAGTGTATCATAAACCGATAACTAAATTTCTTTTAAAAATACGGTACCGCCCCCGTTTTCCAAAGGTCTGGCCACGCGAGGAAGCAAATTACGTGACCAGTAGAAAAATGGCTTTGCCATTGCCAAAACGGGCACGAGTTGAAGGCGATAGGAAGGTGTGCATGGTGACTGGAGGAACGGGAATGGTCGGGAAGGCGATCGAGCATGAAATCAAGGCGCAGCGGCCGGAGGGCGAGAAATGGATTTTCCTGTCGAGGAAGGACGCTGATCTGCGGTGAATGTCGTGCGTGTTTGTTTGCGTGACGTTCGTGTTGTGAGTGTGTGCGTGCGTGCGTAGTGACATGGGGGCCACAAGAGCTGTGTTTGAGAAATACCGTCCGACGCACGTTCTCCACCTTGCTGCCATGGTTGGTGGCCTATTCAAGAACTTGAAATACAAGGCAGACTTCCTGGTGTGTGACGTAGTCAGTGACGTTGCGTTCGTCGTGTTGTGGTGTATTGCGGTAGTGTTGAGGCTTCCAGTCAGGATTTTGGTAAGGCGTCGCGGTATGGGCGTGGCACATGAGTCTGGTACGTGGGCGTGGCATGTAATGTTTGCAAATTTCAGAAAGAAAATTTTTGCTGGTTTGGGGAGTGGTTTAGGGCACCTTTTGTAAACCGTTTGCTTTTGTTGTATTGCAGAGGAGGTAGAAAGTTAGCGCAGCGCTACACCCCGAGCGATCTAACTATTCAGCCAATAGGCACCTTTGAAGCCTCGTATTTGAACCATGTGCCTACTTCAGTCTGCCTTGAGCCACTGTGAGTGCAACATCTGGATATCCTCCAAGTGTTTGTGACTCTTTATTATTATGGCGCAAATCAGCCGAAGTGGGGAGGTAGAGGCAGCATTTGACAGATTTGTTTGACCATGCCTACTTGATGGATTAGCGTTGCCACATTTCGTAACTCTTACGATTTCGCTCGATATCAGGTCCACCAGAATACGTGAAAGTCATAGTATCTTGTATGTGTACCGTAGGTGACTGCTTTGCAGGTAGGAAGTGTGAACATTAGTCGCTGTCAGAATCCCAGAGTAAGGTGTACTCAGCGTAAGGTTTATTACCAGTTGGAGACGTCTGTCTTTAGTTACCGTTAGGTTTTGACTGCCTTGCTAGCTAACTGCCAAATTTGCCTGTAGGTGTACCTTTAATGCACGCTAGTTTTCTACATCACACAGAGATGTGGTCGCTTCTCACCTAAAACAGCATGGATAACTTAGGATAACTCACAATACAGCATTCTATAACAACTCGTTTTGTCTCACAAGACAATGAAAAACAAAGGTCGTGGAACCACAGAAAGACCGAACATTATTAACCACTGACGGCGTAACCATGTGAAGTTCACCTGTAAACATAAATTCACAAAGCAGCTTTTATCAGTCATTATTTAGCGTACATCCAGACATATAGCCAGACAGAAACAGCAAACAACATCCAGAGAAGATCAAATTTGCCTATGGGCGTGCCTTTAACACACGCTAGCTTTCTACCTCTTCTGGGTGTACTGACTGAAACTCAGCCTCTACAAATCACACTGAGACACTGGCTGATTGCTAGTAGGGTATGGATTACATTCTTAAAGCGACACTGTCAAGATTTTAGCCTCGGATACCTAGCGTCTAAATGCCCCTGCAAACTTGAATTTAGTTAGAAATTTTTCAAGTTTTCCAAAACGACGAACCGTTGGCAAGTGCACCCATAGTTATATTGCGTTATCTGCCATGTTTTGGCAATAGATCGACTTTTGTCGTGCTTTGAGTGCCTGACTGCTGCTAGATCGTTGTACTGACTAGGTCATTGTGCATCAATTTGATACGTCGTATAAGTTTTGCTAATATAGAGCAGGTATAGCATTTGTTTTGGACTTCGAACGGTTCCTTTCTACAGCGAAAACGGGCTCTTTACAAGCCGTACGTGATGGACAAGTCTGGGAAGTTGTCGCCGATCTTACTTTGGTATCTCAGAAGAGAAGCCACAGAGGTGCACATCAAGGGGTAGGACGTCGTCACAAGTGCACAGCAAGTGTTATGAAGACCCTTCTAGTATGCATAGTATCTAGTATGTGTACTATTGTCACAAAACGCCATTACGCTGTCCTAGGAGTCACGATGTAGGTTTGTGCAAAGTGTGACACGTCTAGAGTGCCCAAGCATGCACATAAATCTTGACAGTGGTGCTTTAAGCGTTTCTCGTTACTGTTACTGGGCAACAAATCCAATTACATACTATAATAGTATGCAATTAGAGACTCATGATTGACAAGTCTCCGCCTTCTCCCTCATTGTCACTGTAACTGAGTATGTTGGAGGCATAGCGCCATCTCTGAAAGCGTAGCGGGTATGTTGAAAGCGTAGTGGGCCACTATGCCTTAGTATGCCTGGCTAGAACCCTGGTGTTTATTTGCATGTCAGTTTGTCTGTCTCTCTTTTTGTCTGTCTGTCTGTCTTCTGTTTGTCTGTCTATGTGTCTGTCTGTCTGTCTGTCTATCTGTCTGGTTGTCATGATCATATATTTCTTAGATCAAACTAATGCACATTTCTGCAATAAAATTAAAAGGCTACAACTAAAATGAAAATGTCTATAAATCACTAGTGCAAGAAAGCCAATGTGGGAAGACCTAAGTGCTGAGAGTTATGTGCTTCTCAGGTCTATGACATTTTCTGTCTGTTTGTTTGTCTGTCTTTCTGTCTGTCTGTCTGTCTATCTGTCTGTCTGTCTTCATATGTTTTCATAAATGAATGCTATTACAACTAAAACTATTTAAAATGTTCCAGAGACCCAATCCAAAGATGTAGAATTTGGTTGCAAAGAAGGCTTCCAGAATCAACGAAGTCTGCACACATGGTTTGAATAAATGAAAGATTTCCAAAGGGAAATCCAGAATCTTGCAACCATGAGATGAAACAGGAATTGACTGAAATTGTTCACAAGCCACATTACCTGCTGATGGTGGACAGTAAAACTCACATTTGCTGTTTGATATCTCTAGACCAAGAGCAGAGAGAGATGGCTTGAGATCCTCAAATGCTGACATTATCTTATATGGTAGCCCCAGTATGATAATATTATCCAGGTAAGCTAGCACTGTGACATCATCATGATTAGATTGAACTTTAAGAAGAACAGGGTGTATAGCAGTGGAAAACAATGCAGGCCCCAAAGGGTCGCCTTGATGGACACCTTCCTGCAATGACAAACTGACAGTTGAATTGCCTTGACAGATGATGAGATCATTGAAACCCAAATACATCTTTGAAACATGATTTCCAATATCAGGAAATGACTCATAAACTTGGCGAATCATATCATTCCTGATGACAGAGTAAATGCACATTTGATATTCGTTTTCAGTAGTACCCA